>NC_141699.1:1065251977-1065721977 GCF_964263255.1 Lissotriton vulgaris
AGAATACCCTGTAAGGTTTTCTGGAGCATCAGCATAACCTCAAGCATAGATAAATTGGAGGAACCCATCACCTCCTGTCTATGTAGAGGAAGGCCTGATAAGTCAGTTCGGGCGGCATAAGAGTTTTCCAGTCTTTCTTTCTCATTTGGGCTAAATTACCTCCGAGCCGGGTCATCCTCACAAAGAATTCACTTCGGTTTATTCTTTCTTCCTCCACCACCTCTACTCCTATGTCCTGGATAAGTAGCGACTGAAACAGCCGTGGTGAGGAAGACAAGCGTGGTTCCATCAGTATCTCAGCAATATTATAATTAGTCTGGTTCAGAGATTCCACACTTATAGCTGCCGGGTTCTCTATGATCTGCGGGGTCTCTAGCACACTTATCTCCTTGTCTGACGTCTCCTTCACTTTAAAATGTTTACCTAAAAAATCCTTGATAGATTTTGATACTGCCGATCCCCCTTTTGCGCCTGCCGACTTAGTAATTGTCGATGCTATCTGTGGGATTGAGCCCGGTGAGGGAGTAGACCCCATTGCTGCAGTTCTACTTCCGGTGGGTGTCCCCATATCCACGTTCACCTCCTTCAAGCCTTTCGGTATTTCGGTCAGGTCCTCCGTCCTGGGGCTTTTATTTCTTGATTTCTTGAGATTTTTCGGTACTTTACGGGGTTTAGTTTTCCCTAGGGCCATTGCTTTTACTTTTCTTAGTTCCTTCTTTCCGGAGTACGCGGTGTTAGGATGGTTTTTCTCTTTCACTTTCTATAACTTCTCACAGCTCTATGGGTATACTACTACCCCACTCCCTGTGCACTTTATAAATTTCCTCTTATTATCCATCATACTAACAAACTCCACGTCCACTCATTCCTTCACCCATTCTGTGTCCTCAGTGTTCTATGTGTAGCACGTGCTCTGCGTTTACCTTGTATTGTGTACTTTACTCTGTGTACTCTCTTCTTCTGGTACTTGATTTACGTGGACAAGGATGTATCAGTTTGCTAATGTCCACATTTATGGAATAAATGTATCCCACAATTTACAGCGTAAGCTACACTTTTTTTCTCACGACTATTGTCACACTTCGAGCGGTGTGCAGATAGCAAAATATTTAAATAGTTTTGCAGACAAAGGAGTGGAAAGTAGGTGGAAAATGAGCAAAACCTGTTTAAAAGATAAACATTTTGAAAAGCATTGGCATAGCCAATAGGTCTCGCCTTTGGGACCTTATAAGTGGTTAGCCATGCAACACTTGATGTTGTTGCACCAAGGATATTGTGCTGCAAAACTAACTACTTATAAGGTCCCGAAAGCAAGACCTACTGGCTATGCCAATGCTTGTTGTTTTAGGGCCTGGGCTGAAGGTTAGGGTACAAAATGAGGAGACGTGCATGTAATAAATTCAATGTGTGTATTATAAACAATCGGATTGCTGATTTATTCACACTAATTAGCATTCTATTGTGCAACACAGTAGCCTGCAAGAACTCTTTGTACAAGGGCAGAGTGTTTTATTAGTTCTGTTGTATTGTAACAAATCATAACATCACTCAGATACATGATAAGGATCCTTTCCATTAAATGACTGATGAAATTGTTTGGCTGGTGCCAAAAACTCTGCCAGAACATTCCAGGTAGGAAAAGTCATGGTGACTTTTTTCAAAGTCTGGATGTTTTCTTTGGCGAGGAGGCTCTCATCTCCTCTGGATCTCTGAATTCCTGCATGGCCAGAGGCTCTGACACCTGGAGAGGGAATTATGTCAGTACAACGCGATCATTTTGATCACGGTACTTTGTAACGCGGTTTTCACAACGCAAGTCGTTACAACGACTTGCGTTGGAGGGCGCTGGATTGTAGATTAATTTAATTTTCTATTCCAACTCCAGCCCACGTAACAGTAGGGAAGGTGTTGGAATATAGCCTTATAGCCCGTCGTAGAGGGCTATACCAGCTATTAAAGGCCCTCTCCAGCGTTAAAGGCCCCGAGCCGAAGGCGAGGGCCTTTAACAAGGGATAGGGACTTTAATAGCGGTGTAGCCCATCTACGAAGGGCTATAAGGCTATTAGAACATTCTGTCACTAGAGGACAGAATGTTCTAACAAAAAAAACAAAGCCTTTTGGGAGCGTGAGGGGATTGGAATCCCCTCAGGTTCCCTGAAGCCTTTGTTCACAGCCAGAGCTGTGAACAAAGAAACATTGGAATGTTGGAGCTCCAGGCTTATACCAGCCATTATAAGCCCAGAGCACTCCATTGTTTTCAATAGAGCCCCCAACATTCCAATGTTCTAATAGAAAATCAAACTATTCCTTATGCAAGAGTGATATCCAGCGCAAGTCGTAGTAATGACTTGCGTTGTAATGGCTGCGTCGTAAAGGTTGCGCGGTGTAAAGACCGCGTTGTAAAGGATGTTTCCCCCTGGAGAGCACTGGCAGAGAGGCCAGTCTCCTGGTGGCTCTAGAAGATCATCCTAGCACAGGTAGGACATCTCTGCCTTCTGTCACCTGCTCACCACCCCACACAGCAGAGCACTCCCTTGAGCTACACAGGCTGGGTAAGTGTTAGCAAAGCTGTCCCGGAAGTTCGACAGCTCTTATAAGCATTCGTTTTAGACACCAAGGCTCTATTTGAGGGCTCACAATGCATGAATGAATGTATGTATGAATGATATATGTATAAAGTGCAGCAAATACCCCTACATAGGTGTCCTGGTGCAACTTGAATGAAAGCCTCATTGTAAAACTACTTATACAGCCACATTTTGATTGAAAAACAGATAATTCAGTTCACCTCTGATGTTAAGACGGAGTTTGTTTCAGAATTTAGTGGGACAGTCCACGAAAGTTCTTGTTCCTGCTTGTGCTTTTTTAACCATGAGAACTGTGAGTAGTGACCATAAAAAGAGCTAAGGGTCTGACAAGGACAATAAGGCCTGACATGAGCCCTGAGGTTATTGGTCCTTTACCTGAACAAGCCTTGTGGTAGATGTGCAGAGCCTGATTCACAGAGGGTCTCTGCACTCATGGCAGCGGCACAGCAGTCATGGTAGAGTCTCGGAACTGCAGTAACCCACGGAGGCATCTGTAAGGAGTGCTGGCCACCCTACTATGACTGCACCGCCCCCACCAAGAGTGCAGGCCATCCATCCATGACTGCGGGCCTCCACCATGACTGCAGGCCATCCCTCCATGTCTGTGGGGCCTCCGACAGGAACGCTGGCCTCCCTCCTTGAATGCGCGGCCCCAACCAAGAGTGCAGGCCACCCTACTATGATTGCATGGCCTCCACCACGAGTGCAGGCCACACTACTATGATTGCACGGCCTCCACCACAAGTGCAGGCCACCCTCCTATGATTGCACGGCCCCCACCAGGAGTGCAGGCCACTCTACTATGATTGCACGGCCCCCACTATGAGTGCAGGCCACCCTACTATGACTGCACAGCCATCACCACGAGTGCAGGCCACACTACTATGATTGCACGGCCTCCACCACAAGTGCAGGCCACCCTCCTATGATTGCACGGCCCCCACCAAGAGTGCAGGCCACTCTACTATGATTGCACGGCCCCCACTATGAGTGCAGGCCACCCTACTATGACTGCACAGCCATCACCACGAGTGCAGGCCACCCTACTATGATTGCACGGCCTCCACCACGAGTGCAGGCCACCTTACTATGACTGGCCGGCCATCACCACGAGTGCAGGCCATCCCACCATGACTGCGGGCCTCCACCATGAGTGTGGGACTCCTGTCGTGAGTGAGACGTCACTGCCATGACTGCGGGCCTCCACCACGAGTGCAGGCCACCTTACTATGACTGGCCGGCCATCACCACGAGTGCAGGCCACCCTACTATGATTGCACAGCCCTCACCACGAGTGCAGGCCACCCTACTATGACTGTGCGGCCATCACCACGAGTGCAGGCCATCCCACCATGACTGCGGGCCTCCACCATGATTGCCATGACTGTGGGGCTCCCGTTGTGAGTGAGACGGCACTGCCATGACTGCGGGCCTCCACCACGAGTGCAGGCCATCCCTCCATGACTGCGGGCCTCCGCCAGGAGTGCGGGCCTCCCTCCTTGACTGCGTGGCGCCCACCACGAGTGCAGGCCACCCTACTATGACTGCGCGGCCATCACCACAGGTGCAGGCCATCCCACCATGACTGCGGTTCTCCACCATGAGTGCCATGACTGTGGGGCTCCCGTCGTGAGTGAAACGGCACTGCCATGACTGCGGGCCTCCACCAGGAGTGCAGGCCTCCCTCCTTGACTGCGCAGCACCCACCACGAGTGTAGGCCACCCTACTATGACTGCGTGGCCCCAACCACGAGTGCAGCCCACCCTACTATGACTACGGGCCTCCACCAGGAGTGCGGGCCTCCCTCCATGAGTGCAGGCCACCCTACTTTGACTGCGCAGCCATCACCACAAGTGCAGGCCATCCCTCCATGACTGCGGGTCTCCACCACAAGTGCATGCCACCCTGCCATGACTGTGGGGCTCCCGTCATGAGTGAGACCACCCTGCCATGACTGCGGGCCTCCACCACGAGAGCAGGCCATCCCTCCATGACTGGGGCCTCCACCACGAGAGCAGGCCATCCCTCCATGACTGTGGGCCTCCGACAAGAGTGCGGACCTCCCTCCTTGACTGCGCGGCCCCCACCACGAGTGCTGCCCACCCTACTAATACTGCACGGTCCCCACCATGAGTGCAGGACACCCTGCCACGATTCCGGGCCTCCACCTCGAGTGCAGCCCACGGGCCACCCTCCTTGACTGCGCAGCCCCCATCATAAGTGCAGGCCACCCTGCCACAACTGCGGGCCTCCACCTCGAGTGCACGTCATCCCTCCATGACTGCACAGCCTCTGCCAGGAGTGTGGGTACCTCTCCTCGAATTCGCAGCCCCCACCACAACTGCAGGCCACCCTACTATGACTGGGCGCCCCCCACCACGAGTGCAGGCCATTCCTTCATGACTGCGGCCCCCACCACAAGTGCAGGCCAACCCTCCATGACTGCGGGGCCTTCGCCACAAGTGCAGGCCACCCTGCCACGACTGCAGGCCTCCACCACGAGTGCAGGTCACCCCACCATGACTGCGGGGCCTCCACCTGGAGTGCGGGTCACCCCACCATGACTGTGGGGCCTCCGCCAAGAGTGCGGGTCACCACTCCATCACTGCGAGGCCCCCACCAGGAGTGTGGGTCACCCCATCACAACTGCGGGGCCTCTGCCACGAGTGCTGGTCACCACTCCATGACTGTGAGGCCCCCACCAGGAGTGCGGGTCACCCCTCCACGACTGCGGGGCCTCTGCCACGAGTGCGGGTGCCCTTTGTGAATTAGCCCCACTTGCTTTGAAAATGAGTCCTCTTTATTCTGGGAGCCAGTGCAAAGAATGTAAATCCCTGCTAGGAGTAGGGGTAATAGCCCTAGCGGTCTACCTTACCTGGGCAGGTGTGTGCGATATCGTAGGGGCTAATCTGTAGATGGCCTACACCCTTGAACGCCACAGAACAATTTAGAACATTAAAAAAGGGCATAGCCTACGCAAAACCAATGTTAAGATCTCACTTTCAAAATGATATTCAATTTATTCTTAGTATATTAGGTACAAAACAAAGTAACTTTCTTATTCAACGTCAGTATTTTTATTGTAACCCTTAGTACTCTTCAGAAACTGTTGACATGGAATAGGATTTGTGAGATAGGAACAAAGCTGCCTCCAGACCATGTAAAGCTCAAAGCCCTGCTTGTGAAGGATCAAAAAGGCGGTGTAGCCCTACTGCCTTTTAGTCTAGTATTTTAGGGGGCATTGGTAATCAGGGGCGTGGGTTGGCCAATAAAATTGGGGGCGGGGGGAGTGTGAGCTTCAGATTTTACAATAATCACGCTGGCATATCATGTCAAAATAAATTATAGAAGAAGTACCAAATGAGGGGGGCTTAAGGGTTGGTGGGAAAAGAGAGGAGTGGGCATTGTTGGGGTACTTAAAACTCATTCTTTTGTAAAATACCCAACATGATTTAAGACCTGCAAAACAAAGACAAGAGTGTGTGTACTTTTTCTGTCTGTGTGTGTGTCCATGTGTGTGTGTGAAAATCCCAGGTGAAATCTGACAGATACCTCACCATACACAACTGAAAGCACCTGTGCCCAACTATTTATTAGAGAATACATTTATTAGTGTGGTGTAACACCCTAAGTACGTCCTGAAGCTACGTCCTTGGTGGTGATAGTGATAACGCGCTGGAAAATGACTCAACACCCGAGGGCCAGAAGGCTTCTTCAGAACTGGAATTAGTAGTGCCTGTTGCCAGCTTTCAGGAGCTACAGCTGAAGCTGAAGGTGAATTACATATAGGGCTACCGGTTTTATGGTATTTTTTTCGCCATTTCCATCTGTATTTATCCATATTTATTTTTTGGGCATTTTTTCTGTATTTATCCACATTTATTTTTTGTCACAAGCAAAAGCCGTCTGGAATGTCAGAAACAGGTAAAAAACGGCTGGAATGCCAGAAACCGGTAATAAAAGGCTGAAGACGGCTGGAATGCCAGAAACCGGTCCTCGGAAGCTTGTTTCCGGTCCAGGGAAGACATGGCTAGGACGTTGGGTCCCACGTTCCTGGCCGGAACATGGAGGGGACCCTTTTGCAGCCCGAAAGGAGTGAAAAGCCCTCCCTCCCCCCTCCAACCAGGAATGCAGGGGATTAAGAGAAGTTTTCGACATAAGATTTAAAAAGAAAAAAAGAGAGAAACCAAGAGCTTTATTGTGAGTGCGCTGAGAAATGAGACAAGAGGTTGAAGCACCACAATGAAATGGATCCAAAGAAAGAATTAACAATTTTACTGCATATGTGTTTGTGGCTGTGTTATGTCCAGTTAAACTTTTTCGATACACAGGACACGTGTCATGCTGCTCCAGCCAGGGCACTATACAGTCGTTGTGGAATAGGTGATTGCATGGCACTGCCTTAATGTTTCTTCCTCATTATACACCACAATATTCACAATTCCTAATTATAAATTATTACAGAATCCTACACACATTTGAAAGTGAGGTGCAAACCGGGCACTCCAACACAGAACCTGCTCTTGTAAAACCCAGTCTGCGAGGAAAAGACGGGTGCTGGAGCAATCAGCAGAGTGAAGAGGCAGGGGCTGAGGGGTGAACAATAAAGCCTCATTAATGGTCTTTCAAAGACCTGTGAAGTACTCGGGTGCGAGCGCCGGGAACCTGTCTCAGCCTGGCTGACACCTCTTAACCCTCTAAGGAGACACCAGATGGTTGTTGGTGTGATTCTTTTGAAGTCAATGAAAAAGTATACTAGTATCTTCCAGTTTTTATATATAAATACAGATAAATGAAAACTTGTTTTCCGTCTGTATTTATATGTAAAAATACGTTTAACCGAATGCGCGCTAGCGGTTTTCCCGCTGAGCGCGGCGATTTCGAAAATCTTGCGTTACGTGACAAGGTCAACTCGTCACACGCACAGCGCAGGTAACGCCCATGACGAGTTGACCTTGTCACACGCATCGAAGGGGATAAAACGGAAAACCGGGAGCCCTAATTACATATAATAGAGAGAGCTGACGCTACTTCTTTTGCAGCCTGGTGGAGTATATGAGGAGGGCAAAAGTCTAATGTGATTTAGATTTACTTTGAAACAGAGTTTGTTCTATAAACTATGGCGACAGTGGACAAACCTGAGCCAAAAGCAGTGCCTAGATGAGCAGGTGGTTGCTGTGGGGCCCACCCGCATGCATTTTTGGGGACCGGCACTTATGTTTCTTCATCAGATTTTGGCCATGAGCAAGAGAGGGAAAACACACAAAGTGAAATGATGAAGAAAAAGAAAGACGGTAAAAACAGTAAAAAGGGGGAAAGCAGGGTTCAGCAAGAGTGAAATAAAGGGGTGTCTGTTAGTTGATTACCAAGACCCTATGTAAATTCAAGATACGCCGCTCTGGTATTCGGCGCCTGATTTTTAACAGCACCGCTGGAGCAGAGCTTTGGGTACCAACACTCATTCTATTATAAATTAGGCACTCGCAAAAAGTTCTAGGGAGTTACGCTTTTGAAATTGGGTGAAGGTGTTTTGAGTTACCATGGCAGCATTTGAAAAGTCTGCTGAACAGTGCTTAATTTTAGCGTGCGGTTTCCAGTGCTTGGCACCAGCACTTAATTGTCAACACTGGCGCTTATGAGAGTCAGCAACATGGGGGCACTATTTGCCTAATTTAGAGATAAGCACAGCAATAATTATTTATTAAGTCAGTAAATATTTTAAAATGACTAATACGTGCCACCTAAGCCATTCTTATAGCTTTAGGAATGTGGAATAGTCTGACTTGTCGCACTTGCAGGAGTGTGATGGTCAGTGGCTGTGGTGGTGCATTTATTGACAGCACCGGCAGTGGGAATGACGTGGTGGAGGCTGCAGTGGCAAGAGCCCCGGAACTTAATTTTTAACAAATTAAGCATTGCTGCTGGGTGTTCAACTATCTTTAGCTATAAAAGAAAATTAAAGTTCATCACTTAGAATTTGAGTAGGAATACAATCAGTGGCTAAAAAATAAGAAAATACACAGATTTTTGACAATCGTAAAAACTTCATGCAAGATTGGTAGAATCAATTCTGTTGGCAAAATATGTGATGTATGCCTTTTAAAAATATATATTTTGTTTTAATGCATCATGATAGATAGCCTTTGCTTCAAAACTGTCATTCAGCCACCAGGCTCTTACAACTCTGCTTGACTTAGGCTTACTCCTCCGTCTACCTTCCATTTCGCTTTGATCTTCTCAATGCAGCAATAGTTTTCAACTCTGATCCTAACCCTAAATTATATTAGTCAACCATGTCCTCTACATCATAACCACTGTTACAAACAGTTACTTTAGGCAAGTACAGCAGACATTTTGAGCAAGAATTCTCAAAGTTTCGCATTTCCCTTGCGCCTCGCAAGGGGGAGCAAGGGCCGGCCAAAACCTAAGTGAAACTTATCAAGCCACGAGAGGCCACTTTGCTTGGTCCTGCCTGGCTTGATAAACCTGGCATAACGCAAGGCAGCCCAAATTGCTGCCTTGCGTTACTCTGCCCGGAGGCATTCCATGGGTGGAGTGTGGGTGTTCCCACACATCCACCAATAGATTTTGCCGCATTCAAATAGTTACCAATAGTGGTAGACTTGGTAATGTGTCAAAATGCTACGCATACCCAGGTGTAACAGACAGAAATATCTTTATTTCTCCCTGCTTTTCCTTCTTCCTTTTTTTTTGTCCTCATTTTTTTTCTTCCTGTGTGCTGCATTCTATAGCACACACAGATAGAGGAAAATGCCTCTCAGTTTTGTTTTTGTGAAGTAAGGTGTCCTTTCCTGCACAAAAGAATTCTGCCTACAACGCAGACACCCTGCGTTGTCGCTGGCCAGCTAAAAGTGTGCCACCGCTAGGAAAGGACAGGAATGTGCAGTGTTAAGTTACATACAGTGCATTCCTGCGCTTTACCTTTCATACAGTGCAGCAAGAAGGCTTTCTGCGTTGCGCTCTGTGAAAGATTGATAAATATGCCTCTTTATCTTTAATGATTTTACTTCATACCTGTGAGGTTAATCAATAATCCTTGGTGGAGTGATAGGCTGCTGTGGTGCTCCATGGAAAGAAAACTGAGAATGGTATACTGTGGTGATCAGACCAAGCAACGCCTAGAGTGCAAACAAGACATGGCTTGGCAGTTCGGGCTGGATTGTTCCCATGAGGCACAGGGTCAGACTGATTTGCATATGGCCATGTCTGAACTGGGGTGGCTGAGTGAGCAAAAGAATGGTGATGGATTAAACCCAGATCAGTTGACTGGGGGTGAGTGTTTGATTTGCTCAAACGCTCCGTCCATCATCCCCTTTTGTATCGCTTTGTTCGCCCTAAGTTGGCAGGGTATGCTCAGACGTGAGTCCCTTGCTCACTTGGCCACTGGATTCAAGATAGCCTGGCTGATGAGGATTATGAATACGAAACCGGTCCCAGGATGCTTGTTTCCGGTCCAGGGAAGACATGGCTTGGCAGTTCGGGCTGGACTGTTCCCATGAGGCACAGGGTCAGACTGATTTGCATATGGCCATGTTGGAACTGGGGTGGCAGAGTGGGCTAAAGAACGGCGATGGAATAAACCCAGATCAGTTGACTGGGGGTGAGTGTTTGATTTGCTCAAACGCTCCGTCCATCTTCCCCTTTTGTATCGCTTTAGAGTGCAAACATAGCATCCAAAATTAGGCCGGCATCATGGGCAACTTGACTCACCATTTGCCAGAGTCCCAGAAAGGTCATATAGTCCAAACATTCAGCATCCTCCAGGCCGGAGACATCATCAGAGCAGAGTTTGACATTGCCAACATAGCAAAAATAGGAGAATTATTTAAACTTGGTGCAATAAAGTTTGCTGACTCTTTGGCAAAGCCACTGTGTAGTCTAGCAGGTCATAAAGTAGAAGGCCTGGCATGATAACAGAGTTGTTTAAAAAGATCTTAAATAAAAGAGACTCCGATAAACTAAATGATTCACTATTGAGATGGATATGTTTGTGAGGTTTTGTAAATAATGCCTAAGCCTCCTTCTTTTTAATGTGTACTCAAAACACACGTAGCCAGATTTCTCAAGGCTTTGCGCAATGCATTGCAACATCATGAGACAACTTGCTGTGCTGTGCTGCACTGTGTGAAAGAGAGAGGGCAGGAATGCACCACATTTACCAATATATGGCACATTCCTGCTCTCTGCCAGTGCCGGCACTCAATCTGCTTACTAGCGCTAACGCAGACACCCTTGCGTCATGGTGCAAGTGTGCCTGGTACTTAGGCAGGTTTGTTTTTGAGCAGAAAGGGACACCTTCCTGCACAAGCACAATTCTCTAACGGCCAGATTAATCAAAGTAAAATCCGCTCGCAAAGGGCCAGATTCTGAGAATCCGGCCCTTTGCGAGCGCTATTTTTGCATTTGGGATTCATCATCCCAAATGCAAAAATCGCGATTACAGAACTCACTAAATTGTGAAGAATCGCATTTAAGGAATCTCAATTAGAGATTCCTTAAATGCTATTCATGAACCTTGTAAAAATAGCGAATTCGCAATATGGGGCCGCTATTTACCGCGAAGTGTAACTTCGTGGTAAATAGCGAAAACTTAGAAAAATGCACTGTAGTGCATTTTTCTAAGTTGTATGTTACACACACACATGTCCTTTGGACATGTGTGTGCGCAACACCTCTGTACATTTGTATTTCAGGGGTGCTACAGGGTGTCCTTTGGACACCCTGGCACCCTTGAAATCGCATCCTTATTTGCGAATCGCTAATTGCTAATCGCAGTTAAGGATTGACTCCCCATTCATTCCTATGGGCCTTTAGGCCCATAGGAATGAATGGGAAATCACATCCTTATTTGCGATTAGCAATTTGCGAATCGCAAATAAGGAAGCAGTAGGAATCGCAAAAAATATTGCGATTTCTACATGCATCCCGATTTGCGAGTCTGCAATAGCGATTCCTTAATAATCGCTAATACAGACTCGCAAAAGGGGACTTGATGAATCTATATGTAAGGCTTTCTCCTCTCTCTTACATGTGTGTGTGTAACATACAACTTAGAAAAAAGCACTAAAGTGCATTTTTCTATGTTTTCGCTATTTACTACGAAGTTACACTTCGCGGTAAATAGCAGCCCCATATTGCGAATTCACAATTTTTAAAAGGTTCATGAATATCATTTAAGGAATCTCTAATTGAGATTCCTTAAATGCGATTCTTCGCAATTTAGCGAGTTCTGTAATTGCGATTTTTGCATTTGGGATGATGAATCCCAAATGCAAAAATAGCGCTCGCAAAGGGCCGGATTCTCAGAATCTGGCCCTTTGCGAGCTGATTTTACTTTGATGAATCTGGCCGTAAGTGTGTAGCAGAATGCAGCACACATAGGAATAGAATGAAGATAAGGAGAAATAAAAATATTTTTTCAAGTTGCCCCCCCCCCCCCCCTCCCCCGGGAAGGCATTTTGACGCATCCCCATGTTACGTTCCTCCAGAGTTACCATGCAGTGCAGCACCACGCAAGGGTTTGCGTTTCCCTTGTGACACCTTGTTTGATACAAGGGGAACACAATTCTATGATAAATTGACGTTTTATTCTTATATATGTGTTTTTACAAACACAGAATGAAAGCTGTTACCTGTGTATGAACTTTGTCACTTGTTCACTTTTATGTGGTTTGTTAAATTTAGGACACACTACACATACTTTATTTGTTCTGTTTAGAGTATTTTATTTTTGACATTTGTACCTTCTCTATGTGTTCATCAATACCTATGCTGCAAGTGGGTTTATTAGATTTTTTGGTCAAATTAAAGCACTCCTAAGTCTAGAGAGCAATATTGTTTGACAACATTATTTGCTTAGAATATGTTTTGGGCTAATCTCTATATTATACATGAATACATTCCAGAAGGACCTGTGTTTTGAGTACATATGGAATGCCCAAGTTTCCTTTGGTATAAGGGCTGATATTGACATTCATGGTATCTGTTTTTTTTAATGGGAGGTCACAGTGAACAATAATATACTTTGAAGAAATGTCAATAGCAGGCCATGATTAGAGACATCATGTAACCAGGTCTCTACTACAAACAGTACATCTGCCTCCTAATTCTAGTTCATCTTTCTGGGCTGCCACTGATTGAATTTTTAATAGGAAACAGCTCAGGGAGTTTGTAGGGTCAGAAGCAATTGGGACCACTTCACTTAAGGAACTAGAAGAATAATTAGTACACCTGCTAGCAGGATCCGGTCCATCTGAGCCTAATTGAAGTGGATGGCAAACTTATGGGGGTTTAGGTCAGGCCTGGAGCATATTTCAGATTGCAGCAGCTCCGAGCTAGTGTAGGAGATATGGGTGGGCCAAAGTGCAGGATCCCGGACCCTTGCATAGACAGGCGAAGACAGCTTGAACATAGCATCAATTGACACCTGATGTGACAGAGAGTGCACATGCTGTGGATTTGAACACAAGATCAATAACACAGGATACCCAAATCTATCTGGCATTTGATTTATTTACTATAGGTTTCCTGAGCATGATAAAAACATAAATGTACTATCTAAAGGGACCCCGCACCAAATCACACTACTCAATCAAACCCAGGGGTTTGAAGGACTCAATTCCCTTCTCCCTGCTTAAGACTTCAAAACAGTTGTCCATTTCAGGGTATTTGTTAGACCTGTCAGCCTTAGCGTGGTTTTCCCGAAACTCTTGCCTTCCTCCTCCATTTTTGCTGATCTTGTTTTGCTGGCATTAGGTCTCTTTGCACGTCACCTCTGGTAACCTGTGCTTTAGTGCATGTGATCACTCTAAAACATGGTAACATAGGCTCCGCCCCTAATTGGCATATTTAATTTACTTGAAAGTCCCCAGTAAAGTGTCACTACTTGTATTCAGGGCCTGTTAAAATGTTTATCAGGCCTGCCATTGTAGCCTGTGTGTGCAGTTTTAAACTGCCATTTGGACCTGGTAAAATAAACCTCTTGGCCTGAACAAACCTACCTTTTTTAGGGGTACCGTAAATCACCTCTAGGGTAAGCCCTGGACATCCTTGAGGGACGGGTGCAGTGTATTATACAAGTTGGACATGTCTTTTCAAGTTTTACATGTCCTGTTAGTGAGGAACTCATAAATTACTTTTTCACTACTGCCTGGCCTCTCTCCCAAAGGATAACATTGAAGTTATCTTATTATCTTCAATAAGCTGTAACTTTCAAATGGGAACAGGTACCAGTTCATGTATGGTGGCATTGGGATTGTAATAAAAAACCCTCTCTTATGGTAAAGTTGGATTTGAGATTACAATTTTGAAGGTGCCACTTTCAGGAAATTGGTACATATGAAGATGGTCCAACTGAAACAATGATGGTCTCAAGAGGGAAACTTTTTTAATGGACTAGCTAAACAGCCCAAATTCTGTGGTGCCACCACAGCTTAATTATTGATTCGCTTTAGGGCTTTATATAATGAGTACAGGTCTGCGTTGAGAGTAAAATTGACGTTTCGACCCCGATTGTTCGAAGACGGTGATTCTGCCCTTACAGGGGGTATTCATCAGGACTAGTGAGGAGCAACCTAGTCAGAACACTGTCTGATCGACAGTGGAATCAATTGGAAGGGGCTGACTGCAGAACAGGCTTGTGGGCACAACCACATTGAATGGAAGTCGGCCGCAGGAATGATCCAATGACAAAGTCCGTGTCCAACCACTTTGGACAATTTGTTCCTAAATTAAAGAGAGTGCTGAAAAAATCCCCTGGATTCTCGTAGTTCTAGATGTGTCTCAGTGGGCGTCTTGCGGAGACACATCTTGGAGTAGCGGCACCGCAGGATTTGGGCTGTTAAGCCAGTCCGTTGAAAAAGTGTTAGACAGGTCTTCATCAAATGTATATATTGTAAATATTGACAATCCATTTCTGTTATCACCTCTTCACTCTGTCACAAGCACTTTTTTGAGCACTAATTTCACCTTCACTATGTAGCAATATTTGAAACTGTGAATGTACTGTTACTATTATTGTATTATATAAATAGTGTTGATTATCAAGTAGATCAGATCAGTGTCTAATTATCTCGTTGTGGGGTGTTTTTTGTTTCACTGCGTTTCCCCCTTGAGATCATCATTGTTTCAGTTGGGCCATCTTCATATGTACCATTATTAGCCCAGGTCCAACTGGGTACTGGGTATGCCCCATTGTTATGTAACAACTTTTAGGAAGTTGGCATTTTCCTGCCTTGGCCATTTAGTGCCTGAACCTGTCCCTGGGTCACATGACTGGGTGTAGCTGACAGTTGAACTTTGTGTATTCCTCCTAGGCAGCTCACACAAAAGAGGGCTTAGGTGTGCATGGATGGCCCATCACTGGCATGATGAGAGGGAGGAGCTGGGCACAGCCCTGCTTAACCTTGAATAGGCTGTGCCCAGCCTCCGCACAAAGGATTACAAATCCTGTGTAACTAGTCAGGAGTCAGGACTTCAAAGGGAAACCTCTAGAAGCTTTACCACTTCAAAGACAGAACTGGGTATAACGATTGGACCTCAGACACCAACTCTTCAGTACACTTTTGTACCTGTGGATATTCTGCCAGGAAGAAGTACTGCTGTGCTGCTGAAAGGTCTGCCTTTCTGCTGGGCTGCTGCTAAGAAGCAACTGTTGCCCTGTGGTGCTGACCTGCTGCCTGCTGCCCTCTTCCTCGGGGAGAAAGACTGGCCCTGCATCTTGTGAAACCTAGGACACCAAAGTGACTCCTAGGGTTAGTTGGCTGGCCTCCTGACTAGAGCTTCAGAGACAGAAGACTCCTACAACCTTGAACCCAGCATCTGGACTCTCCCATCTGGGAGTTCTACCCTGCTAAGCAGAGCCTCCCCTATCCTGGACCCTTGGAAGGTGCTCTGCCAGCCCATTTGTGGATCCAGCAGGACTGAAACATTTCACCTGCTGTGCCGCGCAAACCGGAGCAGAACAGATGCATCACCTCTGCCTTGAGGGTTCTCCTAGCATAAGGACTCTGCATCAACTTCACAGTCTACATCAGAACTGCCGCTGTGCAACGCTATCCTGATACAGGGCCTCCCATTGCAAATCTCTCCTCAAAGGCAGCTTCGAAAATGGTGCTGTTACTCACATCGCAGTCTCGCTGCCCTTTGAGACCGACCAGTAACCCAATTTCTTACAGTCCTCTCCAGGCTCGATTATGGCAACTGCTCATTATGAGCCAATCACACAATGCACCTGACTCATACTAAAGGCAGTCCACAGTAAGGCAGCTTGACCAATGGCCAGTGCACAAAGGTCAGACCACATAGCCCCCTTCGTAATCACCATCAAATGGCTTCCAGTCAATGTGATATGTTTATCCAAGCTGGCCAGTGCTATCTCTAGGACAATTCACAAAATGGCAATCATCTTTCTGGGCCACAAACTAACCATCTTATGCAGCTCACTCCAAAGTGCAGAATCTCACCTCCTGGTAATACCCTGCTTCACAAAAATATACCCCCAATCGGGGCTTCTCGGGGAGCACTCCCAGATCTGCAACTCAATTCCTCTCCTTATGAGGACATGCCTACAAATGCAACTTCAAGAGAATTCTTAAGGAGCTTCTCTTCCACAGCTGCTTTCAGTTGTGACCAGTAAGTCCCTTGTTGGCAATGTCTGACTCTAATGAGTGATGTAATAATAAACACAGTAATAGTGAACCAGCACCTAAGAATAGGCCAGCACCCAAACTCAACACATACTTTAGCTGGTCCCTAGCCTCGAGCTGAAATGAAAGACAATGGCCCTTCTCTCTACTGTGGGCCACCTGCCATGTCTGTCTTTTGTGAACATCTCTGCTTCTTTGTGATGCTTTCTGCTACCCTAGTGGGTCTCGTTTGTGCTATAAAAATCAAATAAATAAAATAAATAAACAAATCTATCCAGTTACACAGATCAGACTGTCTGGGACCTTAGGAAGCAGTGCTATCTCTCAAGAGTACACTACTCCTCTTACATTAGTGATTCAACATTACATAGATCCGCAATGCATGTTCCTCATTGTTGAATGTCAACAACGAGCTGGGACGTAGTGCCTTGAAACTGAATCATAGCAATAACTACCCAGCCATTCCTATGGTGGCTGTTGCATCGTGGACTTTCAGTATTTGGAGTTTATTTTGTCTATTTGACTTCCTGCAGTAGTTTGTTGTGAATCAAGATTGGCTATTGCATAGTGCCTGACCGCCAAGCCTCTATGCACATTCTCACTAACCCGACAGCTTTCTTTTTCTTGTCCTTTTTTTTCCTCCAATTTCTTATTTTGTTTTCTCTCTTTTGCCATCTCCTGTTTACCATCTTTCACACATCGCTAAAGGGGAGATTCTTGGGAATTCGTCCTCCACCCTACGTCCCCCCAGATGAAAAATGAATCTCCACAGTTGCCTATTCCACCTATGACTATTAGCGGCCGGTCCCCTGCCAAAGTGGAGAGATGGGACGGAGGAGGGAAGGAGGTGGACGGGGGGAGGTGGGTTAGGGGATAAAAAACTAAAAACAAAAAAACGTACCTGAACGTCGCCGATTCTATGCCGCCGTCTCCCTCTTCCTGATTCTGGGGACAGGCCCCCAGACTGCACTGGGGCCAATCCTGACACTGCATGAAAGCAGCATAGGGATTGGCCTGAGCACTGGCAACTTGCACTACCACGCAGACTGGGAGCCTGTGCCTGTTCTCTCCAGACCCAGCAACGCAACTAGGGCTGGAGAGAGCTTCACTGCGCATGAGTCTTTGGCCGGCCTGAGATGGCTGGCCAAACCCTCATGCTTAGTGAAGGGAGTGCAATACCACTCCCCCATCAGCATTGTCATCCCCTGGACCCGCCCCCAAGACTCGTCATGGTACTGGGGGCGGGTCCTTGGGATTAAAATAAAAGGATAATAAAAACAGGTTTAAACCTGTTTTATTCTCATTTTATTTGAGGGTGGTGGCCGGGGGCCTGCGCTCCTCTGCCCTAATGATGGGCCGCCACTGCCTATGGCCTAATCACCACTTTAGCCCATTCCCAAAGGTCAGACTTTGTCATAGTTTAACTTCAGATTGCAAATTACCAACACAGTAACATCGACCATGCAGGTTGTATAAACCTGACCACTAGATGTCAGAAACGCTCTATAATCGAAGGTTGAGGGAACGTTTCAATTGTTAAAATCAAATTTTGTCTCTTTGGATTTTCTTTCATCAGTCAGACCGTATGCTTGTTTTTTCATGGGTTTTGCAAACTTTATTGTTGGGGACGCGTGTTGGACTTGGACTTTTCTGCAGGGTCACTACCAAACTTTTTGACTTAACCCCTCATATTTTCTGAACGCACTTTTGTGGCTTAAACGAGCCAAAACACGGATATATTGTGTGGACAGTGACAATCGTCAACCCACAGAGTGGTATTTACTCTTTACAGTAGGGTAAGAATGGAGCCCTTACATATTAGGTCCTGATGAATGCCATGGACCTGATCGGGCCACAAGGCAGAAACATGTCGACCATCATATATATATATAACGGTGTAAGGACATTTAAATCCCTAACGCACCGTCCACTTGTTTTTAAAACCATATGGCTGCCACTTCCATTAAAATGTAATAGTCAACCATAATGGCTTTTCAAAACCACTCACTTATTTTCTTCACAGGCCCCCACTTAGTTTAGAAGTGCATCCCCGTCGTCAGGAGTATGTCCGCCCTCCATCAAACCAAGTTTTTGGGAGGGCAAGGACTGGCCAATGATGAAGCCTGACACCAGGTGGTGTGTGAGACCAGTATGTAACTTTTAGTGAGATGCCCCCACTTTTTTAACTCTGTAGAAACCTTGGTCACTAAACTGGGAGCATACCGTATGTGGTAAGCATTGATGTTGGAGACTGCCTGCTCCCAATGACCTGTGCCTCTAGTTCCCTCCTCTAGGCTTCCCTCAGGATAGTGTGCTTCATAAAATAAACTTTTTGAAAGGCCTAAACCTTAGTTTTTAATACATATGTCACGTCTAGGGTACACCCTAAACCGCCCATGGGACAGGATTCAGTGTATTAAAAAAGTTGACAAGTACTTTTAAGTTTTACATGTCCTGGTAGTGAAAAACAAATTTGTTTTTATGTAAGTGTTACCGCTCCCATTAAGTTACCTTATTACATTTAATAGGTGATAACTTTCAATTGGGAGCAGGTAAGAATGTCGAGGTTGGTGTCTAAAGCATTGTAATTTGAAAACCTATTTAATGGGAAAGTCAGATTATAAGTAATAATTCTGAAAATGCAACTTTTAGAAAGTTGGTATTTTCTTGACCCAACCATTTGGTGCCTGCAGGATCAATCGTGGGTCACATGACTAGGTGTATCTCGCAGTTGGTCTTTGTGTATTACTCCTAGACAGTGAGACAAAGGTAGAAGAGATGTTGTCAAGATGGGCCATCTCTGACTTGATAGGGGGGGGGCTGATCTGTCACCTACCACACTTGCACATCACACAGTCTGCCTCAGCACACTCACAAACGGTTTCTCGCTAGTCTTTCAAAGTGGGCACCACATATTAGTAGTGGACCCTCAGCCACAACTTCTCAATGCACTTCTGGACCTGTGAACAACTCAGAACAAGGACTGCTTTGCTGCTCTGCTGCAAGGACTCCCCTGTTGCCCTGCTTCCCTGCTACTCTGTTGCCTGGGTGAGAAGGACTGGACCTGCACCTTGATTCAGGACCACCAGAGGGACCCCAAGGGCTAGTAGTCTGGTCTGCTGATCAGAGCCTCAGGGACAGAACAGTCTCCAACCACCTTGAACCGTGCACATGGACGCTGCCTGCTTTGATTCCTATCTCCCCAAGTGGTGCCCCTCCAGTCTTGGACTTTTGGAAGAGGGTTTGAAGGTGTTCTACCAGCCCAACTGTGGTTTCCATCGAATCCGGTGTGAAGCCCTGAAAAGATGTGCCACCTAGCTGCAAGCTTGATCGGAACCAATGCTGAGCGATGCAATCATCGAACCCATTGCACCCGGATGCAACGCTACATAGCGCCGCGCATTGCAACCCTCAGAGTTCATCAGAACAGATGCCAGAATATGTGCATCATCACAAAGTGATGCTACGCAGCCCAATCACACGAAAACATAGGGTACAATAGTCAGCGGGCCTAACTTGGTCTTTGTATCCGACCCGTGCTCCATCGAGAATGACCTGAACATGTGACTTTGTCCCGGTCCTGTGCGACCAGATAACCACAGTTAGTGCTTTGTGCTTTTAAGCACTATTTTTAGCTAAATCTGTAGAAGTGCATCTCTAGTTGTACTGTATTTTCGTTGTTTGGTGTCCAATAGTTTATAAAATGTTACTCTATTTTTCTAAATTTCTATGGTCTATCTCTTTTGTTGTGTTTTCAGTTTTTGACCTCTGATTGAAGGCCTACAAGAGCGACTCCAATGGCTAGTTGGCTGACCTCCTGATCTGGGGCTCAGGGAAGAAGCACCTCTAACCACCTTGAACCCTGCCCCTGGACACTGCCTGCTGAGAGTCCTAAACCCCAAGTGGAGCTCCTACTCTCCTGGACATTTGGAAGTGGGTCTGAATGTGCTCTGCCAGCCCAGCTGTGGTCTCCACTGATTCCTGTGTGAAGTGACGCAAAGCCCTTGAAAGTTCTGCCACACAGCTGCAAACTTCAACGGAACAGATGCTGAGCAAGGCGAAGTCCCTCATATATTTGCAGCCCAGCTTTATCGGAACTTGGCAAAGGCAGAAAATCAAGAAAAAAGCATTGGTTTAACGCAAAAATATTTTTGGTCTCAAAATGCACACTTTACTATAGTAGTCCTTGGCACTTAAGTAAACTACTTTTTGTCAATGTGCTTCTACTGGCCCCTGCTGTATGCTACAGTGGGTGGAATAAAAATGTTAATGACATAGTAACTGTCATATGGATAATGAGGTTAGTTAAAACCTCTTTAAGGTATATTATGAACATAATTTTGCTAAAAGTCAATAGGTCTTGGCTAACACCAGCTCAACAGGAGATAAATCATGGAAGCGTGAAATGAGGAAGAGGGGTGAAATGCTGTTAGACATGAAAATTAAAAATAAAATGAGCTCAAGTTCATTTAATGAATGAAATGAATGAATGAATGAATGAATGAATGAATGAATGAATGAATGAAATAGTTACTTATTAAGTGCACTGTTACCCCAAGTAGTGCTGGGCAGAGCTCGAGGAGTGTCACTTTGAGGATTTCCAAGGAGTGCCCAAAAAACTCAGACAAATTCTGCAGAGTTCCGCTCAGCGTACCATGATTTAACACTCTGAGCCTCTGGTTGTTCCCATGGCAAATAACTTACACTCTGAACTCTGTGCCAATATGTACCCGTAACCACAGAGGTAGGGAGAGGTGTAAAGGGGTACACGTGCTGTGAGGACCGTCTTAAAGTTTAATAAGCATTGCTTGTCCTGGAAGAATATGCATAACAGGAACCTCTGAGGGTGCGTATGTACACTTACAGGTGAATGGTGATAGAGCTGTAGTTGCGGGCAGCAGTCTACCCTGAGCGGCACCCTGTCCCATTCCCAGTAGCAGGGCATTAGGCAGCCTGGTCCAGGCTGAGCACCTAGACTGGAGTGAGCAGGCAGAGCAGTACCACAGCCGTGTGAAGCTCCATGTCTGGCATTGGAGAGCATGCAAACACAAGGAGATGATGGACTGAGCGCTGAAACTTTTCAGACACTCACCCCCAGTCATAGATCTGGGTTGAATCCATCATCATTCTTTAGCTCACTTCGCCACCACAGTACAGACCCAGATATATGCAAATCAGTCTTGACCCTGTGTCTCATGGAAACAGTCCAGCCGAACTGCCAAGCCAGGTCTTCCCTGAACCGGAAACAAGCATCCTGGGACCGGTTTCTTAGTAACACCCTTTATCAGCCAGGCTATCTTGAATCCAGTGGCAAAGTGAGCAAGGGACCCACGTCTGGGCATACCCTGCCAGCTTAGGGTGAACAAAGAAAACACAAGAAGATGATGGACGGAGCGCTGAAACTTTTCAGACACTCACTCCCAGTCACAGATCTGGTATGAATCCCTCATCATTCTTTAGCTCACTTCGCCACCTCTGTTTAGACCCAGCTATACTTGTATTCTGATATAAATAAAGGCACTCTTAATATTAATAATAAACAGAAAATGTGCTTCATGATGGCTAGAATTGAAGTTATCCCAACATTTGAGCTGTAAAGGATCATTGTCTCCAGCACAGCCAAGCACTGTTTTTACACATGACAAGAGCAACTTGTTAATAAAGACCTTGTACGTTTCTCTTAGTCATTTTTAAACCACTTAATCACCAATTTAAACACACTGCACCTCCAGACACACACTTCATCACAGCTTTTAAAATCTTTAAAAGGCCTCTCACAGAGCCCCCTGGAGGGGTCCATTGGACATGGCAATGTCGGCCCAATGAGGGGCTGCCCAATGATGAGGCATGACACCCATCTGGGTGTGTGAGGGCTCTTGCTTATGACCAATCAGAACCCTCTTATCTGTTTGACAAGTCTCTTCCGACCTCTTTTCTTGCTTTCTCTATCCCCTTTATAGGAACTGCACACCTTTTTGGGGACACATGTATACTTACGGAGCATGTATACTGGACCTTTGATGCTAGTCCCTCCATGTTGTATTTCACTTTTTCTCCATAAAAGTATCTCAGCCTGAAGTTAAAATTTCTACTGGGATGAGCTCAGTCCCTGTATCTGACTAGCAATCCATTGTGGTTGACTTTAACTTTTTGCTTTGACCTGTTGTGACCAGGCAACGATGGTTGGCACTTTGTGGTTTTTGGCACTCTTTTTAATTACAAATTTATAAATTCTTATCTCCCATTCCACTTATTGAAGGATTTTTATCATTTTGGTGTCATTTTTTTATTAAAATTGGCTCTATTTTTCTAAATTGGTTTGGGATTTTATTGTTTTGTGTGTTTATTATTTTAGTCTGCTGTGAATACTTTACACATTGCCTCTAAGTTAAGTGTGACAGATTTGTGCCAAGCAACCAGAAGGTTAAGCAGCAAATGGTGCTGTAACATTAGGAATGTATAATTTACTATTCCAACTCCAGCCTACCGAACAGTAAGGAAGGTGTTGGAATAGTAAATTATACTATTCCTTATGTTAGAGCACCATCTACTGCAAGTTGATGTAATGACTTGCATAGTAATGGCATTGCATTGTAACAATGCGGTCGTTGTAAAAACCGCGTTGTAAAGGCATCGCTGTCTAATGACCGCGATGTAAAGGTTGTTTCCCTTTGTGACCCTCCTTAAAGAATTACATCTGCTAAAAAGTACTTGGTTTGCCGACACCTGTAAGAAATTTCAGCTGTCAAGTTAGCATATTTGAAGTTGCCATCAATCCAGAAGAGAAAAAAAAAGGAAAAAGCCTGCTCCTTCTACACATTCAGGATCTGGAATACATTTCTAGAAGTGACCCAGTCATCCTCATATTCAGGTAAAAGCTAAATGCTCACATCTTCAAAGACCACAATACCTTGGCACCCTTAATGTTACACTCCTTTATTCATTACTGTAACCCTCATCCCTGCCCGCCTCTGCACTTCCATCATGAATTTTATTCTTGGCCACTGACCTTAAACAGTAAGCCTATTTCATTTGCCCTTATCAAGGTCTGTGTTGCACAAACACCCAACCACATAATCCAATCTATAGAGGGGCTTCAAAGGAGAAAGAAGACTCTGGGAATGATGGGCAGCCGGCAAAAGAGACTTGGCAAAATGGTCCTGGATCCAGGCAGAAACATAGGAATTTACAGCCCGATTCATCAAGCGAAATTGCGCTCGCAAAGGGCCAGATTCTGAGAATCTGGCCCTTTGCGAGTGCAATTTTTGCATATGGGATTCATCATCCCAAATGCAAAAATCGCTATTAGCGAAATCGCATATTTGCGAGGAATTGGATTTAAGGAATCTCTAATAGAGATTCCTTAAATGCAATTCATCAACCAATTTGAAATTGCGAATTCGCAATATTTGGTCGCAATTTACCACGAAGTCTGACTTCGTGGTAAATTGCGAAAAAAGAGAAAATAGCACTTTAGTGCATTTTTTTCTTTTGCATTTTACACACACACATGTCCTTTGGACATGTGTGTGCGCAACACCTGTTTAAATTTGCATTTAAGGGGTGCCACAGGGTGTCCTTTGGACACCCCTGGCACCCTTCAAATCGCTATCTTATTTGCGATTAGCAAATTGCTAATCGCAAATAAGGAATACTCCCCATTCATTCCTATGGGCCTTTTGGTCCATAGGAATGAATGGGGAGTTATTCCTTATTTGAGATTAGCAAGTTGCTAATCGCAAATAAGGATTGTGTAGGAATCGCATCTTATTTTGCGATTCCTACATGAATCCCGTTTTGCGAGTCTGTAATAGCGATTCCTTATGAATCACTATTAAAGACTCGCAAAACGGGTCTTTGATGAATCTGGCTGTATGACAGCTATATTTGAGGAAAATAACAGTGGTGCTACATGCTGCTAGCGGACAGATAGGGAAAAAAGCATCATAGGGAAAGGAGGTCTAAATAATCCTGTACACCACATAAAGAATAAAGAAAAAACAAGGTTAAATTCCTCCTAAAGATACACCACTGGTTAGTAGGGGGCAAAGTTCTGGAAGTGAAAAGGGCATAGTGTGAAGCAACCTAATGACACAGCTTGAAATAGATTTCTGAAGGAAAAAGTCCAAATGCCCATGATTGAAAACGCCAACCTAGAAGTGCCAAATATGTGTTGAGGAAGCGATCGAGAGATGCCCTAAAGAACAAAGGGGCTCATTATGATAGTGGGCAGACATCAGTCTGCCTGCCATCATAATGGTGATGGGACCACACGCCAGACGTGCAGCGGTCCCACCAGCCCAAGTAGGATGCTCATCCTGGCATTTACCATTGTAGATGGCGCTGCTGGCTCCAGCACCGTCCGCAATGGTAAAAGAGCATGCACAGCATTTCCCTGCACCACGTGGCAGGACCACGATGTGCCTGCCACGTGATGCAGGGAACTGCAGGGTGGGTACCATTGGTACCCCCTCAGTGCAGCCCCCCATACCCTGCCAGAGGGGGTCTGCAACGGGCCCCCAAAGCCAATCTCCGCCAGCCTTTCCATGGCGGCATCGCCGCCATGGAAAGGCCTATACATCATCCACATCCTAATATGGCGGACAGTGCCTGCTAGGCACCGCCACCATATTAGTGGCCCAGCTTCGCCCAGCAGGCAATCGTAACGATTGCCAGCGGCGGACAGACTTTGCGTCTGCCGCGATACCCACCACCATCCTAATATGGCGGTGGGTAATTCTCATCACGATGATGTGATGATCGCCACCACCGGCCCAACCCGTTACGCTATCGCAATTAGCCCCAAAGTTCGGGCACAGCTTTGCTTTTACAGTAATAGTAAGATCATTAGACAAAAAGGTTGCACACAGATGAAAAGGTAAGACTATTGCTTAATTTTGTTGTGCTGGTGGCTGCAAGTGGTTGCCACTGGCAATCAGTTTTAGGAAGCAGGACTTATTTTCCAAGCAATATACTTTGATCCAGAATAAGAGAGAGATAAGGAAGAAAGCAGAAGGAAGAGAAACACAGGAAAACAGTGAAAAAGGTTGAAAGCAACAACAACATGGTGATGGATGGAATGCTTGAATTAGTCTTAGTCACTGCCAACAGCTCAGGACTGGATTCTAGTCCATAATTTTTCACCCACTATGCCGCTTTAGACAAAGGCCCGCCTTATGCAAATCAGTTCTTTCCCTGATCCTCATGGGAGCAGCTGTGTCGAACTGCTAGATGAGGCCCCTTACAGAAAGGACCACCCGCAATGGTTTTGGCCTCCTGAATGCTTCTCTATAGGGTGCTGCTTGAGTCCTGTGGCACAGTGAGCACAGGACCCACGTCTCGGCATACCCATCAGAGTTAGAGAGTCAACTGCAATAAAAAGGTGATGGATGGAATGCTTTAATTAATCTTAGTCACTGCCAACAGCTCAGGACTGGATTCTAGTCCATAATTTTTCACCCGCTATGCCGCTTTAGACAAAGGCCCACCTTATGCAAATCAGTTCTTTCCCTGATCCTCATGGGAGCAGCTGTGTCGAACTGCTAGATGAGGCCCCTTACAGAAAGGACCACCCGCAATGGTTTTGGCCTCCTGAATGCTTCTCTGTAGGGTGCTGCTTGAGTCCTGTGGCACAGTGAGCACAGGACCCACGTCTCGGCATACCCATCAGAGTTAGAGAGTCAACTGCAATAAAAAGGTGATGGATGGAATGCTTTAATTAATCTCAGCTACTGGCAACCATTCAGGGCGGCATTCCAGTTCATCCTTTTTTACCCACCATGCATCTCTAGACAAAGGCCCACCTTGTGCAACTTAGTACTGACCCTGCTCCCCATGGATACAGTTCATCCTGAACTGCCATGCAAGGTCTCCTACAGCACGAACCACAAGCAACCGGAGAATGTTTTTTGCCCTACTTTGGCCCAGTCAGTCGGGTGTAGCTTGAGTCTTGAGGCACGGCAAGCAATAGATCCATGCCTGGGTGTACCCATTGCACTTGGGGCATCAAATGCAAGAACAACAAGCTGAAGGATGGAATTCTTGAATTAATCTCAGCCACTGACAATCACTCTTGGCAGCCTTCCAGTGAATAATTTTTCGCCCATTATGCCACGCTAGACAAAGGCCCGCCTTATGCAAACCAGTACTGACCCTAATCTTCATGGGAATAGTCTATGCACAAACTGCTAGTAGACTTCAGTGCACTGCCCTAAGTGTGATTGGTATGCCTAGATGTGTGTCCCAAACTCGCTGTGCCACTGGAACCAAACCTCCCCCAACTGACAAGCCCTAGTCAGGGAAAAAAAGGTCTTGGATTGTTTGTCTTCTGGTTCTGGCAAGATCTGGCGTGCCAGTTCAGGCTGAATCGTTTCTATTGGTGGCGGCTGCTCCGCTATGGCGGAGGAGCTTCGCCCCACTACCTTTAAGCAGTGCAAAAAAATTAAAACATAACATGATAATAACTTTGAGGTATTCTCATTTTATGTGTCTGTACTACTTTGCAGGTGGGCAGGGCTACTCTGCTCTCGGGGCAGGGCAGGAGTGGAGTGGTTTGCCCACTTCTAAGTGCACATGACTGTTTGGTTGACCCTCTGGGACCAAACAAACAGTCATGCTCACTTTCCCTGTTCTCCTCGCAGGCTGCATTACAGGCTGCGTAGGGATAATGCCCTGTTGTGCTTGTCTCTGCTGCCCCTGCATTCCTCTGGGTACCACTTCTGTTCTGCTCATCTCTGTCTGCTCATCTCTGCAGGACCTACATTCCTCTGGGTACCACCTCTGTTCTGCTCGCCCCGCAGCCCCTGCATTCCTCTTGGTACCACTTCTGTTCTGCTCATCTCTGTCTGCTCATCTCTGCAGCCCCTACATTCCTCTAGGTACCACTTCTGTTCTGCTCGCCTTCACCGGCGCTGCATTCCTCTAGATACCACTTCTTTTTCTGCTCATATCCGCAGCCCCTGCATTCCTATGGGTACCACTTCTGTTCTTCTCCACAGCCCCTGCATTCCTCTGGGTACCACTTCTGTTCTGCTTGCCTCCGCAGCCACTGCATTCCTCCGGGGAGCACCTTCAGCTCAGTGTCGTTGGCCAGAGTAATAAACCTCTTCAGCTCTGCTAGTCTCCGCAGCCCCTGCATTCCTCTAGGTACCACTCCTGTTCTGCTTGCTTCTACAGCTCCTGCATTCCTCTAGGTACCACTTCTGTTCTGCTCGCCTCTGCAGCCCCTGCATTCCTATATGTACCACTTCTGTCCTGCTCACCTCAGCAGCCCCTGCATTCCTCCAGGTACCAGTTCTGTTCTGCTCGCCCCCCAGCCCCTGCATACCTCCGCAGCCCCTGCATTCTTCTAGGTACCACTTCAGCTAGACTCGCCTCTTCTGCCCCTGCATTCCTCTAGGTACCCCTTCTGTTCTGCTCATCTCTGCTGCCCCTGCATTCCTCTAGGTACCCCTTCTGTTCTGCTCACCTCCGCAACTCCTGCATTCCTCTAGTTACCACCTCTGTTCTGCTCACCTCCGCAGCCCCTGCATTCGTCTAGGTACCACCTCTGTTCTGCTCACCTTCGCAGCCCCTGCATTCCTCTAGGTACCACTTCTGTGCTGCTCATCTCTGCAGCCCCTGCATTCCTCTAGGTACCCCTTCTGTTCTGCTCGCCTCCGCAACTCCTGCATTCCTCTAGGTACCACCTCTGTTCTGCTGACCTCCGCAGCCCCTGCATTCCTCTAGGTACGACTTCTGTTCTGCTCATCTCTGCAGCCCCTGCATTCCTCTAGGTACCACCTCTATTATGCTCGCCTCCGCAACTCCTGCATTCCTCTAGGTACCCCTTCTGTTCTGCTCACCTCCGCAGCCCCTGCATTCCTCTAGGTACCACCTCTGTTCTGCTCACCTCCGCAGCCCCTGAATTCCTCCCACCACGCTCCCTGACCCCAGCTCCTGCTCACGCTCTGGCTTACTGGTGAGACCGAGACTGCAGATTTGGAAGTGTATCAATTGATTTGAATAACCTCGCGCTATTGTATATTTATTTAAGCTTGACTCGCGCTGTGCATTTATTATTTATTTCGACTCGCGCTGAGTATTAATTAATTATTTCGAGTCGCGCTGGGATTTATTATTTATTTACAGTCGCGCTGGGATTTATTTAATTAATTGTACCTAACGCTGGAAACTGATCTGTGCCCCTGGTGCCGTGGTGCTTCTGCTGCCCCTGCCTTAGTCTCCCTTTGACCCTCCATCTTGTTTACTCGCTCCCTAGCCCGCCCCTCCTCCCTGCTACCGCCTCCCAGCTGCTGCCCCTCCCACGCTCCGCCCCCTTCCACCATCCATTTATGGCCAATGCCCACACGCGCAGCGTCCACGCGCTACGGCCACGCCGAAGGTGCGCCAAAGGTAAGCCCGTCTACGCCCGTCCGCGCCTGGACCGCGCCCAGCGCCAGACCCCCTGTCCCTCGCGCTGCCCAGCCCCCCCGCGTCACCTACGATGCCGCCACCCTCCTAGCCCTTAACCCCGGTCGCGCCCCCAACTGCATCCAAGCCGCTCCTGGACGCACCCATGGACCGTTCTCCTGCTTCTCCTGCAAATTCAGCGGCACCGACAACATCTCCGCTACGACCACACCACAGATTCCCGACCCCAACAACCTAGAATGCATCCTTCTCAACACCCGCTCGGTCCACAGGCACGCCATTGACCTTTGGAATCTACTAGACACCATCTCTCCTGACGTCGCCTTCCTAACGGAAACATGGATGAACGCTTCCTCCGCCCCTGACATCGCCATCGCTATCCCTGATGACTATAAGATCACACGCAAGGACCGCACCGACCATACAGGAGGTGGAATCGCTATCGTCCATAAGAAAACAATCCGCATCTCAACCAGCTCTGATGCCAACCTCGCCAACTCCGAACACCTTCACTTCCAGATCCACATCGACCCCAAGACCACACTCAGAGGCACCCTCCTCTACAGACCACCAGGACCACACACAAAATTCAGTGAAGACATCACGGACTTCATCACCCCACACGGGCTCCCCTCCAAAGACTACATCCTTCTGGGAGACCTCAACTTCCACCTTGAAAAGATCAACGACCGCAACACCGCCACCCTCTTAGACAACCTCGCCAACCTCGGACTTAAACAACTGGTCACTTCCCCCACCCACATCGCAGGTCACACTCTCGACCCCATCTTCACCTCCAGCAACCATGTCTCCTTCAGCCACACTTCAGATCTCCTCTGGACTGACCACAGCTGCGTTCACTTCACCTACAACAAGCCGAAACCCATCATCCACCTCCAACCAACTCTACAAAGAAATTGGAACAAAATCACCACAGACCAGATCTCCACATCACTCCTTCAAACCTCCCCAGCCCTCTCCTCTAACGCCAACGAAGCCGCCGCCAACCTCACCCTATGGTTATCCAACACCGCCGACACCTTAGCACCACTGAAAAAACGCAAAGCAAACCAGGCAGCAAGAAGGCCTCATGGTTCAACGATGATCTTAAGAAATCCAAGAAACTCTGCCGCTCCCTTGAAAAAGCCTGGAAAAAAGACCCAACCACCAGCACCAAGGACGCCTTCAAAAGCGCCACCCGCACTCACCACCAACTGATCCGAAAAGCCAAGAAAACAGCATTCAAGGATCGACTTGACAACAACGCCCACAACAGCAAGGAACTTTTCAACATCGTCAAGGAATTTTCCAACCCCTCGGCCAACTCCAACGACATCACCCCCTCTCAAACCCTCTGTGACTCCCTAGCCTCTTTTTTCCACAACAAGATTGCAGACATCCACAACAGCTTTGACAACCAACCCGAAAACCAACCCACCCTACCAGCTGCTGACCATCTTCCCCCCGTCAACACCCTTAACGCCTGGAACCCAATCTCCACTGAGGACACCATCCGCCTGATGAATTCCATCCACTCTGGATCCCCCACAGACCCATGCCCTCACCACATCTTCAACAAAGCAGACTCCGTCATAGCACCGCACCTCCGAGACGTCATCAACTGCTCCTTCAACTCCGCTACCTTCCCAGAAGATTGGAAACACGCTGAACTCACCGCCCTTCTGAAAAAACCAACAGCAGACCCCACCGAACTCAAAAACTACCGCCCCATCTCGCTTCTTCCATTCCCGGCCAAAGTCATCGAGAAAGCTGTCAACAACCAGCTCGCCGCCTTCCTCGAAGCCAACAAATCACTCGACCCCTCACAATCTGGCTTCCGAGCCAAACACAGCACTGAGACCGCCCTCATCGCAGCAACAGACGACATTCGAACTCTACTGGACAATGGAGACACAGTCGCCCTCATCCTCCTAGACCTCTCTGCAGCCTTCGACACAGTCTGCCACAGCACCCTTTTACAACGCCTCAGAAACATCGGAATCCAAGGAAAGGCACTGGAATGGATCACCTCGTTCCTCACCGGAAGAACCCAGAGAGTCCGCCTCCCACCATTCAAGTCCGAGGCCTCTGAAATCATCTGCGGCGTACCACAAGGATCCTCACTCAGTCCCACCCTCTTCAACGTATACATGAGCCCCCTCGCGGCCATCGCCCGCCAACACAACCTCAACATCATCTCTTACGCGGATGACACTCAACTGATCCTATCTCTCACCAAGGACCCCAGCACCGCTAAAACTAACCTACACGAAGGAATGAAAGAAGTCGCCGAATGGATGAAACAAAGCCGTCTGAAACTGAACTCAGACAAAACAGAAGTCCTCATCTTAGGCAAATCCCCCTCTGCATGGGACGACTCCTGGTGGCCGGAAGCCCTCGGAAATGCACCCATCCCGACAGACCACGCACGGAACCTTGGCGTCATCCTTGATTCTTCACTCTCAATGAACAGACAAGTCAGCGCCGTATCCTCTTCCTGCTTTAACATTCTTCGCATGCTCAGAAAAACATTTCGCTGGATCCCCTCCGAAACAAGGAAAACAGTCACCCACGCTCTAGTCACGAGCCGACTGGACTACGGAAACACCCTCTACGCAGGTACCACCGCCAAACTCCAGAAGAAACTACAACGAATCCAAAACGCCTCAGCCAGGCTCATATTAGACATCCCACGCAACGAACACATCTCTGGTCACCTTAAAGACCTCCACTGGCTACCCGTCAATAAGAGGATCACTTTCCGACTGCTTACCCACGCACACAAATCACTCTACGACATCGGACCAGATTGCCTCAACTCTCGACTGTCCTTCTACACCCCCTCCCGCCAACTTCGCTCTTCCAGCCAAGCCTTCGCCACTGTTCCTCGCATCAACAAGACCACCATGGGAGGCAGATCCTTCTCATACCTGGCTGCCAAAACATGGAACTCACTCCCCGCTTACCTTCGCCTCACCCAGAACCACCTAGCGTTCAGAAAGCAGCTTAAAACGTGGATTTTTGACAAATAATCCACCTCCCCTTCCTAAGCGCCTTGAAACCCTCTGGGTATGTAGTGCGCTATATAAATGTTTTGACTTGACTTGACTTGACTCATCTCTGCAGCCCCTGCATTCCTCTAGGTACCCCTTCTGTTCTGCTCGCCTCCGCAACTCCTGCATTCCTCTAGGTACCCCTTCTGTTCTGCTCACCTCCGCAGCCCCTGCATTCCTCTAGGTGCCACTTCTGTTCTGCTCGTCTCTTCAGCCCCTGCATTCCTCTAGGTGTCAGTCCTGTTCTGCTTGCCCCCCAGCCCCTGCATTCCTCCGCAGCCCCTGCATTCGTCCGGGCGATCCCTCATCTCAGTGTCTTTGGCCAGAAACAATAAACCTCTGAAAGCTGTTCCCGCCTCAACCATCTCCTCGGAGGTGTTTATGAGGGTCCGCTTCTATTGCCACATCACCCGTCTCCATGGGAACCTGGAGGGACATTTAAATGCCGTCCTCCCCTTTCCCGGATTCTCTCAAGTGAATCCCCTTCGCCAGCCCCACCCGCTCCCGGACTCCACGCACCATCCATCGCAAACCACTGTCCAGCCACAGACCCGAGGGGAAGCTTCGGGGTCTGAAAGAGCTGTGCAGAGGGGACCGGGGACAGACAGACAGACACCCCAGAGAGGTCACCGGGCTAGGTCACCGCAAAGGGGGGCGGGAAGAGACGCCCCAGAGAGGCCAGGTCCCGCAAAGGGGGTGGGAAGAGACGCCCCAGAAAGACCACCAGCCAGGCCGGTTCAAGCAAAGGGGGGCGGGAAGAGAAGCCCCAGACAAGCCACCAGGACAGGTCATTGCAAAGGGGGCGGGAAGAGACGCCCCAGAGAGCCCAGGCACGCAAAGGGGGGCAGAGACGCCCCCAGAAAGGCCACCAGGCCAGGTCACACAAAGGGGGTGGGAAGAGATGCCATAGAAAGGCCACCAGGTCACCGCAAAGGAGGACGGGAACAGCAGCCCCAGACAGGCCGCCAAGTCAGCACGATTCTCAGGGCCGGACGGTCACTCCAGGACACCCGACCAGTCATCCATTCTCTACATGGGTGGAACACCCCGCCGAAGGGGGTACCCCTGCACCCCTCTTTAGACCAGCTATCACTGCTCGACAGCCACATCACAGGAATGCACTGCACATGAGCACCGTAGGAGACGTGGGCGAAGCCGCTTCTCACGGAGGTAAGAGGCAGATAATAGAGGTGGCCGCCTGTCTAAGATAGTGTGCGCGCGTGTGTTTCTGTGTGTGTAGTCTTTCTCTCTCGCTCTTTAATTCCTCTCTCATTCACACGCACATAAATCAGGCACAGACACGCAGACATTACACGCTTCTCTCTCGTTCTGTGTTTTTCTCTCTCAGGCGCCCACGCACAGACAGACACACGGACTTGTTGCTTACTCCCCGCAGCAGGGGCTGTCAGCAGTTCAAACAGGTGCAGCGCCATCACCAGGATGGAAGGGTGCTCGGAGGCCACACCGAGGAAGCACTGATTGGTTTTCACTAGTACAAGATTGAAACGGCACCTCCGAAGGCAATTAGGTCTGACACTTTGGAAATCTGGGGCGAGGGTAAAATATTATTGCAAGCATATGCCACAAAAATGAAAAAGAGAAGAAAGACAGAAAACATTAAACTTAATCTTCCAATTAAAAAACGCATAACCACCAAACATCATTTTAATGCAACAGTAAGGGTGTCTTTAGACCAGGCATAGAAACCTCTCTTAGTTTTAATAAAGGCGATATTTAACAAACACAAATATTATTAAACAATGTAAAAAATTAGAAAGGATAGAATGAAAAAGATTGGTAAAGTTTGACTTCTGTGCATTTTCAGTCGTCGTGGAATGTGGCCCGGAATCAAAGGTAGTGTTGATGGTGCGTTGAAGTTCGGGTGAAATGGCGGGGCGGCTCTGTGGAAGATGTGCGACGGTCAGGGGTCAATGGGGGCTCCTGGGTGAATGCGCTTTATGGTCATGGCGGTGTTTTTTGGTAGTGACTGGGGTCCAGGCGGAGATGGTAGGCTGGTTGGCGTTGCTGGAGGTAGGTGTGGTTTCGGTGTCTGGAGTCTGTTCATTGAAGTTATCTGACAGGGACTTGATCTTGAGATGGAAGTAGGAGCCAAGTTTGTTGCAGAGGTCCCGGGAAGGTGTGATGTCTGAGGCTTTGCTGAGGAGTTTGGTGAATTTCTGTATGATGCCAAAGAGTTCCTTCGAGTTGCTGGAGTTGGCGAGGATTTTGTCCTGGATGAAGGACCTTTTGGTGGATCTGATGCGTTGGTGGTATTCTGTCATGACGTTCCTGTAAGTGGCCCGAGCTTCCGAGGTTTTGTTGTTTCTCCATACTTTCTCGAGACGTCTGCAGGTGCATCGGGATTCTTGGAGGTCTATAGTGAACCAGGTGGCTCTCCTGGGGTGCCGTCTGTCAGAGTGACGGAGGGGGCGAGCTTGTCTGCGCAGTTGCGGATCCATCTGCGTAGTTCACTGGCAGCAGAGTTGACATTGGTCGTGGTGGGCGGGGGATTGTAGTTTAGGGTGGAGTTGTGGTGCTACTCAGAGACCTTGTTCCAATTCCTTCGCAGAGTGCATGGTGTAGGTTTGTGACACTGATCAGGAAACATTTTTATCACTCACAGAGAAAGAGTGGGTTTAACTACTGCTCTATGACATGTGCTGTGGTGGGCAGAAGCAAAATGTGAATGACAGGCGAAAAGTCCACTGGATGAAGAGAGCTGTCCCAAAGTGATTTTGATTGAATAAGGTGACAAACATCTAAAGCTGTCTTTAGGCCAGACCCAAAATTCTCTTCCAAACCCTACCTTGTTTGAGTGCGTGTGAGATGGAGAATTTGAGAGTGTTAAACTGCAGATGCTAGATGGGTGACAACAAAATGAGGTTGGATCAGTGGGATAAGAGTGTGTGTGAGAGAAGGGCTAGTAAGTGGAAGGAAGGGAGGCTGTGGTAGGTGAGTATGTGTGAGACGGAGGGATTTAGTAAGAGGAAGGTGTTGAGAGTGTGGGTAAATGGAGGGTGTTAGAGGGGGTAGGTTTATCAGAAGGTTGGCACCTAGCTTGGCAAAGATGTTGCTCTTGAAAACGTTAAGTTGCATAAGGCAATCGAACACTTGATGCTCATGTACTTACAGATATAAGACTTTGCTAGCAGCCCAGGTGATGTCACAGAGCCTTTCACCCACCTGGTGAGCATCAATTGAAGCCTCACTTTATAGGTCTCACCTGCCACAGTGCATGCGCTGTTGCTGCAAACTCTATTTTTCATTAACTTTTTTAAAGGGATTAAAGCCCACCCATTATTTACCATGGTTAACTTTCTCATCACTCTCACTTTTGTTTTCATTGGTCAACAAAGGCGGCTGGTTTCATTTTGCCGGTCGCTCCAGCTGGCTCAGATGGCTTTGGGAGGATTTTTATTTTCACCTCGGTTTAGATTTTACACACATACGCTTGTGCCCTCTCATTTCATGACTTTAAAGTCAATAGTTCAGTTGAAGAGCCAACTAAATTATTTGACGCACTGGTATGTCATCAGAGAATCTTGATCTGTTCCTTACTTGGGCCCACCCTTAACCCCATAAATCACTTTTACCTCCCTTTACTCATACCCACCACTGAACCCTAAACTCACCCTTACCACACATAATCCTAAAATTACCCTTAGCATCCTTCACCTTTACCCACCTACAAACCATAAAATCAACCTTACCTCCCTTTACCAATAATTATAATATTGTTTGTAGAACTGTTAATAAGATTTTTAAATATAGTTTGCAATTGTAAATGATTTATAATTGAATTTCTAAAAGTAATTTATAGTGTAATAGCAGGTTGCTAGGTTTATAGGGTAGGAAGTTAATTAACTAGAATAAATGAACACTTATTTATTTTAAATTATTAATGTATGAATTTTTTTAAATTAATTATTAATATGCAAATTGTGTAATAGTGATATTTTACAAGATACATATTAGGTGCAGGCTGCTAGATTTCGTGGGATATAGGGTGGAAAGTTATGTAATAATCAATTCACTAATTAACAATGAATGCATTATTAATTATTTAATTGATTATTAATTATTCAAATTGTGTATTATTTATATATTTCGTTATATATAGGTGCAGGTTGTTGGTTTATAGGGGTATAAGGTGCAAAGTTAATTACGTTAAAATTAATTAACAATTGATTAACAGTTTATTATTAATTAAGATTCAGGATGAATGTAATGTTATGTGCATGGTGTTCACACAATGAGATGTGGGTCCTCAGCTCGGTGTGCCACATGCTACACATCACTAATGAGGCCCAACTAAGATGAAAGTGATCTTCAGTTGCTTGTACTGCCGTTCAGAGTGGACGTGGCCTATCCATTTAGACTGGAGTGGCCCTTGAGAGGCAGGGCCATGACTAATTTGCATATGGTTGGTCTCTATCTGTAATGGCTCTCACAAGCTAATGCAAGATGGCAAGGAATGCGTACAGAGTATGTGTATAGAGTAATGAATAGTAGTTCAGATTAATACAAGAATTACCATCACTCACTTTTTTGCTGTTATAATGTTAACCCCTTAAGCGCGTCGTGGAATCTGCCACGGTGCAGGCATTTCCGTGTGTGGGCAGGCCGCATGGCCAACGGACGTGCGCAGCACTACGGAGGTAGTGCTCGCGACGACCATCGGCTGACGCATGCAGCGAATAGGTTAATATAATATAAGATCTCATACCATCTCTGGCCCATCACGACTCTGTAGTCGGTTAGCTTTGTTATTGGTTAGAAGCCAATTGTGAGTTAGCAGAACATATACTACATTTGTCCTGCAGGTGGTGCTCATTAATTCACACCTCCAAAACTGCACCTCAGACTGCCCATTCGTAAGTATAACTTCATAAGACCAGAAAGTGCTCCATCAAGAGCGGAAGTGAACCACAGTCTCTTGCTATTCTTAACTCAACGCAATACCTACTTTTCTCTACCTCTTTCCTGTTGTGATATCCTTCATCCACTTGTTACATCTGTTTGAATGCTTTTAGTATGCTATGATGATGTTAGTTGTGGTAGAGGCGAAAAGGTGTCACCTTAAAAACAGTATGCTGCCAATGAGAATGATGGCAATTTCCCTCCATTGATCAAACTTGCACTTAATCAGAAATTCTGTTGTTTCTTTCTCTTTAGCCCTGGAAATGTAGACTTAAGAGCTCAAACATGGCTAGAGGGCTTGGAAGAATGTTCCAGGAAGATCTTATCTGCCCCTCTTGCCAGAAGCCTTACGACCTTCCACTACTTCTACCCTGCTCTGACAGCCTCTGTAGGACCTGTGTCCTCCAAGAGAAGAACTTGGTTTCCTCTAGGAGCATCTCCGAACATTCGCAGACCTCTAAAGCTCCTGGAGAGAGCTGCAGTATTTACTGCCCTGGCTGCCGGTGCAAGGTGGAACTACCCAGCCCTTCCTGGGAAGCAGTCATGACTTATCTCCCTGTGAACTGGACTCTGAAGCAGCTTTTGGAGAAGAGTGCATTGTCCGCAGGTGACTGTGTGCTGCGAAGCGTGGATCAAAATGGGGAGGACGGCTTGAACCAAGATTCCCAGGAACAGACACTCTTACCAAGAGGTCGCAGGAGGCTGGTTGACACACAGGTTACATCTGGAGAAGTAAGTTATCTCTTTACATCAACAAAGTAGGCTAAAAGCATGAAATAAGTAATGAAAAACGGAAAGACTTCCGTGTATGGTCTGATTGGCACTAGTTGTCATCATATCTTAAGTGAGAGCCTCGAACAGAGATGTTGGAATATGTTTTAGCTCAACAACATCAGGCTCACTCTCCTTCTACCTTCTTTCTGATGATCTGATAGTAGGCACCATGTCTATTCTCTTGATACTACGAGTTTTTGTTCATGGCGAATAGAGTGATACTCTATGCCTTGAACTAAACGTATTCAAAATTAGTCTATCTATCTATCTATCTATCTATCTATCTATCTATCTATCTATCTATCTATCTATCTATCTATCTATCTATCTATCTATCTATCTATCTATCTATCTATCTATCTATCTATCTATCTATCTATCTATCTATCTATCTATCTATCTATCTATCTATCTATCTATCTATCTATCTATCTATCTATCTGTCTGTCTGTCTGTCTGTCTGTCTGTCTATCTATCTATCTATCTATCTATCTATCTATCTATCTATCTATCTATCTATCTATCTATCTATCTATCTATCGATCTGTCTGTCTGTCTGTCTGTCTGTCTGTCTGTCTGTCTGTCTATCTATCTAGAATAAAAAAAACTTAGAAGTTCACTGAATAAACCAAAGGTTACAGGAATGCTATACTTAGGAAATAGAATTAAAACAACTTTAGAAATTCACTGAAAAAACAAAGGTTACAGGGGGGTTATTGTTAGGCTCAGATTTCACACACACTAACCATTAAAAATCAGCAGTTTTAGTTACCTGAGCTAACTATAACTTCTGTCCCTGCCATGCACTGCTTATAACCTCACATATTATATCACTCATGACATGGTTAATGACATCACTGATGACATCATCCACATAACCACTCACAATTCCATACAGCCACTCACACATCCATACAACCACTCACACACACTCACAGATCCATGCAGCCATGCACACATCCAGGCACACATCCATACAACCATTCACACACCCAATTATAGACCCATGCATCCACTCATGCACCTACTCGCACAGCCACACACCTACTCATACACCTACTCACATACCCACAAAACCACTCACACACCCACTCACTGAACCATGTAACCACTCACACACCCACTTACACATCCATACCCATTCACCCACCCACACACCACTCACACACCAATGCAACCACTCACACACCCTTACAACCACTCACACACCCATTCACATACCCTCACAGCTATTCCAACAGCTGTTCATTCATCCATTCAACCACTCACACAGCCATGATGCCACCTTCACCCACTCAAACACCCATACAATCACTCATACAGCCATAGAACCATACAACTACTCACACACCCAAACAACCGACCACACACCCATACAGCCACTCACATAGCCATTCACACACCCAGAAAACCACCCACAAACCTATTCACAGACCCATGCAACCACTCACATGCTTACTGACAGACGTATACAGCCACTCACACACCCTCTGACAGTTGCATACAGCTACTCACACACCCATAGAGCCACTCAGACACCCACTCACACACTGATGCAGTCATACAGCCACTCAGATGACATATGTTAGAAATAGTATCACTCATTAATAGTACAGAAAGATCAGTAATTTAACTTTTGCAGTTGCTTAGTATATATCTTTAAGTCTCAGAAAGGTTTACATCACACTTACACACACTGGATGATGTCATAAGTGATGTTATCAGTGATGTTGTTTGAGATGTCATCAGTGATACTACTGATCATGTCATGACTGATGTAACATGTGAGGTCATGAGCAGTTATATATTGGTCAGCTGTACCATAGAACAAGTGTTTATTGTGTTGTTCTTATGTTTAGCACCGGTTGATGAATCTCCACAAAACTGCTTAAAAAGGTGCTACTTTTTGACTAGTTTTTACATGGCTAGTTTTGTGTTGATCTGTCAAGCGGGGGCCAAGAAAAAAAGGGGAGACCCAAAATGCAAAATCCCCATGCATTTTCCATATACTTCTTTAGACAAGGCTACGGCAAAAACTTCTGAACAGAATTACACCAAATTTTGCCTCAGATTATGCTTTCTGTGATATGGTGTAAATCCATTAAGTAGTGTTTGAGAAATTAAGGTAAACATATAATTGTTTATCTGGACCGTTGCATCTGCTAGAGTCTCATGATTCTTGCAGGAGCACCAATTGAAAAATAGAGCATTCTGTTTGTCCCAGGTAGCTTCATTTCCCTTAAGCCATCTCACTCCCATGGGAGTCATACTCTTGCGAGAGTGAGTGCTCTGAATGGTTGCCAGAAACATGAGAAATATGTTGATGGCCACCCTTACAGGACTCTGGGACTTAGTCCCCAGTCCTGTACATACTTTAATGCTTTAAAAAATATAAATAACGGGGCAGGGTAGGGATACCCTGACCCCCTAAGTCCCATGGGGGGACCGAGAGGGACCCATACACTGGCAAAAACCAACAAAACTGCAAAAATTGCTAAAGGGGACATTGCGGTCAACTGGCTGGACATGGCTGCTCCCACTATGGCACGTTGGTGCAGGGGGCGGATTGGTGCACTGCACAGGAACGCCCCCTGTATGAGGCCAGAGGATGCCCGAAGAAGTTTTGCAGAATGTGGGGCAAATGGGTCGGAGTGATAGAGGACTGATACTTTCACTGAACAATCGAGAACTGGGTGGGTGTAATGATGTCCTCTCCTTGCTTGTCGACTCCTGTATGCTGGTGTACTATTATCTCATTTTGCTTTGCACCTCTAACTGTATTCACTGCTGGTGTTGTTCTCTCTTGTTGATCTCTCACAAAATCAATAAAATTGGTTATAAAAAAAAACCTGCAAAAATTGGATTAAAAAAATGTAGGCCGGGGCAGCTTACTTTTAATAATGGGAAGCCCACCCAACCAAAATTAATATATATTTTGGGAGGGGGGTTAGGTGGCCCCTCTCCCCGAGAAATCAAAGAGTCGGAAGCCCACTCCATATGCCAAAAACATTGTGTATGGGAAGGGGGGATGTGCAGCGCCCCTACACGAGCCAAGACAGGCCTTGGGAAGACAACCCTGGGGTTTCAATTTTGAAAAATTGGGGGGTATTCTGCCTCTAAAGACCCCCTCCCCCTCACTTTTTAGAAATGGCCTTGGGGTATGGGGTTCCCAGGGCCTAAAAAAGCCACGGAGAGAAAAACGGGCCCTGGGGGATGTGGACCCTAGGGTTTAATAAGGCTCTGGGAGGGTGGCCACATGACCCCTTTCATAAAAAAGGGCCCTTGAGGATGGGGTTCCCAGGGCCTAATAAGACTCAGGTAGCAGGTCCACGCAGCCCCCCACCTTTTAATTTGGAAAGCGGTGGGGCGCAGCGGCCACAGCGACTGACTCCGGAACCCGGGGGCTCACAGTTCGATCCCCGGTGACAGCGGCAGATCAGCCCAGCACCATGTGACTCTGGGCAATAGTTCGCTTAATCTTCCCGACGGCTCCCAGGACCTTGACACCCTCGGGTAATTGTTCACACTTTACAAATAATGGACATTTTACAATTAAAGAAAACGGCCCTAAGGATAGGGTTTTCAAGGCCTAATAATGCTCTGAAAAGGAGGGGGCATAAGCCGTACATGGCGGAGGCGTAAGTTATAGTTAGCTTTGCTAAGTATAACTGGTTAATTTCTGTGTTTTTTTAGTTCAAATCATTAATATTGTCACTTACAAATTCACCTAACTATAATGTTCATTAAAACTTTTTTTACATCAAATTTATACGTTTTTTTAATGACAAAAACAGATCTTTTTATCACGCCTAACTATAACATTAATTAAACCTTTGTTTTTTTCAGTGAATATATATATATATATGTATTTTATTATCCAGTGGTGGTGGTTGCCATAGTCAAGGCGTTTTATGATTTGCTAATAACTTTGGCGACATTTGACAAATCTTCCCAAAACTTCCCAAAATAAAAGCAAATTCACCTCAACTCTCTCCTAGAATGATTCATGGTGATCTGTCAAGTGGAGGCTGAGAAAACAGGGGGATCTTAACAGAAAATTTCCCAATGCATTTGCTATAGATTTGTTTGGGCAGCGGCAGCGCAAAAACTGCTGAACAGAATCACACCAAATTTGGCAGGAAGCTTGATCTTGGCCCACAGATTCTGCTTTTTGTGATTTGATGTAAAGCTGTTCAGCAGTTTTTGAGACATTGAGGTCTAAAAATAATTGTATACTTGGACATTTGGGCCCGAGAGACTCTCACAAGAGTCCCTTGAAGCCAATAAAAAAAATAGAACATTCAGATTGACCCAGGGAGCATTTTCCCTTGGAGCAATTTGCTCCCATGTGAGCCAGACTCCTCTGGGAGCGAGTGCTTTCAGTAGCTGTCAGCCGCATGAGAAAGATGTGGCTGGCAGCCTTTACAAGGCTCGGGGACTTAGTCCCCGTCCTGAAATTTAATTTAAAAAAATAATGTAAGGGATCAGGGTAGGTATACACTGCCCCTTTAGACCCTCCAGGGTACCCAGAGGGGCCACCCCATCCAAATAAAAAATAAATCTTACATTTTTGCTGCAATCCTGCAGGACTCCTTGTGCGGCTTGGGATTGTTAGTCTTCTGGGGGTTTGGCCCACATGGTATAGTTGCAGGCCTTGTCCTGTGGCTAGTCCCCCACACTGGGCATGGCTAAAGCCACTCGTAGATTGGGATTGTCTGCCTGCAGGTGTAGGACGCATGACCAGGCTGCAAACCAGGCCCGCAGCAAACCCCACGCCCGACCTCAGCCAAAGGCTGTGCTCTGCGGGGTTTGGCTTTACATTGAAAAAAACCTTGAAGTTCACAGGAAAAAACTAAGTATTGTTATAGTTCGGTAAAATGTTCAAGAACAAGGTAACATTTTAAGCTCTAAAATCCACTGAAATTCACCAGTTTCCTTTTTTTTGTAGACATGCTAGTTCATCTACATGCTTTGCTTTCATACTTAAGGGGACTCTGTCAACAGAAATGATTTATGAGGGGAAAATGTATAAAATACAAATATACTTTTTTGGGGCACAATTATGTGGCCTAAAAAAATCCTGTTTGTCAAATGTAAACTAAAGAATACAAGCTTTACCTTACATGATTATTATTTGCCTAATTGGAGACTTGACAAATCAGTCTGCTTCAACTTCTGTCGATATCCTGTTCATGCTTGTGAAAGTTGTGTTGCTGTTTACCAAGTGCTTCTCCCAAATTCTTTTGAATTGCTGTATTTGGAAAGTGGGTTTTCATTGGAACGGGACCCAGCATCCATGCTGTAGCTCAGTATGTATCTTTCAGTGTCATAAATGTTTATGAAAGTCTCACATTCACTGGATGATGTCATCAGTGGTGTCATCAGTGATGTTTTTTGAAATATCACTGACCATGCAATGGGTGGTGTAATATGTGTGGTCATAAGAAGGGCTTTGCGGGGGACTTAAGTTATAGTTAGCTCATGTAACTATAACTGTTGAATTTCTATGGTTTTGTGTGTGTTAAATATGAACCTAACTATAACGTCCCTGTAACCTTTGTTTTTTTCAGGGAATTTCTAAGATTTTTAAATTCTATGTCCTAACTAGAACGCCCCTTCAACATTTTAATTTTTTCTGTGAATTTCGAAGGTTTTTTAATGCTATTTCCTAATGATAATGGGCCTGATTCACAGAACTAACTTAAGCCAAAATCCTAAACTTACTACGTTTGGTATTCACAGAAGTTAGGATTGTGTCTTAAGTTTGTCTTAAGACAAACTTAAGACAGGCGTAAGACAGACTTAAGTTAGGATTTTGTCTTAAGTCTGTCTTAAGTCTGTCTTAAGTTTGTCTTAAGACAAACTTAAGACAAAATCCTAATTTCTGATTTTGTCTTAAATTAGTTCTGTGAATCGGCCCCAATGTCCCTGTAACCTGGTTTTTAGTAAATTTCCCCTTTTTAAAATATACATTTTACTACAATTCGACCCCTGAGTTCAATTTACTATTATACATTTTCACAAGTTTATAAATATATGCTATTCACAAATTAATTCTTATTATGTATTTTATAAATAAAAAAATTAAAAAAATTAAGGCAAGGTAACTTATATAGTCTTTCTATAAATGCAATGCACTGGGGACCAGATGTAAGCCCCGTTTTTGCATGTTCAAATGGGTTGAACCTTTTGCGCATGCAAAAACACATTGGGCCATGTACATAGCCCCTTTAGTGAGTTGCAATTTTTTTGCGACTTACTAAATATGTTTTGCCACCCGCTATTTGGAAGGGGCGTTCCCTTCCAAATTGTGAGTCTCAAAACAATGTACTGATGTTTTACGACCGATATTTCGGTTGCAAGGTGGTAAAGCACTTGCAAAGGGGAAGAGTTCCTCAAGGCACCCCTTCCCGTTTGCAAATACATGCAAAGAACTTTTTCAAGGGCAGGCAGTGGTCCCAGGGACCACTGCCTGCCCTTAAAAAAATGAAATGAAAACGTTGCATTTTTTTCTTTTTATGCATCCCGTTTTCCTTTAAGGAAAACTGACTGCATTAAAAAAAATTCTGCTTTATTAAAAAGCAGTCTCAGACTTAGTGGTCTGCTGAGCCCACCGGGCCACCATCCCTGGGAGGGCTGGCATTCAAAATGGGGATTACAGTAAGAGGGTCAACCCGGTAGTCAAGGGACCTGGGTAGTTATGTGTTATAGAAAGAGTGGTCCCAGACCTATTGGGATTAATTTAGATTAAATAAAATTCTTTAACCAAATTACTTATGGAACACTATTGTTTATTCAAATAGTGTAAATACGTTTTTCACTGTATTTTTTCATTTTTAGGGTGTATACACATATAAATAATTAATACACATCTTAGCAGTGCCCACTGTACAGGGGAAGGGGGTAGTGCAGTGTTGGGAAGGTGTGGGTAGGTCAAGTGACAATCCAATCGTAAATTGCTTTCAACAATTGAAAATGGCTTCCCAGGGGAGCCTTGCCGGAATTAATCAAAAATCATATATAACATTAGTATGGCATCATAAATGACAGGTGTACAAAGTCACACTCCGATCAAGTGCTGCGGCTGGTAGTCGACGTTTCGACCCTCATTGTAGGGATACTACCCCTTACATGGCGGGTCTTCTTCAGGACAGTGGGGGGGTTGTGGGTGGTTCCTATAGGAGAAAGATATTTACAAGGGATTACTTAGTGATCACTTAATGATGACTATTTACACAGGGGCACATTAGATTACATCATACATTGGTAGATCCAATGAATGGTCCAGCAGGACCATAGGATGGAGTGACAGGCTAATTTCTGTCCGTACGGGATCACTGATAAACGATTTGTCACAGTAATACATATATCCACATAGGGCTAGTGCGAGTAGTGTCACGACAAGGATTATTCAAAATTTGCGGCATGTGACTGGGAAGAGTCTAGAACATAAGCCCCAGGTGACATAGCTTATAATTCCATTGGAATTAAAAAAGTCACGGCATTATAGTTGGAGACGTGGGGTGTTTGAATCTAAACATCAAGCTGTTGTTACATGAACAGAAAATGTAGAATTACCTTGTGTTCAGATCATTTTATGGTCTGTCGTAAGCATGGGCGAATTTTGCGAATCTGGCGTTCGCGAATTTGCGTATTTGCGAACTCGCAATCCGCAAAATCCGCGAATTCTCACAAATTTGCGGATTTTTTTGTTTTTATAGTGTTCGCAAGGGTTTCTGCCAGTTCGCGAGGATTTTGTACCAGTTCGCAATTGCGAACTTACTTGTTGGCACGCAACGGTCGCGACTATGTTGTTTCTACGTCTGGTTCATCATCACAGGTTCACAGCACCCTCTGTTTCAACACTGCCACCCTCTGTTTCACCCATGCCACCCTCTGGTACATCAATGCCACCCTCTGGTTCATCATCATCACTGTAGATTATGGGGGGGAAAAGCAAGCACACCTGCCCTGCTTCAACTGACATGAATTAATTTGGGGTTGATTTATTAATGTGTCACTGTTTTAAAATTCCAGTCTGGCACCTGCTTCCTTATCTGTAATTTGCTTTCTGTTGCAGTGCAGTTTTTTTTCCAGGACCTTTGTGGCCTACTTGTAGCTATTCTATGATCCGGCTGTGAGGGTCAGAGCAGGGTCATACAATTGTTGCAACTAGAAACTGAACTCTGGAGGGGCCCCAGTCAGGAAGCACTACAGGGAATGGTTACTAATGATGAATTTGAACTTTTGCACCTGCTGAGTGCTTTCAGTTTAGCAAAACTCGTTTTGCTGCAGAACAGCAAATGTAATGCCCCAAACAAACTTACTTGTGAAAGTTGATTTCTAATCCAAAAGTGATCCAAAGAAAGTCAAAAGAACTCAAATCCAAAAAAGGGCAGGCAAATGTCAACCTGAGGAGGGATTCTGATAAAAATCATCATTTTCAGAAGGTCTATGCTGCTTGCTAGTGGATTTCTTGTGCAGAATTGCAAATTTTGTAATTTCGTGAGTGCGAGATTGTTGCTGTCCGCCGCACCTACATGTTCGCAATTGCGAACTTACGCCGCACGCCGCAAAATTGTATCACCAAGAAAAAAAAATCCGCTGGGTGCGAATTTGCGGATTTTCGGTAAATTCGCGAGCGTTCGCGGATCGCGAATTTACCGAATATCCGCAAAATCCGCGAGCGGAACGGATTTTCCGCCCATGCTTAGTCTGTCGTTAGGTGAGATACTTGATTGACAAAATCATTCCTACAAGGGTGGATAGACAATTACAATTGCTTGAGATAGATAGTTATGCAGATAATTCCGCTAGAAGGGCTAAGGCACCTTATTAGTACAATTACCTGATAGATAGGCAGGGTGTCTACAGTTGATAGATTCTTTTGTGGTGCGGACTGGTATAAGCACTCTGGGATTTATCCTATAGCGGAGGCTTCTCATTGTGTAGACAATCTAGAAAAGGGTAGAATATAATGTGCCTCATAAGATAAAATAATTGGATATTCACATTTGAAGGAACGGAAAATTTAGAAGCCACAGCCGTTACCTGTATATTAGCGTACCGATCAAGACACGGGTCCTAGTCCATTCCTGACTCGGTCGCTGTAAACGAAAAGGAGGAGCTTGTCAGGCCGCGACAGGCACAATGTATACTAGTGGGCTTGATAGAATTAGTTAAAATTGAAAGGGGGCATCTCTTACCTAAAGGAGCGGGTCAGGCTACTTCGTTCCCGGACAGTTTCTATGGAACTAGAACGCCGTACAAACGCGTCCCGGTAACCACGACAACCAGCGTAGGCTTTCTTCCATTGCCCTCGCGGTCGCGTGGTGCGGAAGCGCTTTCATTACAATCCCCGTCGAACTCGAACGCCACTCTTCCAATTCTTACGGGAGTTGCAGGATGCCGGGAACGAAGTAGCCTGACCTGCTCCTTTAGGTAAGAGATGCCCCCTTTCAATTTGAACTAATTCTATCGAGCCCACTAGTATACTTTGTGCCTGACGCGGCCTGACAAGCTCCTCCTTTTCGTTTACAGCGACCGAGTCAGGAATGGACTAGGACCCGTGTCTTGATTGGTACGCTAATATACAGGTAACAGCTGTGGCTTCTAAATTTTCCGTTCCTTCAAATGTGAATATCCAATTAGTTTATCTTATGAGGCACATTATATCCTACCCTTTTCTAGATTGTCTACCCAATGAGGAGCCTCCACTATAGGATAAATCCCAGAGTGCTTATACCAATCCGCACCACAAAAAAATCTATCAACTGTAGACACCCTGCCTATCTATCAGGTAATTGTACTAATAAGGTGCCTTAGCCCTTCTAGCGGAATTACCCGCATAACTATCTATCTCAAGCAATTGTAATTGTCTATCCACCCTTGTAGGAATGATTTTGTCAATCAAGTACCTCGCCTAACGACAGACCATAAAATGATCTGAACACAAGGTAATTCTACATTTTCTGTTCATGTAAAAACAGCTTGATGTTTAGATTCAAACACCATACGTCTCCAACTATAATGCCGTGACTTTTTTAATTCCAATGGAATTATAAGCTATGTCACCTGTGGCTTATGTCCTAGACTCTTCCCAGTCACATGGCGCAAATTTTGAATAATCCTTGTCGTGACACTACTCGCACTAGCCCTATGTGGATATATATATTACTGTGACGAATCGTTTATCAGTGATCCCGTACGGACAGAAATTAGCCTGTCACTCCATCCTATGGTCCTCCTGGACCATTCATTGGATCTACCAATGTATGATGTAATCTAATATACCCCTGTGTAAATAGTCATCATTAAGTGATCACTAAGTAATCCCTTGTAAATATCTTTCTCCTATAGGAACCACCCACAACCCCCCCCCACTGTCCTGAAGAAGACCCGCCATGTAAGGGGTAGTATCCCTACAATGAGGGTCGAAACGTCGACTACCAGCCGCAGCACTTGATCGGAGTGTGACTTTGTACACCTGTCATTTATGATGCCATACTAATGTTATATATGATTTTTGATTAATTCTGGCAAGGCTCCCCTGGGAAGCCATTTTCAATTGTTGAAAGCAATTTACGATTGGATTGTCACTTGACCTACCCACACCTTCCCAACACTGCACTACCCCCTTCCCCTTTCCCTGTACAGTGGGCACTGCTAAGATGTGTATTAATTATTTATATGTATATACACCCTAAAAATGATAAAAAACGTATTTACACTATTGGAATAAACAATAGTGTTCCATAAGTAATTTGGTTAAAGAATTTTATTTAATCTAAATTAATCCCAATAGGTCTGGGACCACTCTTTCTATAACACCGCATTCACAATGGGCTCGCAAGTAGCGAGAGGCTTATTACTATTAATGAGCCTCGCAATTTGTGACCTCATTGGGAATCGCAAAACAGTGTAAACAAACTGTTGTACATTTCATTTAGCGCCTCGCAATTCGCGACTCCCAATGTGTCGCAAATTGCGAAGCGCTAAATGAAAGGGTCGTACATCTGGCCCCAAGTCTTTCTTTTTAAAACATTTTTTTTTATGGATCAGCGGATACGTTACCAACCAAAAGCACACATTCATGGCTAAAACAACAACACATTTAATATAAACATATGCTATTGCATTTCTATAAGTGTATCACTACCTGTGTGTTGGTGTGTGAGTGGCTGTGTGGGTGTATAAATGTATGAGGGTGGCTGTGTGGGTGTGTGAGAGGTGGTGAGGATGTGTGAGTGGTTTGAGAGTCTGTGAGTGAGTGTGTGAGTGGCTGTATGCGTGTGTGAGTGATTGTGTGGGTGTGTACATGGTTGTGTGTGAGAGTGAGTGAGTGTGAGTGGCTTTGTGGGTCTGTGAGTGGGTGTGTGAGTATTTTTGTGGGTCAGTGAGAGGATGTGTGAGTGCCTGTATGGGTTTGTGAGTGACTGTGTGGGTGTGTAACTGGGTTTGTGAGGATATGAATGGATGTGTGAGTGGGCGTGTGAGTGGTTGTGTAGGTCTGTGAAGGGTTTTGTGGGACTATCAGTATATGTGAGTTGCTGTAAGGGTGTGAGAGATCGTGCGGGTATGTAAATGGGTGCATGTGTGTGTGAGTGGGTTGTGGGTTTGTAATTGGGTGTGTGAGGGCTTTTGTGGGTCTGTGAGTGGGTGTGTAAGTAGCTTTATGGGTGTGTGAGTTGGTGTGTGAGTGGTTGTGTGGATGTGTACATGGGTGTGTAAATGTGTGAGTGAGTGGGTGTGTGACTGGCTGTGTTGGTCTGTGAGTGGATGTGTGAGCAGTTGTGTGGGTATGTAAGTTGATTTCTGAGAGTGTGTGAGTAGGTGTGTGGGTCTGTGAGTGGGTGTATGTGTTTGTTTAATTCTGTTCTGGATCCATGGATCTGCCACGGAGTACAGAGGGGTGGAGATGATTGCTGTAGTGGATCTGTCAATCCCCGCATGCACCAAAAACTTTTTGGGACAGTTTCTTGCCCACAAGGAGTCCCTCACCGACCCTTCCATCAGTCCCATGAAGTCAGGGTACCTCTACCATGGCCCTCTCCATCACTTAAAAATGTTATCCCCCCCAGGAACCTAGTCCCAATGCACAAAATGGTGGCTGCAACTTCCCTCTCAGATCGTGGCCAGCCAATCATGGCATTGCTGTTCGCATGTGGCTCCGTGTATCCACCATGGTGGATCCTCAGTGGATCCGCGTATGTAGAGATACATAAATCATTTACTTTAATAACTCCAAAACTACTGAACAGATTTAATCCAAATTCCAAAAGGCACTCTTTCTAAACCAAGATCAAGCTTTCTACCAAATTTGGTGGCATTCCGTGCAGCAGTTTTGGCTGTAGTTGTGTCTAAAATCCATATTGAAAATTGCATGGGGAAAATGCATTTTGGAACCCCCCACTTTTTCTCAGCCCCTGCTTGATAGATCACCTTGAAACTACCCAGGCAGCAGCGGAAGTGAGTTGCATATTAGTTTTGCCAATTTTGTGAAGATTTGTCATATGACGCCAAAGTTATTCGCCAAACAAAAAATGCTATTCCTATGGAAATTAGGTCCTAACTATAACTTCCTACTGGTGTGAGTTTTTTAATCCCAAGAGTCTTTCTATGAAGATGTCCCACTCTAGACTCTAACTGCTTACAGATGCTTTAGCACAGCAGGAACATCCATTACCTATAAAAGATTCAAGCATTCAAATGATCGGACACTTAATTTGACAATCTGTGACCAAGGCGATGGACATAGTTGTTAGAATGGAACATATTGCTTTAATGGGCGTTTTAGTGCCCGTGGGCTTTGGTTTACATTGGTGCCAGGACTGCACGAGTTTACAACCTGTATGTAAATTGTTTTAGGGAGGATAGAATGGGCAAGTCTGTATTAAACTATACATTCGTAAAATATAAAGGGAAGAAAATCCTCAGGTTTGCGCAAGGTATGTAACTAATCATGGTACGAGCAGTCGTTTAGATAAGAACATTTCACACCCCCCTCTGTTTTACAGTCCACATTTACCCAAACATGTTAAACAGTCATTGTGAGCAGTGTATCCGTTTCACAGCTTAGGGCCTCATTACGATGTCTGGTGGAAACTTTCTACCCGACTCTGTCTCGGAACCAACTGACTTGCGGTCGTCGGTTCTGCCCGACTGATTATGATGCAACTGATTACTGTTGGGTCGGATTCCCATAGACTTCTATGGGAGCCCGTGTTAAGCCTGACAACTCAGGCTCCTATGGGGAAATTGGGTGTGGGAGGAAAATCCAGCATCCTGTGGCGGACACTTCATTGTGCCAGCCAAACAGCGCAGGGTTTTACAGGGGGTCCCTTAGGTACCCCCTCGGCCCCAAACCAGAGGCCGCAGGATGAAGGGGGCCTGCCAGGGTCCCCAAAGTCGTTTCGGACAACCTTTTTATGTCAAACTGGCTGTTGGAAACCGGCATTGTAATCGCTCAGTCAGAAACGCTGTCCATAGAGCTGTACGATGCAGTTCCAACCAACACGAATTCTCAGAGAGCTGGTTGGAACCGATTCAGGAAGACCGTGTGGATTACAATCCGACCATAAACATCGTAAGCGTTCGGGAAGATTGTAAACCGACCAAGGGTTCCGACAAGGTCTAGGGGAATCTGACTGTCGGGAGGAGGCTTTATGCCCGACATCGTAATGAGGCCCTTAGTGTTGATGGTTAAACCTCTTCCCACTATTGATCTTTTTAAGCCCCCCCCACATTAACCTGAAACAGCAGGGAGATGGGAGGGTAGGGCAGAGGAATAGCTCAGACCCTTAGTGTGGAAAGGGGATACCCATGCAATGCATGCAACAAAGCTGTTGTGTACAAGGGGTAATAGGAAGTTTGTGTATGCATAAAAGGCTTAGCGTGCAAGGGGCAGCACCCAAGTCACAAATGCACTAAAGAGTAGTATGCAAGGAGGAGCCTCCCTGTGCTGGTGTGCTGCTTGTACGGAACACAGGCTCTTACTTCTGCATGCTTTTCAGCAGTATCCTGCTGAAGCTCCGCTGCCCCCACAGGAAGCTCACCACCAGTGCCTCATTCATGACTTGTTGCAGCAGCACACATAATCAGGAGCGACGTGGAGGCACCACACTGCCTCCTCATCCTATACGTCGCCATGGTCTGCCCCAAGACTGCAAGTGGCAGCAACAGGCCACTCTGGAGCCTGCCTCTGCCTGCCCCACTTCCTCTTGGTTCTGTGTTCCTGGGGCCTCGCCAACTCTCTGGCACACTCCTGCCGGGCGGGACAGTGATGTCTCAGAGGCGAGGTCACCTCTAAGAGGAAGACCTGGTGTGAGAGTGACGTCACTCTGGGAGCTACTCTGGGTGGTTGCAGCAGGCTATGATATGGTGCAGGGACCTAAGCAAAATACATGGTTGCAAGTTTACAGAGCTTAGGTTGCCTTGCTTTATTTGTTTCAGTTCATCTTGTCCTTTCCAAAAGTATTGTTTTCATTTACAGAAGTGTTCCCACCTCCAGTCAAGGTTGGCATAATGCTATAGCCCAGAAGCGTGCAGGTCACAGCAGCCAAAAGGGCGTGGAGTGGGTCTGATGATGGAATATGCATGGGCACCTGATTAATCTAACACTTAGCTGCGCAAAGCACACTGCTCTTGGGAAACATTTGAACTCATTAACATTCTGGCAGTGATAGGGAACAGTCACCGATGACTTCTCTAAAGACCAGGCACACAGCCCACTGTTTAACAAGCACAGTCTTCCAGTGCAGGAACATTAGGGCATATTACCAACGTTTAGCGATATTTATCGCTAACGATGCTTAGCGACACATTTTTTAACGCTAAGCATCGCCGGAAATTATCGCAGAGATAACTTGCTATTAGCAATGTTTATCTCAGAAGTGATTAAAATCCTCGCGCTAACTGCCAATTGAGAGATTATCGCTGGAAAACCAACGATAATCTCTCGAAGTTTGGCGTTAGCTTGATAATAGGGGCTCACAAACTTAGCCATGATATCCACCTTCCATAGGATATCATGGCTAAGTCAGGAAAATACCAGGTGTAAAAAAAGCAGTGGTTAGCGCTGCTTTTTTTTATCACTAACAGGGTTAGCGAAATCCTTGATAATAGGAGAAATGTCGCTTAACAACATTTCTCCTATTATTTTTATCTGGAACGCCCCCCTTTGCATCTCATTAGAGATGCAAGGGGAAGCATAGAGAAAAAGGGTGCTAACATGCAAATTTGCGTGTTAGCACCCTGTTGCTGATAGGGAGATAATTTTATCTCCGCTTTCTTGGCTTTTAAAGACAAAAAGCGGAGATAAATCCCTTGATAATATGCCCCATTGTGTGTTCGATGCTTGGCAACTTTTACGAACACATGTCTTATGTACTCACATATATTTGCACTTCTGTATAATCTTACCAGGAGCTTTGTTATTTTAAACATAGCTATGTGCAATGTTAATGCATTTTTATTTTATTTGCTTCCAAGGGGTCCCTGGTTTTGTTAATTTCCAAGCTGTGGCATATTTTATGAAAGTATCTAGTGACATCTATTGGAGGAAATAGAAATAGCGCGTCAGTGTTTTCCATGTGCAATGATAGTGTTGAGGAAATGAGTTTTTCCGATTTGCCCGTGCCGCGGATATTAGTTTCCTTTCAGCTTTTAATTAGGTGAGCACCGGTAAACTCCCCCGTTTGGCGGTTGGCGGAGTTTTCGTGGCAAAAACTCCGCAAACTTCATCGACGGAGCATAGTTTACTGCCCACCCCTAAAAATGACTCATGAGGGAAATATATAGTTCACACTCTCTAAGAAAAGGTTGCATGGGAAATATTGATGGCCTGAGATAGAGAGAGACCTATAAGGAAAGTACGCCACATGCATCAACCTATTTAGGAAGTGCAAACGGTGCGAATCAGTAAATTCGTCCGTTTTCGATTTCTAAATAAGTTTTTGGGATGCATCATACATTTTTGTGAAATTCGCTATTTTTCGCGATTTCCAAAAATGCGATTGCTTCTAAGGAATCGCAAATTTGCGATTCCTTAAAAGCAATGCGTGATTGTTTTTCAAATTGTGAATTAGCAATTAGGGGGTGCAAATTACCACGAGGTTGAACCTCGTGCTAATTTGCGAAAAGTTATGAAAATACTCAAAAATGCATTTTTTAAACTTTCATGTTACAGACACACATGTCCTTAGGACATGTGTGTGTGAAACATGCACTTTAAAATACATTTCAGGGGTGCAGGGGAGGTCCTTTAGACCCCCCTCTGCACCCTTGGAATGCATTAACAAATTGAGAATCGCATTTTCAAATTCGCAATTTGTAAATGCCTTCCCCTTGACTCCTATGGGCCTTTTGGCCCACAGGAATCAATGGGATTTGCGAAATCGCAATTAGGAATTCGCATAATATTTGCGATTCGGTAAAAATTGCTATTTTTACCGAATCGCAAATATTATGCGAATAAAATCATGCATCCCCTTTTGCGATTCCTTATTTGCGATTCCCTAAAAATCGCAAATAAGGAATCGCAAAACCTTACAATGATGCATGTGGCCGGTAGAGAATTATTGTCAGAATCGCAATCCTCCTATAATAGAAGTAGACAAATACTAAACTCCAATTTAACCCACTAATCATCCACAACCAGAAACTGAGGCTGTGGGTGAGACATCATGTCAATCTGGAGTGGAACACGGAAAAACTGTAATAAATATTCAAACAGACACATAAAGTGGAACAAGCAGTGATCTTAACATTACTACTTTATTAGTGGAAACTACACATATTGCCACAACAGCTGAAAATGAGAATCAACGCATGCCATCAGGACCTGTAGTCCATGGAGGAAGAAGGCCTGTAATACAGGCCTGAAGGAGTTATGCGGAATATCGGTAACTCATTACCTAGTCCTACACACTTTACATGTACTGGAGCAACCCATGCTCATAGTACAACACAGTCAGCGCAGAGCAACATCAGAATTCAGTAGAAGGGTAGAAAGATTAGAGAGAGTGATTTTTAGAAGGCAATGAGGTTGCGTAAACAGGCTTTAGGGACTTATGGCTATAAAGATCTGGCAACTCAAATGGCTGAAGGTTCATCTTCACACAGGCGCCAACAAAGACCCAAGAACACTCGACTGCAAACGTTTGGACGTTCTGCAGGAATTTTGGGTACAGTGATATCAACTAGGTGTAGAAGAACAGCCAACATGCAGGTTGAGTTAGGACACCACAATGGTGATGTAGCAAATACCCTTGTACAACTAATAAATATACTTGAGGAAATTTAAACTACGAATGCATTAAAAAGGCCATCAAGGTCTGTTGGAGAAACTGAGGAGGGCTCAGCTGTGAGTAGTATGTGTGTTGTGTTTGTAAGCCAGCTGTGTCTAGGAGCAATAGAACCCAAAATGAGGAAGTAGAAGGAAGGACCACTCTGCGTCCTCATCTACTACCAGGTACTGGATGCCAAAGGCACAAACAGAGAATAAAGCTATGACAAAGTGTATTGCAATGTCAAAAGGATATGTTTTATTGACTTTGTGTAAAGGACCAGCTGAAGCGTCAATATTAGCTATGGGTAGAAAAGACCACCACTTCGAGGATTCTCCATGGTTGCTTAACTGATGTTTTTTTAGATATAAAATCCTCTAAATACCTTGAGAAATATCTTGATATCATCAAAGTGCCTGGGGACAGGAAATTGTATACCCAGTTTAGGTTTGGCTGCTTACCCATCAATGCCTTTACTAACCTTTGGTACAAAAGGGGGTGGTGATGGACGGCCCAGCTTGCTTGAATCCAGTGGCAAAGTGAGCAAGGGACTCACGTCTGAGCATACCCTGCCACACTTATGGCGGCCAAAAGCGGTACAAAAGGGGGTGGTGATGGACGGAGCATCAGAATCAATCAAACACTCACACCCAGTCAAAAGATCTGGGTTAAATCCATCACCGTTCTTTAGCCCACTCTGCCACCCCAGTTCAGACATGGCTATATGCAAATCAGTCTGACCCTGTGCCTCATGGGAACAGTCCAGCCCGAACTGCCAAGCCAAGTCTTCCCTGGCCCGGAAACAAGCTTCCGAGGACCGATTTCTGGCATTCCAGCCGTCTTCAGCCCGGCTTGCTTTATATCCTGCCACACTTATGGTGGCCAAAAGCGGTACAAAAGGGGATGGTGATGGACGGAGCATCTGAATCAATCAAACACTCACACCCAGTCAAAAGATCTGGGTTTAATCCATCACCATTCTTTAGCCCACTCTGCCACCCCAGTTCAGACATGCAAATCAGTCTGACCCTGTGCCTCATGGGAACAGTCCAGCCCGAACTGCCAAGCCATGTCTTCCCTGGACCGGAAACAAGCTTCCGAAGACCGGTTTCTGGCATTCCAGCCGTCTTCAGCCCGGCTTGCGTGAATCCAGTGGCAAAGTGAGCAAGGGACTCACGTCTGAGCATACCCTGCCACACTTATGGCGGCCAAAAGCGGTACAAAAGGGGGTGGTGATGGACGGAGCATATGAATCAATCAAACACTCACACCCAGTCAAAGGATCTGGGTTTAATCCATCACTGTTCTTTATCCCACTCTGCCACCCCAGTTCAGACATGGCTATATGCAAATCAGTCTGACCCTGTGCCTCATGGGAACAGTCCAGCCCGAACTGCCAAGCCATGTCTTCCTTGGACCGGAAACAAGCTTCCGAGGACCGATTTCTGGCATTCCAGCCGTCTTCAGCCCGGCTTGCTTGAATCCAGTGGCAAAGTGAGCAAGGGACTCACGCCTGAGCATACCCTGCCACACTTATTACCACCCCCTTTTGTACCGTTTACAAACCTTTGGCTAAACAACTTCAGCCAGCCCAAGGGATGCCCATCCTGTCCCGACCCAAATTAAACTGTGGCCCATGTTTTCTTTGCATGCCAAGCCTACGACAGACCAAGAAGGAATTGATTGGTTCCACTGTGCAGACAGTTGGGGACCCATAGCCATCTTGACGCACTACGGATTTTAAGATCAGATACGAGACCATCCTTTGTATGTGCCATTGCAAAATTTCTTGGCTGGTTCCGGGCCATTAGGCAAAGGCTCCTGTCCACTTTTCCTTGTGCCAAGGACCAGCTGTAGTAAAAATCTTACGAATCGAGGGTGCTTTAATCCCTAGGATCCTGTTTTTAACTTTCTTCTCAAAGTTTTTATCAAAATCTTTTCAAATTGAGGATATTGTTAGTCATTATTGCATTCACACTTTATTCCTGTTTTATCCTTTTTACATGATTTTTCATTGAGTGCACACATAGAAATGCTTCATCTTAGCGATTTCCTCAGTGTTTACAATTCTCATTACATGATACTTGACCATTTGAACCTGGTGTACTCAATATCTACTTTTACTTGTGTTAACTGTATCATGAGCTCCACTGCTAAGGCAGAATATGTGTGTGTATCTTTTTTGGTTTTACAACCGAAATAAAGATTATGATGATGACTTTGTGTAAATGTAAATAATATGTTGTGTTAAAAAAAAAACAATTGCACTGTTGTAAAACATAATTTGTGAATCAACAGAAAAAATAATGATTACTACATTGAACATTTGGTGTAATATTTTTCTCTAAAATACGAAATATGCAAGTACTTTAAAAATGGTTGTTTGTCACACACCTCAGCCTGCTCCTCCTTCAGCAGCTCTAGCAACATCAGGTCTTGGACGTGGAAGGCGAGGGAGAATATAATCATTCTCCTCTTCAGAATCATCACTTGCTGCTTCAGTGGGTAGACACCTAAGCACAACTAGGTTGTGCGGCATAGCAAATGTGGCTATAATCTCATAACACATTGCAGGGGCAAACTCCAGGGCACCCCCACTTTTAGAGAAGCATCAAATCTACCTTCACGGAGTCAGATTGTTCTCTTTATGGGCCAGATTCACAGATCTAATTTAAGGCAAAATCCTAATCTTACTACCATTTTGGTATTCACAGAAGGCACTTACTCATTTTGGTATTCACAGAAGGCACTAACTAATTTTGGTATTCACAGAAGGCACTTACTTATTGATAAGTAAGTGCCTTCTGTGAATACCAAAGTGAGTAAGTGCACTTAATCATTTTGGTATTCACAGAAGGATCTTACTCATTGATGAGTAAGTGAATTCCGTGAATACCAAAATGAGTAAGTGCCTTCTGTGAATACCAAAATGGTAGTAAGTTTAGGATTTTGTCTTAAGTTAGTTCTGTGAATCGGGCCCTATAATGCCCCCTGTTTGTTTGTGGGTAGCATTGCATCTCCTTTGTCTAAGCGGTTCTAGGATGGAAGTATAAGGTCATAATTCAAGTCTTTGAGAAATATGCACTGTCACAATACAGCTGGTTTGGTGTTTCCCCCTATTAAATTTAACAACATAAGTAGACATGTGAATACTGATTGCCTGACACCCAGCCGTCTTCAAAATGTCCTGTGCTTAGCCACTCATTCAGACCACAGTGTCCAAATGTGTAGTGAATCATGAGTTCTCCCAGGGTATTGGGCATCTAGGTCTGTGATCACACATTTTGCCATTACATACTGCTTATGATTAAAGGATTTTGGCCTTTATAGTTACGATACACATACTCTATGTCAGATGGCGGGCAATTTAAAATTTGTGTGTACCGTCTACAAAACCAGCAACTTGCGGGAAATGTGCTTCTGCTAGGAAATGAAATGCTGGAATTTTTTCTAAACAACATCTCCTCTGTAGCACTACAGAAAACTCTACATGATGCACGTTGTCCAATTCCAGATACTACAGCCACAGTGCATTGATGGCTACCAGTAGCTATCAGTATAAACAGCACACAACCCGAATACGTGTAGGTATTGCTACACTGCAATGTGTAGGCCTGCTTAATACAGGGCCTGGGTCATTATTTAAACTCAAAATAACTTGTTTGGTAAACATGTATATGGCATAAACCTCTGCATCACTTTTGTTCAAAATAAGGTTTCCTCTGCCTGAATCTCTTCTCCTCCCTCCCAGAATCTGCATCCTGATAACGGAATAGTGTGCAACAATTGTGAAAGACCGCAAAGGATTTTGGGACCCCTTTGATTCTTTTCACCAAGTTAATTTCTGTTTCAAATCAGCGAAATTTTACACTTGCGAAACATGTTATTTTACCTAATTTCAACTGCTTATCCAATGTGGTGTGCAATTTCAACAAACACCAATTTAGAGGGTCTTTGTACAGACTCACAAAATATTCATATATTAGAGCAAAGATTTCCAGTTAGTGATTCTAAACTAGAAGTGAACTACCACAAGAGTGAAAAATCTTTAAGAGGAATCCAATACCACAAAGAACAATTGCTTACATTTCTTTTTTCTGTGGTGGAGGTTGGAGAGTGAAGATTTGACCCTTGCCTACCACTAGGGCATTTCAAGCTGAGAAGTGACACCTGACTTCCCGGGTCACTAAAAAGTGGATCCGATAATGACATTTTAGGTGACCTCTTTCTTTATGGCGTTGTATTTTTCTTTTCTTTTTATGCAATTCTTGGCTTTTTATTGAAAGCAGAAGTTAATTGTTTAAGGTCCTGATGAATGCCTCAACACCTCAGCCGAGGGTCCTAGTGAGGGCAGAAACGTGTTGACACATGAAATAAATTGAAAGGGTTAATAGACAACTGCCCAACTTATTCTCTTATTTTAATCCTGGCTCAGACAGAAAACAATAATGCTTATCATCTGTTTTGGAGTTAGTTTTAATCATGTCACTTAGATCATTTTTTTTGCACCACAACTCTCTTTATACTCTGCTAGCCACACACCTGACTGACTCCATAGGCAATATTATTACATACCAAAACATCCAAAGAGCCCCTCCCAATTAGAGAGGGAGTTGATGTCCGCTCCGTGATTCGCTCTCATGGCGTGAGGAGAATCCCTATGATGCAGCATGCCACCTCGGGTGGGTGAGGGATTTCTTCCCATTAAAGAATACTTCTTTGACATTCTAGATTCCATTCCTTGTTATAGACCCGGATATTCCATTGTGTGCTATGAGCCTTGATAGCGCACCAACGCAGGGCATGGCAGCAGCAACAGGCCAATCTTAGCAGATATGGCTCTGCAAGATTTGTCCCCCCATGCACTACATAGCACAACAAAATTGGTTGCAGCTCTACATTTCATGAAAGATAATAAATCTGGTCATCAATATGAAGGAAAAATATAGCAGTATGGCTAGCAGCAGGTCTCCTTTAACAAAACAAGACACAACGGAGGGCCTTACCATCAATAACAGAAGGATTATCTCACGAGGTTGCCAGTACGTTCACTCCCATCTACCTGCAAATGAAACATATTACTCTTCTGCTATTGGCCACAGGTGTTGTTTTATGTTTTCAGGGTGAAGAGTGTTCCCTACTACTACCCTCTGATGGAAGCTCCAGAAACGGGTGCTGGGAGATGGATGTGGATATTGCTGAGGATGAGATAGAGCAGTCTCTAATGGGTAAGTGATGTCACCTCACCAGATGTGGTTGATGCTTGAGTCTTCTATAAAGGTTAGTGTATTAAGTAAATGTATGCACTCACTCATTCAGCTACTCAAATGTTCTGGTAATTGCTTTTTTGTAAAGCTCTCTTAAACACCAGATGATTTCTTGACCTTGTAGTATATTGTCAGAGCGTTACAAGATACCCACTCGGCAAGTCCATGCACAAATATGGCTCTTCAATGACTGATGTAATCCCACGATAGGTGAGTCAACTCTCAAAGGGCAAAGGCAGAACAATCCAGAGAGTCGAGGTCAACACGTGAAACCATTGGCCATCCTTTCGTACTTCATGACATTTGGGAATGTGAAGCAGTGCTGCAGAAGAAGATCTGATCTTGCGAACAAAGTAAAGCAGGCACAGTATCCGAGATCATTCACGGGGTCTCATACAGGACCTTCAAAATATAAGGGTCCTTCATAGTGAGCTACTTAAGACAATGTGTGATCTAGGTGTCAGCCAATCATCATTGAGATGGCTGTACTTTTGCCATCATGGAGGTGAAAAAAGCATCCAGGCACAGAAGCAGAAACTTGGCCTGAGAGGGATAGAGAAGCATCATTCTTGATGTTCAATTTTCTGACCGGTAACGGGTTAGAGCCCAATTCTGGGGCCAAAATTGGTCAATGCAGGGCTTTAATGGATTACTAATGTGAAGAAGCTCAATTTTTTCCTCATTTAGCTTGAACCAATGGTCACCAACCTACTCCTTGAGCTGACGGGGCCAGGGACTCATATGGTGCGCATGATGCCCAGCCATGAAGCCTTATGCAAATTGGTTGTCATCCACATAAAAATAAAAAATATAAAAATCAAATGAGGGAGTCATGGCTACTAGAAAATTAACATAAACTTTAAATATCCATGGAGATCAGGCTAAAGCCTATACAACCCCACATGTAACCTGATGTGGATCTATAATATAAGTTGGCAATCTTAAAGATTTAGCAATGATCGAGAATTACCAGGCCAGAGGTGAGCCGGTCACCCTGCTGCTTCCAGCTGAGTTAGAAGAAGCTAATGGTTGGGATGGTCAAACACAGCTGATAGATCTGCAAAACTGCAAAAGCCAGAGTCAACCATACCTCCCGGGTCACCTACGGTAGCCAGGAGGACCATCTCTGTGATGTGAAGTAGTAAAAAACCAGCTTGGTGGAGCTGGAAAATGTCTGACGTTTCCCTGAAAAGACTCAGCTGCTTGGATTCAAATCCCCCCAGAAGTTATAGCTCTTGCATTGAGATGGGAGAGGGGATGATAGTTAACTCTAAAGGGGCGACTTGAACATTTGTTTACTATGGGAATCAATTGAGTGTATATTTATTAGTTGCAGTAGTTGTTTTAGTATAAGTATTATAATTTGTTCGAGGCATATGGGCTGCAGATGGTACATTATGAATAGATCGCCATCTGGTGTTGGGCTCGGATGATTGCACTTTGTTTTTCTCTTGGAGAGTCTTTTGTGTCTTGGTGACTCCTCCCTTAGTTGGTAGTGCGCATGGGCATCGGCTCCATCCTTAGATTGTTTTTTTCCGCCATCGGGTTCGGATGAAGATCGAGACGCTCCAGATCAACTTCTGAAGATAGTGATTTTTCGGCGCGTATTCCCTTTCCAATTCGACGGTATTGTTAGCGAACGCGTTCTTTCCATTCCGACGCGTTACAAATTCAAAATAGAAGAGAAAAACTTGGATCTACGTCGAGGAACAAGAGACCTTTCTCGGCGCAGTCAAGCCCGGAGTCCATGGAAAGGACTCCATTCAAAAAATGTCCATCGTGTGGTGCTAAGTTCCCACACAAGGACCTACACGAGGTGTGCAACCTCTGTCTATCGCCTGAACACGAATCCAGGGACTGCGAAGCCTGCGCGGCATTCTCCTCCAAGCTAACGATCAGAAATCGTCGAGCTCGAAGGCACGAGGCTTCCAGAAAGCAGGCGGAGGCGATCCCGGAGCTGTTCGGAGACGAACAAATCGAGGAAGAAGAGGACCAGTCGGGGTCGGAAGGGGACCAGTCGGAGGTTGAAGAACTCTTCGAGCAACAAACCGTGAGTGACGACGTCCCCTTACCGAAAAACCGACCCCGTGCGGTAACGACCCCGCCCTCGGGCCCGGTCAAATCGCTGAAAAAAGTTTCCGACGCCCCGCCTTCGGGCCCGGCAACGAAACCGAAACTGAAACCGAAACACTCGGAATCCCACCACGTCGGATCCGAGAAAAGGGCGTCATCAACTTCGACACCGAGGCGGCATATAAAGGAGAGCTCGGTATCGAAACATTCCATGTCGAAAAAGAAATATGATGTATCGCCCAAAAGACACTCGATACCCAAAAAGTCGGAATCGAGCAGACATTCGGTGTCGAAACCAGAAAGATCTGAGGATCGAAAACAAAAACAGCTCTCGGAACCAGGACCCTCGGTACCGATTCAAGAGCAACAAACAGATCCCAAGCAAAAGATCTTGTTTATTGACCCACAAACTGGGAAAGTGGTCACAAAGAAGAGAAAGAGTGAACAGTCAGAAGATAAACCTCTTCCTCCAAAAAAGAGAACAATGGGGACGAACATAACTCCTCCTGCTTCTCCTCGTCCTAAAGACACACCCTCCTCTCCTATTCCTCACAATAGGCCACATATTCCTACACCCGCCACACCAAGACCAGCTACACCTCAGTCAGATGTAGACAGTGATATAGGGGAGGGAGAACCTCAAGGGGATGACGAATCTATCCAGGATGAGGAAGATCCATGGGAAAATTACGATGTAGGGTCAGATGAGGACAACGACCCAGAGCTATACCCCTCAAAGCCTTCACCACCTGATGATAACACAGGTTTTGTGCAGCTCATTAATAGGGCAGCAAAATATCACAAACTAGATATGCACACAGAACCTCAGATAGAGGATTTCTTGTTAGAGACTCTACCTAGTGCACAGAGAACATCAGGTACTCTTCCTATGCTAAAGGGTCTTCTCACTCACACAGAAGAAATATTCGAAAACCCAGTGAGAGCCAGGGTGTTAAACCCAAGAATCGATAAAAAATATAAAGCGGCTCCAAAGGACCCAATATTTATTAGAGGGCATGTACCTCTAGACTCGCTGGTGGTCTCAACCGCTCGTAAGAGAGCAAACTCATTATCTACAGGAGAGGCTCCTCCACCAGATAAAGAGTCGAAGTTAATAGATGCATCAGGCAAGAGAGTAGCATCACAGGCAGCAAATAGCTGGCGTATAGCTAATACACAAGCTCTACTCGCACGTTACGACAGGGCACATTACGATGAGTTAGAAAAACTTCTCACACATCTTCCAAAAGAACATCAAAAGAAGGCAGACCAATTAATTCAGGAAGGTAAAATAATAACTAATACTTCCATTAAGTGTGCGTTAGACGCAGCAGACACTGCAGCAAGGTCTATTAACACTAGTGTCATGCTAAGAAGGCACGCATGGCTCAGAATCTCAGGATTCAAACAAGAAGTTCAAACAGCCCTACTAAATAGACCATTTGATCAGAAGACATTGTTCGGTTCAAGTACAGACGAGACATTAGAAAAGATGAAAAAGGATACAGAAACGGCTAAGTCAATGGGAGCATTGCAACAGCCAACGCACAGAGGTTCCTTTCGTAGATCCACCTATAGAGGGGGCTCAAAAAACACAGGAACAAATCAGCAATCCACATCTTTCACACCAACATCACCCAGAGGTAATTCAAGAGGTAATTACAGAGGTAACAACAATAAGGGTAGAGGCCGCGGAAATAATAACAACCGCAACGCTTCAACACCAAAACAGTGACTTCATAGATCTCCCCCCAGACCACATAACACCGGTCGGGGGACGTCTATCACAGTTCCTACCTGTCTGGGAAGACATCACGTCAGACAAGTGGGTGAGACAAATTATCCAACATGGTTATTGCCTAGAACTCACAGCTACCCCGCCAAACATCCCCCCCAAACAGCGCCCAATGAGTCAGGATCATTTGACATTGTTAAGAGAAGAAGTGCTAGCACTTCTACAAAAGCATGCAATAGAGAAGGTCCCAAAGGATCAACAAGGAACAGGAGTATACTCTCTATACTTCCTGATCCCCAAAAAGGACGGGTCCCTACGACCAATATTAGACCTCAGACCTCTCAATGCTTACATAAATTCGGAGCACTTCCACATGGTCACGCTCCAACAAGTACTACCTTTACTGAAGCAAGGGGACTTTCTTTCTACACTGGATCTAAAAGACGCTTACTTTCATATCCCAATTCACAAAGCCCACAGAAAATACCTAAGGTTTGTGTTAGAAGGACAACACTACCAGTTCAAGGTCCTTCCGTTCGGTGTCACAACAGCACCGAGAGTTTTCACAAAATGCCTAGCTGTGGTGGCAGCACACCTAAGAAGACAACAAATACATGTCTTCCCATACTTGGACGATTGGCTAATAAAGGCCAAATCCAAGGAAGAATGTCTTCACAACACACAGAAGACAATTCAACTGCTGCACCACCTAGGGTTTACGGTGAACTACAAAAAATCACACCTGCAACCAAACCAGATCCAGCAATACCTGGGGGCTACAGTAGACACAGAAAAGGCAATAGCATACCCCAACCCAATCAGAGTACAGACAATGGTCGGGTTAATACAAAAATTTCAACCACAACACTCACTACCAGCACGAGTGTTTATGCAACTATTAGGCATGATGTCCTCTTGCATACTGCTAATACCACATGCCAGACTACAAATGCGCCCACTACAAGAGTGTCTAGCGACACAGTGGAATCAGGCTCAAGGTCAGATTACAGATCTGGTGTTGGTAAACGACCGGACGTATCGCTCTCTGAAGTGGTGGAACACAGAAAACATTTCCAAAGGACGGTCGTTCCTAGAGCCAGTTCCACAAGTAATAATAACAGCGGACGCATCGCTCTCCGGATGGGGAGCGCATATGGACAAATACACAGTACAGGGGAAGTGGAGTGCGCAGCAAAAGAAGCTGCACATCAACTACCTGGAACTGTTAGCAATATTTCTAGCACTAAAAGCTTTCCAAATGCAAATAACAAACAAGGCAGTCCTGATCAGAACAGACAACATGACTGCAATGTATTATATTCAAAAACAGGGGGGGACACACTCTCTCCAACTGTCCAAACTAGCACAGGACATATGGAGATGGGCCATTCCTCAAAAAATCTACCTGTTAGCGGAACACCTACCAGGAATTCAAAATCAAATAGCAGACATCCTAAGCAGACAGTCAGAACAAGTTCACGAATGGGAACTGCACGACCAAATACTACAGCCATTCTTCCAAAAATGGGGGCAACCAGAGATAGATCTGTTTGCAAATCATCAAAACGCAAAATGCAAACAATTCGCATCCAGGTACCCACACCAAAGGTCCCAGGGCAATGCACTGTGGATAAATTGGTCCAACAAATTTGCTTACGCGTTCCCTCCTCTACCACTAATTCCACTACTGGTGAGGAAACTGCAGCAGCACTCAATGACAATGATACTAGTGGCACCCACGTGGGCAAGACAGCCGTGGTTCACCACGCTGCTACAACTCTCACAAGTACCACATCAAAAGCTAAGATTATTACCCATGCATCTTACACAGAACCATGGAGAAATAATGCACCCAGATCCCAAACAACTGAACCTAGCGATCTGGCTCCTGAGGTCATAGAGTTTGGGTATTTAGATTTACCACCAGAATGCATGGAAATCATTAAACAGGCAAGACGTCCTACCACCAGAGCATGCTATGCAGCAAAATGGAAGAGGTTTGCTATACACTGTAACAGTAAGCACATCAACCCTCTGGACGCATCCACTAAACAAATCATTTGCTACTTATTACACTTACAACAATGTAATCTAGCATATACATCTATTAGGGTTCATCTAGCAGCCATAGCGGCGTACCTACAAAACAGACAACACCTGTCATTGTTTAAAGTACCAGCAATTAAAGCTTTCATGGAAGGACTCAAAAGAGTCATTCCACCAAGAAGACCACCTTCCCCAGTCTGGAATCTCAACATAGTGCTTACCAGACTAATGGGGCCACCCTTTGAACCTATGCATAGGTGTGAAATACAATTCCTCACATGGAAGGTGGCCTTCCTCATAGCTATCACATCACTTAGAAGAGTAAGTGAACTGCAGGCTTTTACGATTCAGGAACCATTTATGCAGCTACACCAAAATAAAGTGGTTCTTAGAACAAACCCAAAATTCTTACCAAAGGTTATTTCAGCATTCCACATCAATCAGTCAGTGGAATTACCGGTTTTCTTTCCAAAACCACAAACAGTAGCGGAAAGAGCCCTACATACACTGGATGTTAGGAGGGCCATATTGTACTATATAGAGAGAACACAAACTTTCAGAAAGACAAAACAGCTATTTGTTGCGTTTTCTCCCACACATAAAGGCAATCCCATCTCCAAAGCGGGCATTGCCAGGTGGATTGTAAAATGCATTCAAATATGCTACTTAAAAGCAAAGAGAACATTAACTGTTCCTCCTAGAGCTCACTCTACACGTAAACTAGGAGCATCTATGGCATTTCTGGGAAACATTCCACTAGATGACATATGCAAAGCGGCTACCTGGGTTACACCGCACACTTTCACAAAACACTATTGTGTAGATGTGCACACAACACAACAAGCTAGAGTGGGACAAGCAGTATTAAAAACATTGTTTCAGACAGTTGCAACAGACACGGGCGACCACCGCTAGGGAGAGAACTGCTGTATAGTCTATTCATAATGTACCATCTGCAGCCCATATGCCTCGAACGGAATATGCTACTTACCAGTATGCATCTGTTCTTGGCATAGAGGGCTGCAGAGTGGTACATGCCCTCCCAGCCTCCCCGGAAACCTGTGTCTGTTCCAACACTATCTTATTTAGATACACTTACATGGGCACTCTTATCTGTATTCTACTATACTACTCCATCTAACACTACTATGGCAAAACAATCTAAGGATGGAGCCGATGCCCATGCGCACTACCAACTAAGGGAGGAGTCACCAAGACACAAAAGACTCTCCAAGAGAAAAACAAAGTGCAATCATCCGAGCCCAACACCAGATGGCGATCTATTCATAATGTACCACTCTGCAGCCCTCTATGCCAAGAACAGATGCATACTGGTAAGTAGCATATTCCTTTTGCTTCGCTGTTGTTATTTTTGGAATTATCATTATTAGTGTTATTTGTATTACTATTATTAACCCCTTCGCAGCTTCGCCGTTGGCCGAGGCGGCCCCGCCCACTTAATGGAACGCCCCACACCACGGCGGAACTGCTGCCGCGGTTAAGGTGTTAATATTATATTTCTTCTTCTTTTTATTTTTTCCTCCTTTTTGTTATTATAATTATTATTATTATTTACATTATTATTATTATTATTATTAATATTATAATTAATAAACCGTATTATTATTACTAATAATGACAATAATAAATAAATAAATAAATAATAATAATAATCACAATAATAATACTAATACTAATAATACAAATAGTACGTTACTATTCCTACAGTTATTTCTATCACAGGCAACAATAATATTAGGAATACTGCTATTACTACTACTACTACTAATAATAATAATAATAATAATATTACAATCAGTAATATAAGTATTGTGAATGGGAGACTGTTACCCCCTAAAACCCCTACACAACTGTAATAGGGTCACTGGCCATTTACAATAAGGTATGTGATACAGTGACGTCACAGTCCCTTAGGTGCTGGGCAGATGAGCGATTACGGGCTGACCTGCGATTAGTGAGCTTTGTTTACCAATGACGCCCTGCTCCTTGAGGACTGTAGCACTGTCACTAGATGCCAAGGATTACTATTTAACTCTTGTCCCTCTAAAGGGTAATGTCGTTAGCATGAATTACCAGATTCTGGACCTGGTAATTTACTGCTAGGATGCACAAGAGAGGGTAACAGAAGCTGTTTTCCTCTGCTGTTATATTTTTAAGGAATTCCAGGCAGCTATCAGAGAGTCAGTCATTGTAGCGCTGCATAGCAGAGAGCAAACCTTCAGCTGAGGAGGGAGAGGGACAGCACAGTGGGTCCAATTTGCTTTCGTAAACTGAGACGAAAGTCTAACTTTACGACTTTTGGTATTCACAAAGGGCTTTTACGAGTAGCAAAGTCAGATTTTTGTTTCAGTTAAACTTAAATTCTGGTCTTAAGTTTAACTGAGACCAAAAGTTAGACTTTTGGTCTCCGTCATGAAGATAGACTTTCGTCTAACTTTACCTTTGTGAATCGAGCCCAGAGTGTGGTTGTGTGTGTGTGGGAGGGGGGGGGGGGCAGGAGAGCAGGTTGATTATTTTTTATCTTTTGGGGGGAGAACCAATGTAATGTATGACCCATTACTCCTCCACAAATGTTGAAAGCAGGGGCAGATGATTTTGGGGACCGTACATATCCTACAATTATAGATTAGGAAAAAGTGCCTAAGGGGGATTTTTCCACTAAGGGTCAGACTCATTTGCTCTTGTAGTTTAATTGACATCTCACTATATGTTCAGTCAGTGCTGTGATCTTTAAAAAGTATTCCCTCTTCGTTTACAATAGCATACGGTTGAATGGTAAAATCTCAGATGTCTATACAAGAACAAACTTTTCAAGCTTCAATTTTTATACAAGACCCATACACAGTCCCTAGTATTTACATGCATTGGTAACATAGTGAAGTTTATCTTAGTCTCTGTAGGTGTGCCAAGGATTAATGAGGTAGGAGTCCATGGCACCAAATAGTGTGAACACCATATCACAGGACAAGGTATTGAAAGTTAAGTAACTATTGATTTTCTATACCTAATTCCTCATACATGTACCTTGAAAATATATAATCTTCAAGGTGCATAGAAGCGGAGTTCAGAATAATAAATCCATACTTCCTCTATATGCACTTAATTTTGATATTTTGTTCCTCTATATTCCGTCCACGTTATTACGGTATTTCGATATCCCAAGCCTCGAAATTCCGTTGCACAATCGTGTTTATGGGATCGTTTTGCTAAGGGAGGGTATTGAAAATACTCTGGAGATCTTGGATCCATCTGAAATTTTTTGACAGTAAATTATCTCTGGCTCCCGTGCTCTAGGCACTAAAACTATGGTACTATCGACAACCCAGAGTCAATGGCTTCCACCTTTAGCATGGGTACCCAACGCTCAGAAAACTCAGGGCCATAATATCAAGAACGGTGATAACATTATCGCCGCTTTAGCGGCAGGAAACTGCCGCTAAATTGGCGATAATGGGCTTGATAATATGCCATGGGGAATTCCAATAGAAGCCCAGCTTCTGGTGGGAAGGACATCCAACCTGGGCTAAAGAGGCGATAATGTTACGCCCGTTCTTGATAATATGGCCCTCACTCTCACAGAGGACCTGCCTGAAGAGCTAACCAATAGCACAAGAGAGACAGAAGTGGATGACTGTGAGGGTGATGAGGTACATAAGATCTCCTGAGCTGAACAATGAGGTGGTAAAGTGAGGACACCTCTGATGGGCTCTGAGTGGGTTGGAGGAAGGCCGTCAGGTCTTTATGGACGATGAAACTTCGGCCAAGTAATGGACCTAAACGGTTCTTGTCCCTCAGACAAGACCAGTCCTCGGGCCCACCTAAACTAGCATATATCCAAACGGGGGCAGCAAACCACTTCTGCTGGCAGGAGTCATAGAACAGGAAGTGACTAAGGAAGTACCACCAAGCATGTATGCTTCCACATCACAAAGGAAGGACCGGGCACCCGCTGGGGTGCCATACAGACGTCGAAAACCTGTTGAAGGACATTGCCCAACTCTTCGAGGGCCCAGGACATCTAAAAAAAAAAGGGTTTTGCTGAAATACTGGGGTTGAGCACCTATAGGTGAGAATTTGCCAAAACAGTAAAGCAATGTCAGATACTGTGCCAACCTCCCTTTCTTCTGTTTACTGTGGTCGTGAATAACGTTGACAGTGAGGTCATTTTGGTTTTAATCGTTAGCTTGTAAAATAATACGTGTCGTGTCCAAAATGTTTCCTAGGAGACCTCAGCGGGACTGCCTAATTCTGGGGTTGCTGAATACCAAGGCTGTCTAATCTTGATTCCACCTCACGCCTCATTCTTCCACCACCCTAGACTTGCTGTCTCCCTATCTTGCTCTTGCAGATTCTTATTCATCTCTGCTTTTCATGTCTGTCAGTTTCCCTATCTTTCTCTGCCCCACTTCCTTCTAAATTTTCTGCTTTTCTCTTTCTCGATCTTGGTCAAATAAACCCTGCTACCCAAAAATGACTGCTGGTGCCCAAACCCTAAAACCACTGAAACAAAAATAAGCAGTGGGTTCACTTGCCATTAAAAGCGTGACTGTGAGCTGGGGTTTAACTTCCACCCCAGTGCATACAGAAGTTTGTGGAGGGATTGGCATTCAGAGCTGTGCAATAAATAGCTGTGATCAGGCTGTTTTCTCCTGACTGATTTTGTAAGGTCAAGTTGAATGGATCTTCTGTTTGATTAAAAATTACTTTACGTGCCTAGCGTGTTTCTCAGAGCAACCTGTTTTTCCGAAGAGCAAAACCAGCCAAAGTTAAGAGAGCCCTAGAAAAAATATGCGAATAAATAACTCACAGGGAGAAAACTATTTACAGAGTAAATAGCAAAATGCCGCACACATAGAAAAAGCAAAAACAAGAAGAAATAAAAGTATTTCTCCTTGTTTCACCATTCTAACGCCTGCTCATTCACGATGTTAGTTTTTGGCGTTGTCTCAGATTCAGACCTTCTTGTAAATCTGGGACAGCGGCAAAAGCAATGGCTGTTATGCCCACACCTTGTAAATATGGAGTTGGACGTTGCACCACAGGAACGTTGTTAAAACCTGTGGCACAATGGCCCTATAAATATGCCCCGGTGTATTTAAGGTATAAAGCGATGCACTTGATGGGTCATGTGTTTGTTCCAGCAGCTGAATTGCAGTGTGTGCTACACATCACGATTGATGGGCATTGACTCAGTAGGAGCAATCTGTGTATCCTTCCACTTTGAGGAAGGGAGTTAAATGTCTGTCATGCAGGTGGGAAGAGGACACTAAAGCTGGTGAGGCAAAGAAAAATGGAGTATTAAAAGCAGCAGTGAAAGATTTTGGAACTGAAAATGTAAGACAGTGGGTGATCATGTCCATATTCTGCCTTATTTCTGTAGGACTGAGCTTCAGACTGGATTCTTCCACTGCCCATCCACTGCTGACCATCTCGCCCTCCGGTCTCCAGGTCATCTATACTGGACAAGCTCTGTCGACCTGCAGCCTGCGGAGAAAATCCAGAGATGGAGTGACATTCAGCCGCTCAGTGTCCGCATCACTGCCATCTCTCTTGGAAGGTGAAGTGGTTGCTCAGAAGCTACCTCCAAAGCCACATGTGATGGCGGATGTGAGCATCAAGGGAGGCCTTTTCTACTGGGAGGTGGATGTGTGTAACAGCCAGTCTTATCAACTTGGTGAGTGGCGGAGCAGTGCCTTGTTGCACAGTCGACAATGTCCTTATTGCATAGTCTACAGCGTCATTGCTCATTGCACCTAGATCAGGTGCCTAGCTCAATTTTTCCAGAGAGATAGGGCTCGATTCACAGAACTAACTTAAGACAAAATCCTAAACTTACTACTTTTGGTATTCACAGAAGTTAGGATTATGTCTTACATTTGTTTTAAGACAGACTTAAGTTAGGATTTTGTCTTAAAACAAACTTAAGACAAAATCCTAACTTCTGTGAATACCAAAAGTAGTAAGTTTAGGATTTTGTCTTAAATTAGTTCTGTGAATCGGGCCCAAACAATTGATCCCTGGAGCAGTGCTGCATTCCAAGGCTTCTGAAACAATAACATATCTGTTGCAGTACCTGGATCAAAGAATCCAGTAGCAACAACTTTCCAATAAATCTTTCCAGAAAGCTGAGGCAGCTCCTCCACCATGGCGGAGAAGCACCCCCCCCCTCGCCTTAAAGCGTAAAGAAAGAAAAAATAAATCAACAGGAAACATGTTATTATCGTATTATTTTTCCTTTCCTGCCGAGTCCTGGGGGTGGGGCCTGGGGTGACAGGCACTGAGGGGAGTGGTAGGTACACTGCCTTCACTGCTCATGGCGGTTTGACAAGGCATCTCAGGCCGGTCAAAGCATCATGCCATGCGCAGTGAAGCTCTGTCCAACCCCAGCTGAATTGCTGGGTGGGAGAGAGCAAGCACAGGCTCCCAGTCTCCCTGCAAACGCAAATGTGGAGTGTTCAGGCCAATCCTGTGGCTTCTCTCATGGCATGAGAGCAGCTTCAGGATTGGCTGCAGTGGAGTCTGGGAGCCTGGGCTTGTGAGGAGGAGAGGAGCAGAAGAACTCGATGTGTCAGCTGCAAGTAAGTTTTTTTAAATTACGTATTTTTTACATTTTGTCCCATGACTCCATCCCCTAGAGCCCACCCGCCCCATCACTCCTCCACAACACCGGCTGCTTCTGCTAGAAAGTCCTATTTCTTAATGATCGAGTAATATCCATTCCCAGGCCTGTGCAGTAGTGGAGCGGGGCAGGGGATATTAACAGATAACGGACTAAGGCAAATTAAATACATAAATATCTTGTATTCTGTCATTTGTCGACATCCCCCCTCCAGTGCACCACCCTGCCCCACCTCACCGCACTTAGCTGCACCTGCCGCTGCTGCCTCACAGTTTCCCCATATGCATTCTGGTAGGTTAAATCAGAATCAATTTATCAGGGGAAAAGGCCCAGAAAAATGGCGAAATGTGGAATTCTGTGTGTTTAAAACCGATTCCAATTCATGCTCCATTTTCCTTTCAAAAACTCTTAATAGGAAGTATTTACCATGTTAAAGACCACTCTTTTGGGTAATGGTATCAATACCCCATTGTATTCCAGCAAATTCATAAAGAGGGCTAAATATTTATTTTAGATTACACACAATAGCAGACCCTCAGGCTCCCTTGAAGTCATTCTGATGCCTGAACTCTATGAAGTCCTAATGCAAAATATGGGCTCTGATGCAATTTATATATATATATATATATATCATGCGAATGTCTGACATAATATCGACAGACAAAATATCTACATACAAAAATATTGACACAAAAATATCGAAATCAAAAATATCGGAGTTATATCTTTATAAAGGTAAGTACAAAAATATCGGAAAAAAATATCGTAGTACAAAAATATCGAAATTAAAAATATCATTTTTTTTAATGTATTAATAATAATGTAAAAATAATTTAAAAATACATATAATTTTACAAATATTAAATAAAAACATTAAAACATATTTAAACAATAATAAGTAATACATATACATTTAAAATAAATTAAAAAGTCTACATACAAATTAATATATATACTTTCTCCACATATTGCAACAGTAGGAAAAGCGTTGGATAGCGTAGGGGTTTAAATTACTATTCCCACTACAAAGGTTGCAACAGTAGGGAAAGCGTTGGATAGCGTAGGGGTTAAAATTACTATTCCTACTCCAGGGGGTGCAACAGTAGGGAAAGCGTTGGATAGCATAGGGGTTTAAATTACTATTCCCACTCCAGAGGGTGCAACAGTAAGGAAAGCGTTGGATAGCGTAGGGGTTTAAATTACTATTCCCACTCCAAAGGGTGCAACAGTAAGGAAAGCGTTGGATAGCGTAGGGGTTTAAATTACTATTCCCACTCCAGAGGGTGCAACAGTAGGGAAAGCGTTGGATAGCGTAGGGGTAAACATTACTATTCCCACTCCAGAGGGTGCAACAGTAGGGAAAGCAGAGGATAGCGTAGGGGTTAAAATTACTATTTCCACTCCACAGGGTGCAACAGTAGGGAAAGCAGAGGATAGCGTAGGGGTTTAAATTACTATTCCCACTACAAAGGGTGCAACAGTAGGGAAAGCGTTGGATAGCGTGGGGGTTAAAATTACTATTCCTACTCCAGGGGGTGCAACAGTAGGGAAAGCTTTGGATAGCATAGGGGTTTAAATTACTATTCCCACTCCAGAGGGTGCAACAGTAAGGAAAGCGTTGGATAGCGTAGGGGTTTAAATGACTATTCCCACTCCAAAGGGTGCAACAGTAAGGAAAGCGTTGGATAGCGTAGTGGTTTAAATTACTATTCCCACTCCAGAGGGTGCAACAGTAGGGAAAGCGTTGGATAGCGTAGGGGTAAACATTACTATTCCCACTCCAGAGGGTGCAACAGTAGGGAAAGCGTTGGATAGCGTAGGGGTAAAAATTACTATTCCTACTCCAGAGGGTGCAACAGTAGGGAAAATGTTGGATAGCGTAGGGTTAAAAATTACTATTCCCACTCCAGAGGGTGCAACAGTAGGGAAAGCGTTGGATAGCGTAGGGATAAAAATTACTATTCCCACTCCAGAGGGTGCAACAGTAGGGAAAGGGTTGGATAGCGTAGGGGTAAACATTTCTATTCCCACTCCAGAGAGTGCAACAGTAGGGAAAGCGTTGGAGAGCGTAGGGGTTTAAATTACTATTCCCACTCCAGAGGGTGCAACAGTAGGGAAGCGTTGGATAGCTTAGGGGTAAAAATTACTATTCCCACTCCAGAGAGTGCAACAGTAGGGAAAGCGTTGGATAGCGTAGGGGTTTAAATTACTATTCCCACTCCAGAGGGTGCAACAGTAGGGAAAGCGTTGGATAGCTTAGGGGTAAAAATTACTATTCCCACTCCAGAGAGTGCAACAGTAGGGAAAGCGTTGGATAGCGTAGGGGTTTAAATTACTATTCCCACTCCAGAGGGTGCAACAGTAGGGAAGGCGTTGGATAGCGTAGGGGTAAAAATGACTATTCCCACTCCAGAAGGTGCAACAGTAGGGAAAACGCTGGATAGCGTAGGGGTAAAAATTACTATTCCCACTCCAGAGGGTGCAACAGTAGGGAAAACGTTGGATAGCGTAGGGGTTAAAATTACTATTCCCACTCCAGAGGGTGCAACAGTAGGGAAAGCGTTGGATAGCGTAGGGGTTTAAATTACTATTCCCACTCGAGAGGGTGCAACAGTAGGGAAAGCGTTGGATAGCGTAGGGGTTAAAATTACTATTTCCACTCCACAGGGTGCAACAGTAGGGAAAGCGTTGGATAGCGTAGAGGTTTAATTTACTATTCCCACTCCAGAGGGTGCAACAGTAGGGAAAGCGTTGGATAGCGTAGGGGTTAAAATTACTATTCCCACTCCAGAGGGTGCAACAGTAGGGAAAGCATTGGATAGCATGGGGGTAAAAATTACTTCACACACTACTCCCCCTTTAACACACAACACAGTACACATACAAAAAACACAACTAATATAAATATCAATTTATCAGTTAATAACAATTAATATTATTAAATTGATGTAATTTTAATTGAACTAATTAACACATATTAATTGCCAATTAATTAACAATAAATGCCAATAAAGAAATACAATCTCTTTAATTATTTACATTTAATTATATGACACCCTATTACCCTATAAACACACAACCCACTACACATAAAAAAATCATATCGTTTAATCACTTAATAATTATTAATGACCAATTATGTTTTAATTAGCAATAACAAAAAATTAAATATATTAGCACATCAACTCTAACTAATTTAATTAAATAATGAATAATCTTTTATTACTAATTATTTATTAATTAACAATAACAAAAAATTACTTTTATTAGCACATTAACTCTAATTATTGTAATTAACTAATTATTATTAATTAATTACCAATTAATTACTAATTACCAATAACAAAATATTCAATATATTTGCACAATAACTCTAATTAATGTAAATAACTAATTATTATTAATTAATTACCAATTAAATATTCATTAACAATAACAATAAATTAAACATATTACCACATTAACTCTAATTAATTTAATTAACTAAGTAATATTAATTATTTACCAATTAATTATTATTTAAAAATATTTACATAAATATATAAATTAATAATTTATTATTAAATTACTTCCCACCCTATTCCCCTATAAACCCACAACCCGCTCTGATACTAAAAACGCAAAATGTAAACTAAATTACTACATTTCAAACATACATTTAATAACATATTTAACAAACATATAAACAACATAATAAAATACATAACACTAAACATAACTTCGATATTAGTAAATTTCGATATTAGTAACATAAAAACGATATTCTGTCTGTCGATATTTTAGACATCGATATTCTATACCATCGAAATTTAAACTTCGATATTATTGTATATCGATATTTAAATTTCGATATTTTGTCTGCCTACCATATCATGCGGTATACTCTGCGATAATTAAATGATATGCACCTAATTGGTCCGTGTTCTGGTGATTTTTGGCGTCCTACCTGGCGTTGAACTGGATGTTCGGAATATATATATCTATACTACTATTATAAAGGAAGAGCTTTGAGGCTTTGAGGAGGGTAAAATCGGGAACCACAGCGCTAATCCACACACCTGATACATTGTTGTAATCCTCAGGGTGTGCAGATGGACATAGGCTATGTAAAGTTAAAAAATACGTTATATTAAAAAAATTTACATTATAAAAAAAGTAGTCCCCTCGAAGTTGCGCCGGCCGCGACCTGCGTGCTGACGTCAGGAGCGCAGGGAGAGGCGGCGTCCAGGAGCGCGAGGAGGAGCGGCAGACATGGCGCGGGGGAGGAGTGGTGACGAGCGGCGGACATGGCGTGGGGGAGGAGGTGAGGAGCAGCGTACCGGCGGGAGGAGCAGTGACCAGTGGCGAGGAGCGGTGAACTGAGAAGCGGTGGCTGAGGTAAGGCTCCGGGGGACAATGCCGGGCAGGCGGGGGTCGGGGCAGGCGGGGGACGGGGACTTACACCAAAACAGAAGGATCGAATTTAGATCGGCTGAGGTAAGGCTTCGGGGGACAATGTCGGGCAGGCGGGGGTCGGGGCAGGCGGGGGACGGGCACTTACACCAAAACAGAAGGAGGAGCGGTGAACTGAGGAGCGACGGCTGAGGTAAGGCTCCGGGGGAAAATGTCGGGCAGGCGGGGGTCGGGGCATGCGGGGGATGGAGACTTACACCAAAATAGAAGGATAGAATTTAGATCGGCTGAGGTAAGGCTTCGAGGGACAATGTCGGGCAGGCGGGGGTCGGGGCAGGCGGAGGGGAGAGGGAGTTACAACAAAACAGAAGTGTACAATTTACATCGGCTGAGGAAAGGCTCCGGGGGACAATGTCGGGGCAGGCGGGGGTCGGGGCAGGCGGGGGACGGGGACTTACAGCATCTGCATTGGAGATTTATGCAGAGCGCCTCAACACTGGGCCTTTGTGACATCCGGAGGACAATGTCGGGGCAGGCGGGGGTCGGGGCAGGCGGGGGACTGAGCGGCTGGGGGCCCGGGTTGCTGGGCAATGTCGGGGCAGGCGGGGGTCGGGGAAGCCTGATTGCTCCCGGACAAGGTTGGGACGGGCTGCTAGTATATAAATAACTCCTTACTCACAATTGGGATGTCCTGCTACAATTAAAATCAACATTTTTGGTCACCTTATTGAAGAAATCTACATTGAATGCAGATCTTCTTTGTAATCTCCTACCTACCTTAAGCATTTAAACTGGTGAGATCAGTGTTAAACCAGCACTGTCTGCTTGTAGAGAAAACAACATTCTACACCCAACCAATGCCGACAGGATTTCCCCCAGGATGCAGTACTGATACGGTGATGTTTGATGATGTTGATGATGGATGAGTGCCAAGCGACTGATTGATACTTTTGAACCACTCTGCTGTATCTCACACCATGGATCAAACCGTTCTACTTTCTGGACTCAGTAATCTCAACATCCAGGGTACTGCTGTTGGCTGGTTTCAGGACATATTAAGTTTAAGAACTCAGGGGCATATTACCAACAAGTAGCGATATTTATTGCTAAATAGGCTTAGCGATGATTTATTTATCGCTGAGCATCGCTGGAATTTATCGCTTAGATAACGTGCTATTAGCAACGTTTATCTCCAAATCGATAATTTTAAGGCGATATCGGCAAAATGCGTGAATATCGCTGAGAATACAGCGATATTCACGCATTAGCGACGAAATGCTCTTAGCCATGTTATCCACCTCCCATTGGATAACATGGCTAAGAACTGGTCTGAGCAGGTGTTAGTATTTGGAGATATTCGTGCTTAGCGCGAATATTTCCATCACTACGCCTACCTTGCTAATAGGCGATAGCGATGTTAGCGACTGTTTTCAGTCGCTAACAGTTTGGGTACGCCCCCTTTGCATGTCATTAGCGATAAATATCGCTAACATGCAAAGTGGGCCCCAAACCGCTCGCTATCACCTAAAAGCTGTCGCTAACTGCTGTTAGCGACAGCTTGCTAACAAGGTGATAGAATTATCGCCGCTTAGAGGCCGAAAACGGCTGCTAAAGCAGCGAAAATTCCCTATTGACACCCTTGATAATATGCCCCTCAATATGTAACATTACCCGTCTAGACTTCATAAATCTATCATCTGGCTTGCCGTGTGCCTCCGGGTTCAATTTGGTTACTGCTCATTTTCACCCATCCTGTTGCCCCTCTACCGCATATTATCCACTCTTTTTGATAAATCTTTTATGCATGAGAGTAAAACACAATTATGTTTAGAATCTGTAAAGGTCTCAGCTTCTGAATTAACAACTTTCACTACTCTACAGCAGTGAGTGACATTTGGTTGTAGCACTATCTGCTAGCATCCAATGGTGATAACACTGAGATATGGCTTTCCTTCATCCACGCCTCACTGTGGCCCTATCCGCTTGGCCTCATTTTCATACCACTCGCCCACCAGTGTCACTTGTGTAAAAAATCTTGGCATCAAAATTGATTTGAACCTACATATGTTTTCTCAATTGGGCACAGCCAGAAACTCCTGATTTTTCCAATTCGTCTAGAAAGGGTCCCATTTCTCCAGGTTTGGCTTCACTGCACTAGTTACTCATTAAACAGAGAAATGTCTTCAAATCTTTGTGCCTAGAACACACATTGATTAACAGAGATATCCTGTATTAAAGTATTAAATGGCACTACTAGGAACGTTCCTGCATTAGTGGCCCAAAAATAAGTGAATTGCAACTGGAGGTATGTTCAATTGCTGAAGTGAATGAGATGTGCTGCCTGCCTCTGATATATCTCTCTGGAATGATAGGTGTGCATTGTAGGGTGTGGGGAGGGGCAGGGCTCTCTGGTGAGACCTCTCTCTGTAATGATGGGTGTGCTTAGGATGGTGTGGAGAAAGACTGGCCTTTCCTTTCAGACCTCTCTCTCAGCTGACCGGTGTGAATCCAAGGGTGTGAGGAGGGACTGCCCTCTCCTTTCAGACCTCTCTTTCAGATGACGGGTGTGCGCAGTAGGGTGTGTGGAGGGACATGCCTCTCTGCTGACACCTCTCTCTGTATTGATGGGTGTGCATAGTAGGTTGTGGGGAGGGGCAGGGCTCTTGTTTCAGACCTCTTTCTCAGATGGCAGTGTGCATAGTAGGGTGTGGGTAGGGACTGGGCTCTTCTTTCAGACCACTATCTCAGATGATGGGTGGCATAGTAGGGTTTTCAGACGAGCCTTAACTCTACTCACAACTCTTCTCAAATCAATGAGCATAAATAATAGAGTCTGATAAACACCATATCCAGTAAGATTCCTTCATACAGTAACAAGTGTGCATAGAAGAGTGTATGCAAACATCACCTACTACTACCTACGTTTTATTAATTACTGCGATACTTATCTCTTACACACTTCCTCTCGAAAACAAGGACCACAATATGCATTCCTACTAAGAGTGTATTGAGAACTCATCTACTCTTTTTACCATAAATGATACCGCAAGAGTCCCACAAGATTGTAAAAATTAGTTAAAGACAATATGCATTTATTTTCTTCACAGTAGTTATTCCTTAGACACCGCCTCTCTAAATATAGGGGGCAGCCTGCCTTTCTAGTGCCCCCTTTTATAGCTTTTTTGCCAGAGCAGATGGGGACTCCGCTAAAGGAACTTCCTGAACCTTAATATGGCTTTACAGGAGAGGATGTGGCATAACAGCCTCAGCTGCCGACTTCAGCGTCATTGGGAGCCAGGTTCGAGTCTCAGCGTCACCATGCTGTGATTTTAGACAAGTCACTTAATCTCCTCCTGCCTACAATTCAGCACCTTTAGACCTTCACAGGTGATTAGCCGTGCTTTACAAATCCTGGATTTATTTATTTATACCCAAATCTGGGTAACAATGATTTAGCCTTTCCTTCCAGGTACCTTCCTGTAGCCTTCGCTACGACCAACCACCTGGCTACTTCGTGGCACACTTGCATGTACTGAGAGAGCGAAATGTGTGTATCTCTTTCCTTCAGTGCAGCAGCCTACCAACTGCACATTTTAGGTTTACTCACAAGTGTGTGCCACTAAGCCCACAGCGGATCACACAGGGTCAGATTCATAGTAGATCCAAATGGAACAGTTTGCAGACAAATAGCAGTATTAAAGTGTAATGTATAAGATTAAGTAAAATGATTGTGATATATTTTCAACAAGCATTTGAATATTTTTCACATGAACACCTTATATCACACATCCTAAAATATCCGCAGAACTAAGACAAGTCATTTGTAGACCAAGTTTCTCAGTGATTTATAAATGTTAATATTTTGGGAGTATGGCTTATTTGTTATACTCTACAGGAACAAATATTTCTATGTGTGTGTTTCTGCTGTACTCTGGTCCATAAGATATTTTTCCCAGGTGGACAGACAAAGTGTGAGTATTTCATATTGTAATTAGTAATCTTCCTGTGGGGCAGGTAGTGTGATAATGTAACACATAAAAGTTGAAGGGAGCATGCTTGCAATAAGGCTAACCACTGGAAATCGCTCGGGGTAGCTTTCTGGCCTATCATTCTTTTGCTCACTGTGCCACCTCAGATTAGACCCAGCCATATGCAAATCAGGCTTGGCCCTGGTCCAATTGGAAAAGTTCATCCTGAACTGACAAGCCAAGTCCTCTCCAAACCAGAACTCAGGCAACCCAAGGCTGGTTTCGCTCTTATTGGGGCTCTCTAGATGGGTGTAGCTTTATTCCAGTGACACAGTGAGCAACGGCCCACATCTGGGCATTCCTTGGCTACTTAGGGTGTTATCAAACACACAAAAGGTGATGGGAGAAGGCTTGCAATAAGTCTTTTTACTGGCAATCGCTCGGGATAAAACTCCAACCCATTGTTCTTTTGTGCATCATGCACCTCTAATTAGACCCAGCCATATGCAAATTAGTCTTGTCCCTGCTCCAATGGGAACAGTCCAGCCTGAACTGCCAGGCCAGGTCCTCTCTGAATCCGTACACAAGCAACCTGGGACCGGTTTCACCAGATTGGGGTTCTGATAAACACCATATCCAGTAAGATTCCTTCATACAGTAACACGTGTGCATAGAAGAGTGTACGCAAACATCACCTACTACTTCCTACGTTTCACTAATTACTGCGGTACTTATCTCTTACACACTTCCTCTCGAAAACAAGGACCACAATATGCATTCCTACTAAGAGTGTATTGAGAACTCATCTACTCTTTTTACCATAAATGATACCGCAAGAGTCCCACAAGATTGTAAAAATTAGTTAAAGACAATATGCATTTATTTTCTTCACCGTAGTTATCCCTTAGACACCGCCTCTCTAAATATAGGGGGGCAGCCTGCCTTTCTGGTGCCCCCTTTTATAGCTTTTTTTGCCAGGGCAAATGGGGACTCCGCTGAAGGAACTTCATGCACCTTAATATGGCTTTACAGGTGAGGATGTGGCATAACAGCCTCAGCTGCCGACTTCGGCGTCATTGGGAGCCAGGTCTGAGTCTCAGCGCCACCATGCTGTGATTTTGAACAAGTCACTTAATCTCCCCGTGCCTACAATTCAGCACCTTTAGAGCTTCACAGGTGATTAGCCGTGCTTTACAAATCCTGGATTTATTTATTTATACCCAAATCTGGGTAACAATGATTTAGCCTTTCCTTCCAGGTACCTTCCTGTAGCCTTCGCTATGACCAACCACCTGGCTACTTCGTGGCACACTTGCATGTACCGAGAGAGAGAGTGTGTGTCTCTCGTTCCTTCAGTGCAGCAACCTACAAACTGCACATTTTGGGTTTACTCACAAGTGTGTGCCACTAGGCCCACAGCGGATCCCACAGGGTCAGATTCATAGTGGATCCAAATGGAACAGTTTGTCGACAAATAGTAGTATTAAAGTGTAATGTATAAGATTAAGTAACATGATAGTGATATATTTTCAACAAGCATTTGAATATTTTTCACATGAACAACTTATATTACACATCCAAAAATAACAGCAGAACTAAGACAAGTCATTTGTAGACCAAGTTTCTCAGTGATTTATAAATGTTAATATTTTGGGAGTACGGCTTATTTGTTATACTCTACAGGAACAGATATTTCTATGTGGGTGTTTCTGCTGTACTCACAGGTGGACAGACACAGTTTGAGTATTTCATATTGTAATTAGTAATCTTACTGTGGGGCAGGTGGTGTGATAATGTAACACATAAAAGTTGAAGGGAGCATGCTTGCAATAAGGCTAACCACTGGAAATCGCTCGGGGTAGCTTTCTGACCTATGATTCTTTCGCTCACTGTGCCACCTCAGATTAGACCCAGCCATATGCAAATCAGGTTTGACCCTGGTCCAATAGGAAAAGTTCATCCTGAATTGACAAGCCAAGTCCTCTCCAAACCAGAACTCAGGCAACCCAAGGCTGGTTTCGCTCTTATTGGGGCTCTCTAGATGGGTGTAGCTTTATTCCAGCGACTCAGTGAGCAAAGGCCCGTTTCTGGACATACCTTGGCTACTTAGGGTGTTATCAAACACACAAAAAGTGATGGGAGAAGGCTTGCAATAAGTCTTTTCACTGGCAATCGCTCGGGATAACACTCCAACCCATTGTTCTTTTGTGCATCATGCACCTCAAATTAGACCCAGCCATATGCAAATTAGTCTTGTCCCTGCTCCAATGGGAACAGTCCAGCCTGAACTGCCAGGCCAGGTCCTCTCTGAATCAGAACACAAGCAACCTGGGACCGGTTTCACCAGATTGGGGTTCTTCAGTCATGAGGCTTGATTCTAGTGACACAGTGCGCAAAGGACTGACCACGAGTGATTGCCAGTGGTTAGACAAATTGCAAGCATTTCTCCCATCACCTTTTGTGTGTTTGAGTGAGATGATGTGGCCAATGCATCACTAGTATAATGTAACTTTCTTTTACTTCTTATCTTGAACTCTTTAAGCTTCAAGTTTGATTGTGACATGTTACATATCACCTTTGTGGTTATTTTCGATTATTTACTCAATCCCTTTTGCCTACACTATAGCAAATTGTGTATTCCTCAGCTTTAACACCTTGGGCGGGGCCAGGATTCTGCGCCTGGGCGGTACATTCCGATCGCGGGTGTGGTCGTGACGGCCAGGAGCCGTCATCAGCACGCGAGCACTGTGTGCCATGATGGCTCCCGGCCGTCATCAGCATGGAAGGGGTTAATATACGTGATATATTTTATTAAGATGAATGTTCTTATCTTTTTTGTTAAAAATGAATCTGTTGTCATTGTCACTAGTAAACAATTATGCAACCCCACATTAGCTACATGACTCTACATGGCAGACCTCCTTAGAAGAAATGTCCTATTACAGTCATGCTGTTAGGCAAGATGATTCTTATAGGATACAGGTTGGCACAAACCAAATGGACTTTATGGAGGGGCTAAAGATGGTCAGCATTTTACCATCTGTCCCCGGCACCTATGCATCTTCCAAGATACTATCATCCCCATGAACATTGCTTCATACATTCTCAAATCAAGAGCAAACCTTGTTTGCACACAATATAAGATTCCAAGTCAAGTACAAATTGTGCTTGGTCTTAAGAGGAATTTGTACAGCTAACACTATAAAAACCTGAGTATTATCTAACAATACTGGGTGTGAACGATAGCTAACATATTTTACTTCCCATTCCAACTGGGAAAACTCAGAAAGAGGTGTAAGTATTGCCCAGGTAACACTGAGACCAAATGTTTATGGTATATCTCTTCCATGATTTTTGTGTCCAATATTATCTCCATTGGGTGAACAATGGAATGTAAATAACACTCTAAAAGTAAAGGTGAAGTGTGATGGAGAGTGAGTGAACTATTGAGAAAATGTGCATACTAAGTGGAATACATGAGGGCATATGTGGGTAGCAAACTGTAACTCAAGAGAGAGTTCTGTCAGGGTGGGAACCACCTTCACACATTTCCACTTCTATACTCTGCCTTTTGAGTGTGAATGTGTGATGGACAGGCATTCATCAATCATGATGCCTATTTGCAAATGGAAAGCTCTAAAGATGGACCTTATATGCACTTTGATTCCAGCTGTTTGTAGAATGCCAGAGGCTCTGACTGTTTCAAAGGTTCACTAACACTGTATCCTTCTTTTGGTCACTACAGGTGTTTGTGCAGACACTGCTATCCTCTCCGACGCTTCTTGTGACTCCTGGTGTTTGGAGCGTCAGCCTCCAGGTAATTTTAGAGTCCTTTATGGCAACGAGGCTGAAGGTCTGGACTCGGTGCCACCTCTGGCGCAGAGAATTGGCATCTGCTTGAACTTCACTGGAGGCACCCTCTCCTTCTATAGCACCATCACCGAGGAGCACCTCGTCACCCTGCCCATCATCTTCCCAGGCCCCGTTAGACCCTTCTTTGCCCTCACCCAGGGTAAGCTTGCCATCTCGTCTGGACTACCGCTCCCAGACTTCGTCTTCAGCACCAAGTCCTCCGCCTACCGAGCAGGAAGGGGCAGGAGATGCAGTTGGCTTCACGACATGGCTTTCCGACCAATCTCTCCATTTATCCAAAGATTTGAGAGCCTCACGCTGGACACGAGGACATCATATGATGACATGAACATGTTTTATAAAGCTGAGTCCCTATGCACGCGGAATTTGAAATCTGAATATGAGGCAGCGAAAATGAGGCCAAAATAAGGAAGAGATTTGCATCGAAACATAGATAACAAACTATGTCACTTTTGATACTTTCAGCCCCCCCTTTCATCTGATAATCCTCAGAGTGCCTAGTCTCATATTAACCTAGTCCTCTTGGTGGAAGACAAGAAATGAAATGAATTTGTACTTGTAAGAAAGAACTCAAAGTGCACAGAGACATCCTACTCAAAACTGCGACGGAAAGGTGTTTAATACGATTGTGCAGATGTTTACATTATTAAGGAAACCACAGATGAGAATACAAATGTAGTTGAAATAATTCATCCTAAAAATGCAAATATCAAACTTTAAAATCTAGAAAATGTTTGTGTAATTATCAATAAGATGTTTGTGTCAGAGTTATGCGGATTTTAAGTATGCCTGGGAGAAATTATTACGCAATTGTAATCTGATGAATTTCAGTAATTACTCATTCGCCTTATGATGCAACATTACTGAAATTACACGATTATGCCTGCTTGAGTAATTAAGAATAAGATGGGGCATAAAATCCTATCCCAGAAGCACAGGAACAATGAACTAAGGGGCATTTGTACAAGGATATGGTGCAGCTTGGCGCTGCTGCAATTTTTGCAACACAGCACTGCGTCATTTTCAAAACGCAGGGATGCAGTTTATGTACAAGAATATGACAGACCCCTGTGTCTTCCCTAGCACTGGTGCTAAAAATAGCTGCCTGGCACCGACACAGACACCCTTGCGCCATAGTGTAAGGGTGCCTGCAACGCACGGATGACTGTTTATGTGCAGGAAGGTGTCCCTTCCTGCACACAAACAGTCAATAAGGGCGTTTTGCTCTTTCTATGTGTGCTGCAGTATGCAGGAGAAATAAAAGTATTTCTCCTCATTGCGCCATTCTAATGCCTGCTTTTGCACGGAGTTAGTTTTTGGCACTACCTCAGATTTACACATCCTTGTAAATCTGGGGCAGCGTCAAAAAGCAATTGGTGTTGTGGTGGAACGTCCATAGCAAAATCCATGGCACGCCCCTTTCACACAGATACCTGCGTGAAAGGGTACCATATTTACAAAGCGGCATTAAGCCATGCAAAGTAGCTTAGCGCCGCTTTGTAAATATGGTGCAGGGCATTGCGCCACCAGAACTTAGAAAAAAGTGATGTTCCGGTGATGCAATGCTCTCGTAAATATGCCCCTCAGAGAGAGCGAACTGCTGCTCGCTACTGCTGTTCATGTCCTGTATCATTAAGTGCTATTTTCTTAGCATGAATTGCATCCTCTGGCCTATTTCGAACGTGAATATGCATCTTGAACAAAGAAAGTAGCACTAAATGTAGGATTACACTTTAGGCATAATTACAAGTAATTTTGCATTAATTACAAGTAATTACACTAGAGAAAACTATGCCAGTTTCGTCCACCCCTAATTTTAAGCCAATCAAATACAATGTCTCAAGTGAGGGGGGTCTGCCATGGTCTGATATTAATTTGCATTCACAATTACAGAGAAATGAATTTTTAGTAAATCAATTAAACCAGTTTAAATTGAGTTACTATAGTATTAAATCTAAGTGTGTTTGCCTCAGACAGCTACTGAGAAAATATTCTCACCACCCATTATGCCCTTTTAGATAAACCAATCACATAGATATTCCCGAATACTGTAACAAAGCAAACCTTCTACTAAACATAACTGAAGGCAACTGTCTTCAAGGAGTACAAGGCAAGAAATTAGAATACTTCTTCTTGACTAAGAGCAATAGGTAAAGTCTATGCCCTGTGAAAGATTTCACATTTTGTACATTTGTACCAACTCTATTCTTGTGTAACTAGAAAATCCTGTTGTTTGTTATACATGTACTAAGAACAATTGATGGATGGAATGCTGAACAATACCAAATATTCACCCTCCCCTCTCCCCCCCCCTTCCCCAAGTACAGATATCTTGGCCTACATCCATTGTTTCTTTTTTTTGCTCCCCATGCCACTCCAGTTTGTTCCCAGCCATATGCAAATCAGTCTTGACCCTGCCAAGGGAATGCCCAGACGCAACTCCCTTGCACTCTGTGTCCCCGGATTCAGTCTAGCCTGGCTGATGAGGGGTGAAACCCCGAAACCGGTCCAAGGATGTTTGTTCTGGTCCAGGGAGGACCTGGCCTGGCAGTCAGGCTGGACTGTTCCCATGAGGAGCAGGGTCAAGACTGATTTGCATATGGCTTGGTCCAAACTGGGGTGGCATAATGAGCAAAAGAATGATGGATTAAACCCAGATCTTTTGACTGTGGGTGAGCAGTTGAAAAGTTTCAGCACTCCGCCCATCATCTTATTGTATTTGCTATGATATAAATGTATGCCATATCATTGCCTTTGCGCTTGCTCCTAGAAGGAAAATATAATTAATATATGAATAAATGCACACATGAATGCAGTCTAGAGGGCACCCATGGCTAACATGCTACAAACTTATTTCTGGGTAGCTACATGTGACTCATATAAACCAGCTGTAGCACCTCTCCATTGATCAATCACTGGAACTTTTACCACTATGGCAAGATCTGGAACTACTTACAAATCCTGGTATATACTGTTTGCAGTCCAGAGCTGTACCTGCGCATTTCTCCTGTGGCTAGTGCGTCATTGCTGGTTGCAATCTGTGTCATTGCCAGCATTCTGGAGCTTCAGCCAAACCTGAGTTGAGGAAGAAAGTTATATGTAGAAAATAAAAGATGGCTTACTTCTAAATAGTACTGTAGCACAATAAGTTAACCTTTTAATACCTTGAAGTTCAGATTTTCTATACTTGGAGCTTTTTGGAACTAGCTAGAACAGACAACCAAATTTATGAGATGGGCAATCAGTACTGATGCATTAAGAGCCTGATTTTCTCACGAACATGGTGTAGTAGTGATGTCACCAAACTGAGACATCCAGTGAATGATGCTCAGCAAAGGCCATACAGTGTCACCTAGTTGGCAGTGTTACATTGCTCTTTACTCAGACATGACTCATTCACTCCAGGGCCCATATTTATGAAGCATTTGCTTTTTGTCACAAGGACAACACAAAGACGTCAGTAATATTTACACAGCCACGCAAGGATTGATTTCTGAGGCCTTGCACTGCTCTATAAAGAAATGAAACGCAAGTCAGCTGCTTGCCTTGCATTATGTTACATTTCAGCTTGGGAGGCGCTCCATGGGTGAGCACAGGTGTAAACATGCATCCAAACATGGATGGCACATCCCAGATTTACAAAGACTTGTTCATTTCATTTCAAAAATCTTTATTTCGATCACAGATCATAAAAGATACATAACAATATATATACACAGTTAAAAACTTATTAAACATGAGTGATCCGATAGTTAAAATGTATAAAAAGCGAGGGATACGATGGATGCGCTATAAATTTTCAGAGGATCTTTTATACAAGTCTTTTCATCACTCGGCTTCGAATAAACCACATGGAGGTTAAGAATTTCGATAGGGCAAAGACTACAGTGGGAGAGAGGTCTGACTTTAGAACTCTATAAGCAGGTTGAAAGGATCTGAAGCCCAAGTTCCTGAGTAACGGGACCAGCCAGTATTTCCTGCTCCTCTCATAGCCCCTGCAGAAGAAAACACCGTGGACATCATCCTCCTTTGGATGGGCACACACTGGGCAAGTTGCTACGGTGCAGCGGGATGACCAAGACGCTGTAAATGATGCTAAAGGGAGGCATCCGTATCTCCATTGTAATAGTAATTTCCTCGTTAACACAGGGGAGATCGCATCTAGAGTCCTTTCAGGGCAGTAAGAGTCTTTCACTTTCAGGAATAGGTGTGTCAGAGATCCTTCTCGACTATCATTGATAGCTCTTGTGAGCATTAGTTCATAGTATGCTCTCACGAGTACCTTTTTTGGAATCTTTATACAAGAGTTTGAAGGGTCCGTCCATAATTCCGGGTAGCCCAGTTCCTCGAACCTTTCCTTGATGTAGGTCAACCACGGGATCTTTTTAGCATTCCGTAACTGCAGGAATTCCTGCAGTTCCTCTCTGTAGATTTTGAGATCAGGGCTGCACCACAAACGCCTCCAAAAGGTTAAGGGTTTAAGTCCTAGCTCCTCTGTTATTGATCTAATTCCCAGATCTAATCTGACGGGGAGTAGGGGAGTGCTCTGAGGGAGGGAAGTGACCTGTCTTAGGAATTTGTTTTCGGTGGACTGTAACTTTGAAAGTGGAGAGTAACCCCACAGCTCACCCCCGTATGTGACGCCCGCCCGTGCTTGGGTTTTGTATATGTGAATAATTGGGGTTAGAGGGCGATAAAAGGATTTGTTCGCCAGGCGCATAGTGCCACCCGCCAACTGAGCCAGTTTGATGGTCACTTTAGCCTGATGCGACGTCCACGTTAAATGTTCATTTATAGTGATCCCCAAGTATTCAATATTGTGCACTCGTTCTAGTTGTACTGTGCCTAGCCTTGGTGGTGCTCGGTTCTGGGGGTTGGGATTCAGAATCATAAATTTAGTTTTTTGGGGGTTGATTTCCAATCCCCGATCAGAGCAGAAATCTAAAAAGCCATCCAGGATGCGTTGAATCCCCATGGGGGATTTGGACACCTGGGAATGTGTCAAAATGCTATGCCTCCCCAAGTGAGGCACAACAAGGAGAAATATCTTTATCTCTCCTAATTATTTCCTCTTTCCAAGTGTTCTGCATTCTGCAGTACACATAGAAATAGGAACATGCCTCTAAGGAGTATTTTTACTGCAGGAAGGTGTCTCTTCAGCTACAAAAAGGTTCCTGCTTCTAGCATTGGCACCCTTGCGCAATAATGCAAGGGTGCCTGCACTGGTGCTAGGCTGCACACCGTGCACCAGAGCAAAGAGAGAGCAGAAGAATAGGACACGTTACAACGCAAACATTTACAATGCTTGCTTTTACAATGTGGTTTTTAAATCGCAACATCCATTACAACACATGATTTTACAATGCATGCCATCACAAAGCATTTTTAGAAACTACATTTAGAATGCATTCTATTACACGCCCGGGACAAGGGCGGGGCCCTCTAAGGCCGAAAGAGACCGGGCCAGGCTACCCCTCTTGGTTCCTGCACATTAAAGTATAAGTGGCAAAACTGTTCTCATTTTTTTATATTCTCGTTCCTTTTTTTTCTTCTTTTTTTCTTGCTCCCAGTATTGACTAAGTTAAAACTGCTCTAATTCTACATCCTTGTTTGACTGTTTCCACTGATTCTATTGATCCTATTTTAGGGTGGCTCCTCGAGACTTTTTCTTCCTGCTGTAACTGGGGACAAGACGCCAAGCCTGTAGCACGTTCCACGGACCAAAATTTTGGGTGATCATTCGCTGAGCAAAGGTGGTTTAACCCGGACACAAGTACCGAGTGACTGGAATTTTGAAACAGTTGAAGGCTCAGCTTATATTCTTATCTTTATTGGCACCGGATTGTATTGTTATTGAACGTGATTGGGGGAACTCTCAACCATGAGCAAACGGAAGGGTTCTGCTGGCACATTAGATGATTTTATTATAAGAGCTGAGTCTGTACTATGTCACGAAATCGAACTCGCACAAAAAAGGCTATCAATAGACCCTTCAAAACTTCCAACGTATAGCCTATTTGGCACGCAGTTGCCAACAAATGCATTACACTTAGACTTAGATAAGCACACTGATACTACCCAACTTGTTTCAAACAACCCCACTATAGAATTAATGGGGCCCTTTATTGCAAATGAACATGCAAGCCCCGGGATTTCAACCAGACTACGAGTACAGAAAACAGAGAAAACAGTGGGAACGTCTAAAGAAAGAAGTAAAAATTCAAAGGGGGGAAAAGAATAGGCGAAAAAAAAGGGAAAGTAGGTGGAGCAGGGAGAATGTGTAATGGGGATACTAATGTATCAGAAAGTGAGGAGATTTGGTGCAGAACAATAGGGGTGCAAACTGATGATGACAATTTTGTCCAGGGTAAAGGGAGTGAAGTTGTTGGAGCAGTAGAACAAACAGTGGTGGATATTTTTAAAACTGACCTAAACTCTGTTCAGACTCAGATAAATGAATGTATGGATAGTAATTTGAAGGCCATGGATGATACAATTGCCAAGTTAAACAATAACATAGCACAACTAGGTATCACGATTGGGGATGGAAATAAAGTAATAGAAGAAGGGGCAAAACTAATAGTAGAACTCAGGACAACTCTAAGGGACAGTAAGGAAACCGGTGGTGATAAACATACCTTGAATGAATCTAGAATGGAACAAATAAACACCGCTGGGATAGGTAATAGAATAGATGACACAGGGGAAAGCGAGCTACAGAGGAAGGATGGTATTCGACCAGACACTAGAACAAACAATTCAGTGAGAGATAGTTATAGGGCAGCAATGTATAGCCCGAAGGGGACTGATTTGACCCCCATCGCTGACATTCTGAAGTTACCCCCTGCCACATGCCCCTATGTTTTAGTTTTAGTTGGTGTCCGTGCCCTGAAAAGGGAACAGAAAGAATCCTGGTATAATCTTAGGAATAAAGCAGTTGACTGGCTTACTAAGTATATAAAGTATAACCCCAATACAATAAATGAAATCCTGATGGTGCGTAGGGTAGGGTGGGTGGGTGATTCCTCTAAGGACATACAAGGAGACTGTATTGTCATAAATTTTAAACACCCTCACGTTGTCCGCACCCTGCTGAAACCACACGAGGAGATGTCATCACAGAGTACCAACATCCATGCCCTACCCCTAGGATATTTTTATAAACCAGTGGATATAACAATTAACAACAAGTACGGCAATTCCCTATTCCCAGAAACTTTTAATAGCTTCCAAGTGTTATCATCGTTGGAAGTGGTAGATTGACTGCAACTGGCAGATGTTTTTGTAAACGAATCTTATGTAGAAGAGAGGGAATCAGAGGGGACAAATTAGGTACTAATCAGGAACCACTGTGAGGAAGTGGAAGTAAGCGGGGCATGTAGTGTAAGCGAGAATGTGCTACCATTTCCAATAGTTTGCAAGCGATGTCAATCGCACAGATAATATATTTAGTGATGGCCACATGAGAGTTGTAAGTCCTAGGGACCATGTTGATCTGAAAGTGATTTCATGGAACATAGCGGGCCTAAAAAGGAATGCCAGGGATCCTGAATGGAATGACTACATTGAAACAAGTGACATTTGTATCCTACAGAAGACCCGGGTAATAAAAATGCCACTTAAGGTAGGATATAAAACTTTTCATATACCGGCTGTCCCATCGGCAAGAGGAAGGCCCTCGGGTGGCTTAGTGATATGAGTAAAAGTAACCCTTGACATCAGAGTCACTCAATTATGCACGGATTCCCTAGATATACTTGGAATAAAAATAGTAACCAAGGATAGAAGGGTCCTGAATATATATAATAGTTACAATAGACCAGGGCAGGCATCTAAGGAATCACCGATAATAGAACAAATGGATTTTACTTTAAACTTAGTAGACACAAGTACAAGTATAATAATAGGTGGTGATCTCAATTGTAATTATGAACCCATCTCAGGGTTAGGAAGCATCCAAGAAGAGGAAGATAGTGCGAACAAGGGGCCTGATTCACAGAACTAACTTAGGACAAAATTCTAAACTGAGTACCATTTTGGTATTCACAGAAGGCACTTACTCATTTTGGTGTTCATAGAAGACACTTACTCATTTTGGTATTCACAAAAGGCACTTACTCATTTTGGTATTCACAGAAAGCCCTTACTCATTTCGGTATTCACAGAAGTTAGAAGTCCTAACTTTAGGACTCCTAAATGCCTTCTGTGAATACCGAAAGTCCTATAGCTAGGATTTTTCTCAATTTAGTAGTAGTAAAGTTTGGACTCCTAACTTTAGGACCCCTAAATGCCTTCTGTGAATACCGAAAGTCTTAAAATTAGGATTTTCCTCAGTTTAGTAGTAGTAAAGTTAGGACTCCTAACTTTAGGACTCCTAAACGCCTTCTGTGAATACCAAAAGTCTTCAAATTAGGATTTTTCTCAGTTTAGTAGTAGTAAAGTTGAGAAATATCCTAATTTTAAGACTTTCGGGACCCTTGATGTTTTGAGGTAGACTTTGGACCACACCAGAGCTGTCTGACTATAAGGTCGGCCTAACAGAAATAATGGATCTGGATAACAACAATTGCATGGCTTAAACATGTTTGTAATTGGATAAAAAAGATTGGTCTATCACATTTCTGGAATATCCCATCCATATTAACATCAAACTCGAAAAAGACATTAAAGATATATTTTTGGGCATTTATGAACGAAAGCAGATTAAGTGACATAGGTAATGGATCTCTAACAAGCAAGTTTCTTATGAATAAAGATAGTGCTTGCTTTGAATCATTTTTAGATGAGGTACATCCACCACTTGCTAAAACACTATATATGAAATACAGATATAGAATATTGATGATAAATACAAGTGTAGCAAGGTGGACAAACGATAGTAATGATTCATGTATGTTATGCTCAGATAAAGCCAAAGAAGATGTCTCGCATATTCTGTTTTTTGTTCGGCTTATGCAGTCGCTAGAAAAAGATGTATGAGACCACTTTGTTTAAACATAGGTGTGAGATCGTATAAAGAGGCAGAGTGGATTTTAATGACTAATACCAGTCAGGTTACTGTTTTTGGTATTAGCAGGTTCCTGCTGGCAGTACATTTTATAAGAATAAAAGTAGGCCAGAAATTATGGATAATTGTTTTAGTGGTGTGCGATTCGTAAATGAAATAATACGGCCCAACTCCATCACTAATGAAAACTAATAGAACAATTATGCTCTCAATTCTGAAATTTTTGGATTTTAGCTTTTGTTATTTTATTCAAATGCCTTTTTATATAATTAGATATTTATATAAGGTTTTGAATGGAATGATTGACACCCCTTCAATTGTTCCCTGTATTAATTTTTGGACTGGACTCAACTTGGAAGTTTTGTAATGACGTCATCCTACTTCTTTTTATGTACTTGTACTGTATTTTATCTATCTTCTATGATACTGATGTATCGAAATAAAGATTAATGAATGAATTCTATTACAATGCATACCAGTACAACGCATACCATTAAAATGCATAATACTTTTATGGCAACAGTAGGGTAAGTGTTGGATAGTGTAGGGTGCAAAAAATACTATTCCCACTCCAGTGAGTGCAACAGTAGGGTAAGTGTTGGATAGGGTAGGGTTAAACATTACTATTCTCAATGTACCCCACAAGCCATATCCACCCTAAAACTTAAAAAAGCCCCATTACTTACCTTATAATGTGTTGTAATGGCATACGTTGTAGTGACATGCGTTGTAATGGCATGCATTGTAGTGACATGCGTTGTAATGGCTGTGTTGTAATAGCATGCAATATAATGGCTGCTGTGTTGTAATAGCCGCGTTGTAAATGTAGTGCGTTGTGATGACTGCGTTGTAATGGATGTTTCCCGAACAGAAATGCTCCATATCTTTTAAAATATATAGCATTTCTGATCTCTCTCTCTTTCACGTAATACAGCGCACCAACTTTGCTTGCTGTCCTGCTTTGCGTGAAAGTTTTGTAAATGTGCCCCATAGGATCTAGGGAAAGACAGTAAGCACTCCTTACCCGTGCTTTGTTTGTAAGAAATACGTTTTCTTAGAAGCCTGGTTCAGTGCTGCTGCAAGGTTGATGAATTTCTAGGATTCCTTTTCTTGATTCCACTTCATGCCTCTTTCTTCCTCAACCTTTCATTTCTTATCTCTGTTTGTCATTTTTCCAATTCTTTTTTCATCTCTGTTTTATCGAGTTGTCCCTGTTTTCCTATCTTTCACTTCCTCCTGTTATCTTTTCTGTCTTTTTCTCTCTTGCTCTTGGCCTAAGACTGATGATGACAAGTAATTACCAGTGCTGAAAAAGGAGTGCTGGTTCCCACAATCTGCAACCATCGGTACAAATTGAACACCGCATTTTACATCAAAATTGCGATGAGAACCCAGAAAGAACGCAAAAATATTTTTTAAGTCTCATCTTGCATTTTAACAAACTTTGATATGTGTATGGTCTTGTCTGGATAACATTTAGTGACCGTAATAATGTGAGCATGGAAACACCCTTAGGAATATGTATGTGTGTGGAGTTCAGATTTGCACCTCCTTGTCGGCGAATGACTATGTTCCTGGTGCAAGAATAGTGAGACATGCCCTATAAATGAATATTTTGAATATCTGTTACTTATTTAAGTGAGAGCATGCAGTATCTAATACAGAGGCCTCAGATAACTGAAATTCATAGAAGTGAGTGAGAAAAAGAGAGCATTCAGTGGTCCAGGAGAGAGAGAGAGCTAGTGAGGTACATCATGCTAAAGCATTTTGCCAAGGGCCCTCTTGGCACGAAGGCCACTCCTGAATAGTGTCCAAGATGAAGACAGTTGTTGTCTGGGTGGAAGTTAAGCCCCCTGAAAGCCAGCAAGATCTTCAAGGCGCAATATCAGCGAGGGTAACGCTATGTTTCGCTGATGCTGATAAGGCCAAACAGGATGTATGTTCTAGTTATTATTGGAGTGATCACACCACCTATGAGGTGTGCTAAATATAGTGTTTGAAATATCATTTACAAAACATATCAACCCCCTAGAGCCAATAATAGAAAATCTACACCCTATAGGATGGTATTTTTGTAAGCAATATTTAGGACATGATATTTATGTTGTGCGTTATATTTCTGTTTACAGTATTTATTCTGACATACAATCAACTACTGATTTTAGATGGTGATTTTCAGGTACATTATGGCACCCAGTTACTTCCACCTCTCTGAGACATTTCACCACAAAGAAGTGTCACACTTAGACACCACATACAACTCATAGGGTTTTCCATAGCGGTGGACCAGGTGGGCATCAAAATCTTTAGCTTGTATAATAAATTTGGTTTAGTGCATTGGTACAATATTTTACAGGAATATAACTGTTATGTGAAGTGTGTATACCTCTTTGCAAAATAAGGGAGTTGTAATATTGAAAGGAGATGCACATGTAGCCTACCATGGATGAAAAGTTTTGAATAGCATGCAGACCTTGAAGAAACCAGCTTCCTGGTCCAAAATATATTCTACATGGTCCTGGTTGTCAAGGGTGGATTGTCCTGCTCTCTTCAACAGGACAACAGAGCTGAGACAAAACAAAAATGAAAAATCATCAAGAGTACCTAGAAACAAATCATTGATATGGGTTGCGGGTGCAGTGATACCACAACTAGTTGAAAAAAGCTCAGAACCTCAGTGGTCTGGCATGACATTTTCAGTATATGCTCTTGTGGTGCCAAATGTTTTTCAAAAAGCCTTTTTGTAAAAGTTCTGGCACATGATTAGTACTTTGTGGTACGGTACACTCACGAAACAGCTACACATGTAACGAAGTCTACAAGGGATAAATCACAAGAAAAAACACCTCTTTAACATTCCTGATCGTTAATTCTAATGTCTTCTTTTGCACCTCACCACCGTTATTAGTTTCAAAATACTAATCTGCATGCTAAGTACCTGACTACTCTTGGTGGTTACTGAAAATGCTTATGTTTTCTGATGGAATTATTAAATACAGAGGAAATTTCACTGGTGGTATCTCCTCCCTACCTTGCAATTCCACCACTGGATTATACTCCAGATTTAAGTCTTCCTACAAAAATCTGATGAATTTACTTTACCCCAAGATTTATTAAGCTTTAAAGCAACCTGTTCCTAATAGCTCCCCGTGGCTCTCTTAAGATGGTGTCCACTCCACTGGGCAATATTTTTTAGACTTCTTCATTCTGGGTACATGTCCATTATATCATCAGAAATCAATTCTAGAAATTCTCAACTTTTTAGTCCTATTGAGTCAGACTCTCTATGCTCCTCTGGAGTTTAAATAGTAAAAAGACTACTCCGCTTTCAAGACTAATACATCCAAGATGTACATGTTGGTTCAGTTGAAAACCTTCAAGAACTTTGGGAATGCATAAAGAGTAAGTGTGAGAGGCGCCATATCTTATCAAGCATCACGTACAGTCTGTAAGGTAAACAACCTTTACAACGCAACTTTTACAACGCACTACCATTACAATGAAACTTTTACAACGCAACATCCATTACAACGCATGCATTTACAACGCAACCATTACAACCCATGACACTACAACGCACACCACTACAACGCATGCCATTACAACGCAGTCATTACAACGCATACCATTACAACGCATAGCATTACAACACATAGTACCCTTACACTATCCAACACTTACACTACTGTTGCACCCCCTGGCGTTAGAATAGTAATTTTTACCCCTACTTTATCCAACACTTACCCTACTGTTGCACCCCCTGGAGTTAGAATAGTAATTTTAACCCCTACACTATCCAACACTTACCCTACTGTTGCACCCCCTGGAGTTAGAATAGTAATTTTTATCCCTACACTATCCAACACTTACCCTAATGTTGCACCCCCTTGAGTTAGAATAGTAATTTTAACCCCTACACTATCCAACACTTACCCTACTGTTCCACCCCCTGGAGTTAGAATAGTAATTTTTACCCCTACACTATCCAATACTTACATGTAAATGTAATGTTTTGCGTTGTAATGGTATGCGTTGTAAATGTAGTATGCTTTGTAGTGGAATGCGTTGTAAAGGTAGTTTCAAAGAATTCGTTGTAATGGCATGCGTTGTAAAGGTATGCGTTGTAATGGATGTTGCGGTGTAAAAGATGCGTTGTAAAGGTAGGCGTTGTAAAAGTATGCGTTGTAACGTCATACATCCGTCTGTAAATATGGAGAGATTCACACTTGTTATCATATTTATGAATAGAACGGTTCTGTTTTTCAAATGAGGTTTCATGTCCCAGAGAGCCACTGGAAAGTTTATTTGTCTACATGGTCAAACCCAGATTGAAGTTTCTTTGTGCTACTGGTTCCAGTAACAGAGGGCATATAATTAAGCTACTGGCATCACTTGTGAAAATGCCTGCTTCATTGCGGTACTCAAACATTTACACTGACATTCAATGTACATGCCGAGTGCATGTGTATTTTATGTGTAAGAAATTGGTTTCCTGGTTGCGGGAGGTGAAACCTTATTCAGGCAGGAACCACAACCCTTGGCTTGGTGAAGTCACAAGCAAACTCTAAATTAGCCCGTGCTCAAACCTCTGGTAGTTTGTGACAGAGCTGTCAGGTTTAAGTTAGCAGCCATGTGTAAAGTAATTGTGCAATACCTCAAAAAGCAACAAAATGGAAATACAACACAAAAAGGATCTCAGATTAGAAAAATAGATCACATTTAAATAAATAAAGCCAGATAAAAATGACAAAAATCCAATTCGTAGAATTGGAGATATGCAGTTTTAAAATAAAATGGTGACAATAGTGCCAAAAAGCACAAAGTGCCAACTGTGGATATCTGGTCACGCCAGACGGGACAAAGTCACAAGTGCCGGATGACTGCGATGGAGCATGGTCCGACTACAGGAACCCAGTTAGATCTGCTGAACAAGAGTACCTTAAATCCTGGCTGTGGAGAATTGGAGGTCACGTGTCAAGGATGTGTCATGCTGCTGAGGCGATGTGAGGTCCAGGTCTGAAGTTCGTCACTTAGCAATGGTTCTGAGGAGCTACAATGCTGTAAAAGTGAGGTCCTACGTTGTCGTTGAGGAGGCTGTCGACATGGGGAGCTTTTCATGCAAAGACCTGCATTAAGGATGCATTGCACACCGGTTGGGTTCGAGAACACTGCAAGGTTTGATATGTAAAGTTCTGGGCCGTCGTTGACACTGCCATTGACGAGTGCTGCAATACGAGAACCTTCATCTGGAATGCGCAGTGCAGTAGCGATTTCAGTGTGACTGTAGACTGCAAGGTCGTTGCAAAGTCCTTGCACTGGAAGACTCATTGCAGAGGAGGCAATGCGTTGGTTCTGCTCAGGGTTGCACCGAGCAGCAGAGGAGATGAGTTGGTTCTGCTGGGTCCACAGGTGGGCTGGCAAAGCATCTTCTGATGCACTTCCAAGGATCCAGAAAGGGGTGGCACCACTTGGCCTGGTAGATCTCAAAGTTGCAGAGTTCAGGGGCTGTTACAAGAGACTAGCCCTTGAAGTCACTCTGGTGGTACTGAGTATAGATTGCAGGGCCAGTCCTGGTCACCCAGACAAGAGGGCAGCAGGCACCAAGTCAGCACGACAGACTGCAGTCCTTCAGGGCAACAGTCCTGCAAAGTGGCAGTCCTTTCAGAAGCACAGCAGTCATTCTTCCTAGCAGACTCTTCTACAGGTCCAGAATTGTACTGAAAAGTTGGTTCCTCAGGTCCAATATTTATACCAGGGGCCTTCTTTGAAGTGGTAGAAACTTTTAGAGAATTCCATTTGAAGTGCTCCAGTTTCCTGCCTCCACTGTCCTGGTTCCAGACTAAATGCAGGAGGTATGTAAATCTTTGTGTGTAAGTAGGGCTGTGCCTAGATCCACTCCCCTATCTTGCCAGTGAGGGCCCATCCAGGCACGCCTAAGCACTCTATTGTGTGTAGCTGTCTAGGAGGAATACACAGAGACCAACTGCCAACTACATCCAGTCATGGGACCCAGACGGGCTGCAAGCACTAAATGGCTAAGGCAGGAAAATACTAACTTTCTAAAATTGGCATTTTAGTAATTGTAATTCTAAAGCTGACTTTACCTTTAAAGAGAATTATTTATTACAATTCTTAAGACTCCAAACAGCAACTGTTTATCTGCTCCTATTTGGAAAATATCTTTATTAGATGTAATAAGTTAACTCCAATGTTATTTTACTGAAGAGGTATGCCTTGCAATAGTGGAAACCACATTTAAGAGTTTACTCACTATCAGGACACGTAAAACTTAAACGTTTATGCCCTAATTAATAAATATATTGCCTCTTGCCCCTGTTGGCTGTTTATGGCCTTCCCCAGGGGTGACTTATATGCATTGAAAAGGAAGGTTTGGGCCTGGCAAAAGTTACATTTGCCAGATCGAAATGGCAGTTTAAAACTCCACAGACAGGCTGCAATGGCAAACCTCAGTCATAATTAAAGGACTACTTAAGTGGGTGGCACAATCAGTACTGAAGGCCCACGAGTGGTATTTAATTTACAGGCCCTGGTTACAAATAGCACCACTTTACTAGGGTCTTATATGTAAATTAAATAAGCCAGTTGGGGATAATCCAGTGTTATCATGTTTTAATGTGTGAGCTCATGCACTTTAGCCTTGGTTAGTGCACAGAACCGTAAGGCCAATAAAAATGAGATCAGAAAAATATGGAGGATTAAAACATAAAGTTTGAAAGGGAAAACCACCCTAAGGCTGACAATTCAAAAATTGTGCCTCTGCGACAATTTGTGTGCAATATAAATATGATTGCTGGCATCAGCTGTACCCATTTTTGGATGGCCCCTGGTTTAGTATGGCACACAATGGATCAGAGGTACAGCTCTCCCGGATAGAAAGTGTATTGCTTTCATTCCTGTGGCTGGAGTGAGAGGACTGGGATATCAAAGTAAGGGGAGATCAAGACAGGGCTACTCATGGAACATCTATGCATTTCTTTTAGCAAGGAATTGCTGATTGGATTTCCTGAGCACTGGATTGTTTATAGCAGAGATAGGGTGATCCAGCAGATTTGAAAGGTGTGGAATGTTCTTGGCAGGGCCTGCCCTTTTGTCTATCCTTCACTTCTACTCCAAGAAGCTGCTGACAGCTAGGTGCAGAGTCTTCACACTTCATTGGCCCATATTTTTGATACTCCTGATGGGAGTCAGCATCACCACTACCTGCTGTGAGAGCCATCACAGTGCACAAAAGATTTGTCTGCACTGCAGCCAGAAAACGACATTTGAAAGGGTGCCACTTCAAACTGGTTGGAGGACCTTAGACAGTGGATCCACATCCTGATCTGGAAAATGAATATAAAATAGGGACCCAAACCACCCCACTTTGTTCCAGTTACAAGTTCCTCTAGTTCAAGGAAGGGAGGGCTCTGCAGAGAAATCAAAGTGCTGCTGTGAGGCAAGTGCTGGTGTATGCATGGCAGACAGTTTCTCCAGACAGTAGGGTACATCTGTAAAACCTGCTGGTGAAGCTATGGGTCTGGTCATCACGTACACGCCTAGCTCAAGCAATAGGATGCTCTCCTTTCTAATGAAACACTTTGGATGAAGAATTGTTCACACAGACGAACAAGTTGCTGATTCGCTGACTGCTTAATATACTTGCATGTCGGCCTAACCCTGCCTAGACACCACATACCTTGTTAGACACCATAGACTGAGATAGAACGCATTGCAGAGGGTGCAGTGTTTTATTGGGAGTACATGGGAGAGATCATTTATCCTTGTAGTAGTATACCCATCTATTTGTGCAGTATTCAATTCTGCTGTGACTTTAAAGTACTGTCTTTTTTGCTAGAAGACAAGCATGGTTCTGGGCAGTGATGTATTGCATCTCTTGTTTGACTGTTTGTGTTCTGAGGGACTCTATGATTAGAATAGGCACCGAGGCGAGAATGATCAGGTCCGTGGAATTTTGAGCCCAAGACCCGCCGAGGCGGGGAATTGAACCCTGGTCTCGGGCTAGACCTCTGCATCAGGGTCTGCCGCTCTAACCATTGAGCCACACTTCTCCTTGAGAAGCCTCTCACTGCTCGCCCTCACTACCCTCAGAGTCAAGGGCAGAAAAGGTGTACGAGGCCCTATTTTCAGTGCCATTGGATGACTGACCACAAGACATCAGTGGCAAATGACCCCACCCACCACGTTTGTGGCCCATTTGTCCCAGTCTGCCTTGTGACCTATTTAAAGGTGTCTCACAAGGACCATATTAGACGGTTAAGTTACAATTGATATATAGAAAATAAATAACACCTAACTGTGTAACATGGTCCTATGTTGCAGTTGAGGGGTTCTGGTGACATCATAAACATGAGGCCGAAGGCTGAGTGGATTCTGAATGACACCAGAACCCCAAGTTAGCCCTAATAGAGAAAATTACACAAGTATCTGTTCTGTATTTTTTATATTACATGTATCTTTAAATACAATTATCTTGAAATCAATGCTTAAAAATAATAGATGAAATACTGAACTAAACTGATCCCTTGTCTGTGGTACACAGAAGAGAAAATTATTCAATTTTGTAGCTGAGAACAAAGGGTTTCAGATAAAACAGGCTTTACCTTCTTTAAAAACATTAAACATTGAGTTCTGCTAGAATGGTAGAGCAAACAACAGCACCAAGTGCTATGAGAATGTTCAGCTTTCTTGAATAAACTGTTGATTAAACAAAAGGAAGTGATTATGCCGGAGGACAGTTGAGCGTCTGCCAGTAAGGCACAGCAAACAGTTGGATGGGCGAGCAATCATAATGTTCAGAGTACATTCATAGCCTAGTAATTAAACAATAGGCAAAGTCTGTGCTAACAGATTGTAGAAGTGTCCGCCAGAACTGTCAAAGCCAACTGTGGGCCTGATTTAGAGATCTTGGCGGACGGGTAACTCTGCCATTCACCGAAATATAAATCCCATTATATCATATGGAATTTATATTTCCGTGGAAGGGCTATCCGTCACTGCAGTGCTTAATTTGTAAAATAATAAGTGCCAGGGCTTGCACCATCCATTGCCCCACCATCGCTGCCAATGAAGGGTACCAAAGCAACTACTAACTATCTGTCTTGCCTGCAAGTGCGACAGTTCAGAATATTCTGGGTCCCCAAAGCTAAAGGAATGGCTGGGGAGGTAGGTATTATTTATTTTTAATGTATATTGTATTCATAAACAACTGCTGTTCTGTTTATCTCTAAATTAGATAAACAGCACCACCATGTGGCAGACTGTCATAATTGTGGTGTTGACCATTAAGTGCTGGTACCAAGTACTGGAAACCACCGGCTCAAATTAAGCATTGCGTCACCGCTGTGATGGAGTAACCCATCTGCCAAGATCTAAATCAGGCCCTGAGTATGTTGATTACATTTAGAATATTATAATTGTATTTCACTCAGTGACGTGCCTTTGCCTGGTTAGGTGTAAGTCTGTTTACTAGTTTTCATAAATTAGCATAAAAAAATGTGTCAGATGAGTTTTAAATTGTTAAAAGCTGGAGATAGTTAGATTGTTTGTGTGTGGGTAATCCCCATACCAAGATTTGTGAACTGTCTACAGACCCATATATAAAAATAAAGGCCTACAGTGGGAACTTTGCAGGAGCCCCATGGTAGACTCAGATTACTGTGCCAATCTGAACCTTTGTCCAGTGTTGTCCTGGGTTTAACCTTAATATTGAGCCCAACACTGAGCACCTATTACTCCCTTATAACGCTTGACCCTCAGCATAGCAAGGCCGAGCAGTCCAAGGCGTACTCTAGAAGGTGGTTTGGGGTTAGAAACTCAAAACTCTGTAACCTAACCAGTGACTAACTCAATGTCCATCCAGTGCTCAGACTGAGAAAAAAATGAAAGTACTGTACTCCAGCCACACACAACATATAACTGTACCTAACATTTTTAAAGAAGAACTTTATGTCTGGCAATAATACTGTTTTTGCGACAGGGGAGGCGGTTTAGATTGCTTCTATGGGATAACCTTTTGAGGTACTCCTTGTGTCTCTATTCACAACTAGTTTCTGGGATTCCTTCTAACAAGGATGCAGGATTTGGAAAGTCTTTGTTGGCTGACTGACCTGGTTGAGGCTCTAGCTCTGGTGGAGTTGCACTCCCTGTTAGAGGGGGCTTCATTCTCCCCTATTTTGTTTCGATTCACTCAGTGGAGTAGTGCCTATGTTGTTTAGTTTGATCCTGTAGTAGGGCGGGCAGTGCCTGTGTGTTTTAACAGGATAGGGTGACTCTACGCGTTGTGTATAGCAAGGCCCAGGCATCACAGAGGCAGGGACCTTGCCCTGACCAAGCCAACTAGTGTTGAGTGATGTTTACCACATCAACCCCGTATTACAGGTAAGCTGAAGGAAACCCGGCACTACGAGAGGAGACTGGATTTGAGCTCCATCTCTCACGGATATTGTAAATTTGCGGCTCGGGATCTCCCTAATGCTGAAAATCCCCAATATTCAACCAAAAGCAAACCTTAAACCAGTCTTTCTGTGGTTATGTTCCAAGGATCTGGGATGCAGGGCCGGACTGGGAACCGAAACCAGGCCTGGCACAATGCTCGGCCGGCCCCCCTGGGGGGGGGAAGGTGGGTGAGGCTGAGCTGTTTGTGATGTTTTTGTTACAGGGGGTGCCCTGTAACAAAAACGCTCCCCCAGGGACCTAAAACCGGCCCCCAACCTGGCGGCCCACCGGGGAAATGCCCGGTGTCTGCTATGGCCAGTCCGGCCCTGCTGGGATGCCATTCCCCCTTCAATTCCTACCATCACCTCCTCAACTACTTTCAAATGAGAACAACTGAAAAGCTTTCTTGCTGGACCAGTATTCCCCTGCACCCTCCATCTAATTTCCAGTCTTTACCTGCCTGCCTATCTTTGTCTCTTTTAAGGATTTCATCTTCTGAACTGATTGCCCTCCTACTTATTATCCCTGTTTTGCTCAGTTAATACTGATTTGTAATTTTCTTCAGCAAGTAATAACTAGCATACCTTTATTTATTTGTGGTTGCTGCTGAGCAACTGCCCTACCATTAGCTTTTCTTAAATTCGATTCCACTTAGAAGTCTATTAGTGGCTTTGCAAGGCGTTGCCATGCTCAAAGGTCTTGCACACGCTTTACAAAAACATAAATAAATGAATTAAATAAATAACCATATGTGACACATTCTGCTGGATTTCCGGTTTTATCACAGCTGAATGGAAGACACATATTGGCACCCCTGCCTGCCTTCAAAGGGTTTTGGTGCTGTCGTAAACCGAGAGGCCGAAGGACGAGTGGTTTATAAATGACATCAGCAATATGGGGCCATATTACATGTTACCCAATATGTATTTTTTTATATCACATGTTTATTTATTTTTGCGGCGTTAGCTTGAGGAAGCCATTTTCTTTAAATAATAATGGCCACTGATTGCAATTATAATGTTTATTTTGTATTTACCTTTTCCAAAAGAAAATGTTGCTAACGCCATGGACAATTGTGAGGGCTACTGGATTTATGCAATGTTGTGGCTTCATCATTTACTGCATATTAAAGGATTTTCTGCTTTTAGCTCATAATTTGCAATAAAAGCACCAAAGCATGTAACACATGTATTTAGTCGATGGAATGAAAGTGTACGAGGATATGAGGAAATGGTGTGAGTTGAAGAAATGTTGGCCAGCAATGGGTTTCATGCAGGGAGAAAAAATATTTTCAGGTCTTTTCATGGAATTTAGAACCTGATATTGATGGGATCTTTACCTCACCCACCATAAATGCCAGCCCCGTCTATGTCTTTGCTTCCCATTACCCCCCCCCCCCCCCCCCACTCAACAGGGTCTGCATGCAATTTGAAGTTGCCGAAAGAGTACACATCTACATGAAGAAAATCAGTTAAAACAAGCATTTGTAAAGCTTTATTGATGCTCCTAGATAATGTGTATACACAGATGCAGATGCCTATCTTGGAATTGTATTTTTTAAACAAATGCGAATAAAATAAGCATGAAAGGATGAGTGACAAAAGGAGCAACCTAAAAACAAATTGAAACAATCGTCCCTCTATAAGAAAAGCAGATATATATCAACATCATTAAAATAATACAAAATTGAAAAAAGACTCAACAGAGAGGGGTGGAGGAGGGATGAAGCAGCAGGGAAGTGAGGGAGCTAAGGCAGCGCCGGAGAGGGCGTTGGAAATAAGAGAGGCCAGTGATGGGAGTAATGAAGTAACTGTAGGGAGAGGGCGAGCGACAAGGAGATTTTTGGGGTGGGAGGGCAAGGGAGGAACAGCACTGCAAGAAAGCGCTGTTACTCCCATAGACAGCTTGAAGAAAAAGAAAAATGTATGGGTTTATTTATGAGCCCCTTGTGCTGCTGCTGAGTCATTTTGTTTACGCAGAGGTGACGCAATGAGTGCGTTACCCCGCTCCATAGCTAGAACTTGACGCATTGGGTCCGATGCATCAGTTTGTAGAGGTCTACCTCACATTATACCTGCGCCAGGTATAATGTATGCTGGGAAGGCATTCCCGCGCAAAAAGCCATGTAGAACTGATGTAGTGAAATTGACATTTCACTGCGGCACTCTACGCCATCACTGCAACAAAATCCCTACGCCTGCTTAGGCCAGGTGTAAGGATTGTCGCAGGGTTTTTCTATGGGACTCCTCTATCTGTTGTGGCGCATTGCTGGAGTTGCGTCAGTTTTAAGAGCAACTCCAGCAATGCGTCACTTTTGCGCCAACAGATGATTCAGAATTTCTGATGCATCTGTTAATCCTTGCGCCATGGAGCCCGGTATTGTAAATAGAGCGCATCTATGGTGGCGCAAGGACATTTGGCACTGGCGCAAGGAAACTGAAGCATCTGTGCAGATGCGTCTGTTCCTTCTAAATGAGGCCCACAGTTTCCTGAATGTAAGCAATGGTAGCAGAGATGCCATCCAATCAGAAAACAGAAAAAAAGAAATGCTCCTGAGGTGGGACAAACAGAAAATAGGGAGGAAAGCCATCAGATAAGAAGCAGGGAACTGAAAAAGAGAAGAAAGCCATCCAATCAAGAGCAAGTGAGAGACAGCAGCTCACTACATCTGTATATTTTTAACATATTATAACAATAGGTATTCAGCAACAGACAGCTAAAGCTGTCTGTTGGCTAGACATACAAAAATATCCATTCTAACCATCTGGAGTCATGGCAAGGATATTAACATTACAAATAATGTAAAGCTTTACAAGGGTTGCAAGCTAATAACTGAGGTCTTTCTATGCCCTATCTGGACACGAAATAAGTGGGTTTAAGGGCAAAATCGTTAAATAAACTATGTAGTGCAACTAAAAAGCAAACTGCCAAGTTTGAACGACAATTTCCACAAACTATCCGCTCTAGTACTGTTAATTTGCAGTAAATAAGCAAGTTCTCCGTGTGCCCTTCTTCTTTCACACAATTTAAAGTCAATAACAAGCATTTACAATGCAATGGTTTCGCCTTTGTTAAAGTTAGAGCTATTGGCATTGCTCTTGACATTATTTTTATTTATGTATTTTTTAACATAAATAAATGGCATTGTCATTTACAATGCCACTAGCTTTATCTCTCGCAAATGACACACACAGAGCCCCCCCCACACACACAGCCACACAAAGCTCCCCACACACACAGCCGCACAAAGCTCCCCACACACACAGCCGCACAAAGCTCCCCACACACACAGCCACACAAAGCTCCCCACACACACAGCCACACAAAGCTCCCCACACACACAGCCACACAAACCTCCCCACACACACAGCCACACAGAGCCCTCCACACACACTCACATGGCACAAGCAGGCAACAGGGGCACACTGAGGCACAAGCAGGCAACAGGGGCACACGGACGCACAAGCAGGCAACAGGGGCACACTGAGGCACAAGCAGGCAACAGGGGCACACGGAGGCACAAGCAGGCAACAGGGGCACACGGAGGCACAAGCAGGCAACAGGGGCACAAGCAGGCAACAAGGGCACACGGAGGCACAAGCAGGCAACAGGGGCACACGGAGGCACAAGCAGGCAACAGGGGCGCACAAGCAGGCAACAGGGGCACGAAAACTGAGGCACAAGCAGGCGACAGGGGCACACGGAGGCACAAGCAGGCAACAGGGGCACACGGAGGCACAAGCAGGCAACAGGGGCGCACAAGCAGGCAACAGGGGCACGAAAACTGAGGCACAAACAGGCGACAGGGGCACACGGAGGCACAAGCAGGCAACAGGGGCACACGGAGGCACAAGCAGGCAACAGGGTCAGGAAAACAAGCACAAGCAGGCAAAAGGGTCACAAGCAGGAATTGTAATTTAGACGGGGCTGAAGTGGAGAACGGTCAGTAGGGAAGTAGTGTGGCTGGTGCAGTGGTACCAAGTGGTACCAATTAGGGTTAGTGCAGGTTCCCATTCAGTGCAGGGTGAGAGCATTGGAGCAGAGGATGCAGGCTGAGTGTGCGGCAGCAGAGGGTGCAGGGTTAGTGTGCGGCAGCAGAGGGTGCAGGGTGACTGTCAGAAGCAGATGTTGTGGCATGAGTGCACGGGAGCAGATGATGCAGGATGACTGTCAGAAGCAGATGTTGTGGGGTGAGTGCACGGGAGCAGATGAAGCAGGATGATTGTCAGAAGCAGATGTTGTGGGGTGAGTGCACGGGAGCAGATGATGCAGTATCCCTGTCAAAAGCAGATGTTGTGAGGTGAGTGCATGGGCGGGAGACGATGATGCAGGATGACTGTCAGAAGCAGATGTTTCAGAGTGAGTGTCAGAAGCAGACGATTCAGGATGAGTGCATGGGAGCAGACAATTCAGGATGAGTGCATGGGAAGAGACAATTCAGGATGAGTGCATGGGAGCAGACAATTCAGAACGAGTGAGTGGGATCCAACAATGAAGAGTGAGTGTCAGGATCAGACTATGCAGGGTGAGTGGGTGGGATCAGACAATGAAAAGTGAAGTGTCAGGAGCAGACTATGCAGGGTGAGTGGGTGGGATCAGACAATGAAAAGTGAGTGTCAGGAGCAGACTATGCAGGGTGAGTGGGTGGGATTAGACGATGAAGGGTGAGTGTCAGGAGCAGACTATGCAGGGTGAGTGCATGGGATCTGACGATGAAGGGTGAGTGCCAGGAGCAAACGAGGCAGGGTGAGTGCGCAGGAGCAGATGGTGCAAAGTGAGTGCATGAAAACGAATGGTGCACATTGTTTGCAGGGGAGCATAGACTGCAGGATGAGTGGGCGCATATAGTGCAGGGTGAGTGCACAAGAACAGACAGTGCCAGGTCAGTGCACAGGAGCAGATGGTGCAGAGTGAGTGTGTGAAAGCATATGGTGCACATTAATTGCAGGAGAGCATACACTGCAGGCTGAGTACGTATGAGTAGACGGTGCAGAGTGGGTGTGTGGGAGCAGACAAGGAGGGTCAGTGTGCTGGAGCATACGGTGCAGGGTGAATGCACGGGAGGTTATGTTACAGTGTGAGTGTGAGTGTGTGGGGGCAGAAGTTGCCGGTTGAATGCCTGGATCATAAAACATGGGCCCACCATCACATAAATAATATATGGGCCTCTGAGTCACGGTGACTTGACGTAGGGCTTCTGGACAAATGCATCATAGGAACCAGTGATTAATAATACAGCGACGCATGTCTTTCAATAACAGGGTACCTCAGTGAGGTGGTCATTTAAGGGGCCTGGCATTGTTCCTGCTCTGCGGCTTCTGCTACAATGCACTAACCTAAGCAGAGGCCACAACTGCGGCACTTCCAGAGTGCAGTGATGACGCCGTGGCAGGGGGGCGTATCAGTCTGTGACTGCAGACAGAGAGTGTGACACCAACACCACGAGGCTCCTACATTGCCCTTCACTGCACACAGGGACAGTGACACCAACACCACGAGGCTCCTACATTGCCCTTCACTGCACACAGGGACAGTGACACCAACACCACGAGGCACCTACAATGCCCTTCACTGCGCATAGGGACGGTGACACCAACAACACGAGGCTGCTACAAGGCCCTTCACTGCGCATAGGGACGGTGACACCAACAACACGAGGCTGCTACAAGGCCCTTCACTGCGCATAGGGACGGTGACACCAACAACACGAGGCTGCTACAAGGCCCTTCACTGCACTCTCAGCAGCAGCCGCACACCAGACGCCACTGGAGGGACGCCACCCGCAGCAGCGGTACTCACCCCGCACCGCGGTTCTCGCACCCACCGCCACTCCACTCCTTCCAATGAAAGGCCCTTCACTGCACTCTCAGCAGCAGCCGCACACCAGACGCCACTGGAGGGACGCCACCCGCAGCAGCGGTACTCACCCCGCACCGCGGTTCTCGCACCCACCGCCGCTCCACTCCTTCCAATGCTGTTCAACTACCTCGGACACAGCTCATTCAACAGCGGGACCAGGACACAGCAAGGGGCTGGCCTCCGAAGGGGGCGGAGCTGGGTGTAAACAGCAAGCCATGTTCCGTGCAGCGTGCAGGAGGCATCCATGCTTCAGGGGAAAGAAGGCGGCAGAATAGGCGTGCGTAAACACCTCCACCAATCACCGGATGGATCCTGCAGGCGGGTTCAGTTTTGGCTTTGGTCCGACAGTCATTTGTTGCCGTAGCTTAAACCCATCCACTTGCGTCTCGTGCAACACAGCAGTTCTCTGTATAAAGATGCCAGATTTTCAGGGGCAGTAAAGGGCGCGCGCGGCTGCACCAACTAGTTATCCACGTGACAGGCGGGAGAGGAACGGACGGCGGGAGGGGGCGGGAGGGGGGCGGGAAAGGACACTAGAGGAACGGACGGGGGGCGGGGGCGCGCGCGGCTGCACCAAGTACCTCACAACTAGGGAACAAGAGCGTCCTGCCTTCGGAAGCAGCCGGACCAGCTTGCAGCTCTGCCCAACTTTCTTTTCCTGAAGTCTCGAAGAGCCGCTGCGAGCGAAGTGAAAGCGAGTCACTTCCTGAAACAGCACGCCCGCCTCCGCGAGAAAGAAACCTTTGTTTAATTTCCCACACCAGGAAACAAGCGGGAGGGGGAGCAAGGGAGGTGCCGGCAATGCCGGACCAGACACGGGGGCGTTCCCGGCGTCCCGTGACGTCGGCAAAAGCCAAAGAATGTCGGGAACGCCCCCGTGTCTGGTCCGGCATTGACGGACAGGCCCCTCGTCCAATGGCAAGGCTCCGTTTACGGAGCCAGCCAATCAAGGACGAGGGCCGAACCAAAGCACCCTACGGTTCTCAACAGGATTTCGCCTGCGCGGAAAAGCTGCGCAGAGCGCAGCTTCCGCTAGGCGAAACCTAAAAAACTGACGGTATCAGTACAGGAAAAACCATAAGCAGGTTAACACAGATCTCTGCAACGAAGCATATCCTCCAAGCACCACCAGAGGGCGCTTTTACTGTACATTTCTTTACTTCAATACAAACGAATGAGTTTTGATATTCGATTTGATAACGCGGAGAACAAAGATAATTCAGGGAAATCCTCTTAAAAGGCTGAGTAGAATTCCACTTCATGCCCTCCATGTAAATGTAGGCTTGATGATAATCAGCCAGATTCATCATTGAAAATTGCGCTCGCAAAGGGCCAGATTCTGAGAATCTGGCCCTTTGCGAGCGCAATTTTTGCATTTGGGATTCATCATCCCAAATGCAAAAATCGCTAATAGCAAAATCGCTAAATTGCGAGGAATTGCATTTAAGGAATCTCTATTTGAGATTCCTTAAATTCAATTCATTAACCATTTTTTATTTGCAAATTCGCAATTTTAGGCAGCTATTTACCGCGAAGTCTGACTTCGTGATAAATAGCGAAAACTTAGAAAAATGCACTTTAGTGCATTTTTGTAAGTTGTATGTTACACACACACATGTCCTTTGGACATGTGTGTGCGCAACATAAGTCTACATTTTCATTTCAGGGGTGCTACAGGGTGTCCTTTGGACACCCCTGGCACACTTGAAATCGCATCCTTATTTGCGATTAGCAAATTGCTAATCGCAAATAAGGAATAACTCCCCATTCATTCCTATGGGCCTTTAGGAGTTATTCCTTATTTGCGATTAGCAATTTGCTAATCGCAAATAAGGAAGCTGTAGGAATCGCAATTTATTTTGCGATTCCTACATGAATCCCGTTTTGCAAGTCCTTAATAGCGATTCCTTAATAATCGCTATTAAGGACTCGCAAAACAGGACAATGATGAATCTGGCTGTATGACGCTGATGAGGAATAATGTTATACAAGCTTTGGCAAAGACAATAGGTCTCAGCCAATTGGCTTTACTAATACTTGTAACTGGTTTAGAAGTATTTAGGTTTGTCTTATGATGGTCAGGTCAAAAGGATTACAAGGATTTTTCAAACTACCAATCCTTTACGTTTGGACTGGTCGTCTGCTATACTCAATTAGTTTAATAAAAATTCTGTAGGTATTTAATATTTAAAAAAAATAGCAAATTGTACTGGTAAAAATAGTTACAACTGCAACATAATATTATCAGTAGCAACATCAGCATTTGGTCGGTGACCTTCCAGCAAGGTTGCCTGGCTTCAGCCAGACTTTGGGTTCTTGGCCAGACACTGGTGAGAAGAACAGAGGGCGCGTAGGATTTTCGCAGTCAGACAAAGACAGCTGGTTCCCAGAAACACTGGTGTGGTGTGGTTGACTGCGACTGGGGTAGTTTGCACCATTTGGTTGAGGAGATGGCAGGTATGGGGCCTTCGGCTCCCCGCCCTAGTGACCAGTGGTTTGGCAGTCCTTGGTAGGAGGGACTTATTTTGATGTGTGTATGACTGGGATTGCTTAGTTGAAAAGAAAGGTCCCAGAGACAGTCATTGCCTGGTCACATATTAAAACAAGCATTGGCATAGCCAATAGGTCTCGCCTTTGGGTAACATAAGCACTCTTTTAAAAGAGATGTGGAGAAGAAGTGTGTACCTGGGTAACCAACTTCGTATTGATCTGCGCCACTGGTGGGGGTGAGCACCTTCCTGCCACTGCTCTGTGGAGAAGGGGCTGCGATCGCCGCTGCCATGGTCTCTGTTTCAAGCATTACCGGGCGAGCATGAACTCAGATGCCCTAGGGGCTGAGACTAGGCCATATAGCAGCTGAAAGCCGGAAACACAACAAAAGTGCCCCCAACTCGATTCTTCTGGCGGCAGGAGTGGAACAGCGTGCAAGAGGATGGGGGTATGGTAGACGCGGTCAGGTGACATTAAAGTGTGTATGGTGGGTGTTGTTAATGCAGGTGAGGTATACGCAAATGCTGGGAAATGGCAGAACGGCAATTGGGCGCCGTTCATTGAGGAGGGAGGTTTTGCCGGGCTGGGTCCATTAACACATGGCTATGTGTGAAGAGTTAGAAGGGCTACAGAGGGTTGAATGAGCGGGTTCAGCAGGTGGGGTGTGGGAAGTTGGGGTGCGAATTTGAATAGGTGGGTAATGTGTGGAAGAGCTGGCACAAGAGGAAAATATAACAAGGGATTAAACAACCATTGCGACTATTTTAGGCTGCTCCTTTTCTCTCTTCGTGTTAACTGTAGTTTCGTTTACAAGAGGAGGCGACACTCCAGATGCCAGATGGTGCAAAGGTAGAAAAAAAAACAGAATCCGCCATTTTATAGCACAAGTAGCTGAAATGCTTTTGGAACAGCAACAAAAACTCAGCACTGTGGGTAAGCAGTAGATCTTGACATGTAACTACAGCAATTTCCTTTTTTACCAAACAGAACCTCGTTTAACCTTTCCTATTGCTGAATTACCCAGCAGCACAGAAACCGTCCAAAGACTGCCACCTGCTGGTGACATGAATGCAGATCACATGAACACCATGATAGACGTGCTGCTGAGTGCGACTGCCTTGAAGCTGTCTCTTTGACACACGCAGTAGAAACCTGCTTGTGTGATACAACATAAAAGAAAACGCTGAAAGACCTGACTGTGCTACTGCTTGCACCGAGACTTCAACGCTCCTCTCCGCTCAAAGGGGTGCCCGCCTTTCACAATATTTAACAAGACATGTTTCTTGAACATGCTTTCCGCTTTCTCAGCAGAACCTGGCCCCTGAGATGAAGCCTCTGCTACTTCTGCTGCCTCTTGGGAACCAGTTTGCGTGAGCACCCGCTGCCTGCGTTACCAAGCCAGCTCTCGAAGAGTTGTAAAACAGCGACTGCTTCCACTACAACACACAGCTGCAAGCCAGGGAACAACTTCACAAGCTCTTTGATGTGCATCTGCGCGTGCATGGTCGTCCCAGCATCTGCAGACATGATATACCTGTACAAGCACAAGGGCGCGCGTGCGCCTCGCGTGGCAGCAGGGGGAGGGGAGAGAGGCGTGATTCACTTGCGGGAGCGATATTTGCCACCATATGGCGGCGCTCGCTCCCGCAAGTGAATCTCCACATGTGCACTCGTTGCCATTGAAGGCAATGGAACGCGTGCACGTCTTTGGCTGAAAAGCGACGGCAAAAGGTATTTTTGCCTAATCAGCGCATGCGCGCTGTGTAGGCGAGACCTAAACAGTAAGGGCTGGAGACTAGGGCGCTTGTTTACAAGGTCCTTTCACCACCGGTGCGTCACTTTTTCTCATATTAAAAATGGTGCAAGGGATCTCACTGAATCTGCCAGGCGCGGGACTAGAAGAGGTGTGGCGCAGCAGCCAGGGCGCCTGACTCCAGACCACAAGGGCTCTAGTTCGATCCCTAGTGCCGGCGACAGGTTAGCCCAGCACCATGTGACACTGGGCAATAGCTTGCCTAATCTTCTCGACAGCCCCAGGCGCCTTGACACCCTCCGGTAATTGTTCGCGCTTTACAGATACTGGATTTACTTTAGGACATTGCTTAATACGTTTAGCTTGAGGACTGTTGCTCTTGGCTGCTTGAAGGGTGACCGCTTTTTTCATCATTATTAGGGTATATTTGCCCTTATATGGGCTCATCAGCCAGGCATAACTTGATTTGTTTCGCAGTGAGCATGGGACCACTGGAACCAAGCTATACCTGGCTGATGAGCCCTAAGTAGGGAGAAACCCGTCCTAGGATGCTTGTTTTCCAGTTCAGGGAGGGCCTGGCTTGGCAGTTTGGGCTGGACTGTTCCCATTGGAGCAGGGTCAAGACTGATTTGCATAATGCTGGGTCCATCCATCACGTTTTGATACTTTAATGTGCATGAAATGCTGGCAAATTCCCCTGGGCATGCCAAGGCATGAAACAATGACCTCGGTTTTGTGGATGAGATGACTTCTTCCGAATATTTTAAAATGATGATCAAGGAGAAATTTGTGAATCATTCTTTTCAAACACACATTGCTCCAGAACTATGGGGCATATTACCAAGCAATAGCGATAATTATCGCTATTGCTTGGTTAGAGACAAAAATTTACCGCTGAGCTTCGGCGATTTTTATCGCAGATAAACTTTGGTATTACCAAGGTTTATCGCAAATGCGATAAAAATCGGCCGCAATGCATGAATATCTCTGAAAAGTCAGCGATATTCATGCAGTACCGAGCTACTGCTCTTAGCCATGTTATCCACCTCCCATTGGATAACATGGCTAAGAACTGCTCAGGGCAGGTGTTAGCTTTTGGAGATATTCGCGATTAGAGCAAATATCTCCAAAAGTTGGTAATAGGAGATAGCGATGTTAGCGACTGTTTCCAGTCGCTAACATCGTGGCACGCCCACTTTGCATGTCATTAGTGATAAATATCACTGACATGCAAAGTGGGGCCCAAGATGGTCGCTATCTCCTACCAGCTGTCCCTAACTGGTGTTAACGACAACTAGGTAATAGGGAGATCATTTTATCTCCGCTTTCTTGGCTTTTAAAGCCAAAAAAGCGGAGATAAACCCCCTTGATAATATGCCCCTATATCCCCTTATCCATCAAAACTGCCCTAAAACTGCTCCAATTTGTAAAATCTGAATACACGCCTCTTTAAAGGGGCCATCTGATAAATTATGTCACAATAGGGCGCAAAACCCCAACTGCCATCATCAAACAAGAGAACATTCTAATAGTTGATAGTATTTAGAGATGTAGGACTAGGGAAATAGAACTGGGTTTTTACTCTGTATAGTTAATTTAAAGAACATTGCACCATGGTTAGGTTTTTTGGAAATAGGTCCAAACTGACTCACTGGGAAAACTATTGAAGCTCCAATCAGCTGACATGGTTTTAATTGACACTCACTGAATGTTTATAAATGCCTGCAGTTTGCAACTTGGACACTAGATGGCCCTAAAACACAGCAAATACACATAGTTAGAGCTTTAACCAAATTTTTATTTTGAATTCCCAAAAAGGAAAAAAAAGCAGATCAAATGCAGTATTTAAAAATCAGGTATAAAGCATTGTTTGGACCAGGTTAACCCAGTTCTTATGAATTTCAGCTTTCATGCATTCTTTCCTCTCATTCATTTAACTCCTCCACTAATGTGAAATGTTATTCACACTCGGAGGATTTAGGGCCAGACATGCTTGCGGCATGGCAATCTTGAAGTGACAGCAGGGTTTATTTAGCCTGCTCCCCCAATTTCAGCAGCCCTTAAGTCTCCTTTTAGGAAATTAGATTAGAAAAACGCACAGTTTGTCCTTATGCAGGAGGGATCCTAATCAACTTTTGTGCATCTCTCTATATTTTACCATAGGGAAATTGAGGCAGCACTCGCTCTATGTTAAAGTTTACCGAAACGTTTATAAAAGTAAAAAAAAGTGTAAAATTACCATTAAGAAAAATATTAATGCAAATAAATTTTACATATGTAATTTAAATGTATTACAAAATAAAACAAATGTTAAAGCATTAATAGCTTAATTTTAAGATGTAATTATCTGAACTATATAAAATGTAATTAAAAGAATTCTTCTCTAAAGCAAAATATATACATTTTTCAAATTTTGAAGTAATGATTATTAAAAGTAATGTAAATATTCAATTTAAAGTAATTCAATTATGTTTTTATAAAAAATAATGTCGCGATTTTTTAATTTAAAAAAGTGCATTTAAATATGTTGAAATAAAAATATGTATTAAGCATTACATTACATTTATTTACATTTTAACCATTTAAAAACATTTAATTTAATTTATCATTATTCTATTAGAGGTTCTATTGTAAGTGCCTACCTCCACAATTTTCTGTGAGAGGTTGTTGCAGTACCAGTGGTTGGCCATATGTGGTGCTGGATTTACTTAATCTCTGAGCTAGAGTACATGTTCTGCTGTTGTGTGGCCTTTATACCTGTTGTAACTTTAGAAGAGCAGTTATGAATAGGATTGAGCTTATATTTTTGTGTGTGGGTGTATGACATTCCCATAACCCCTCCCTAACCCTTCCTTAAACCCTCTTTATGCCTCCCTTAACTTTTCCCCTTTTATAGAAAGTGTTCCCCTTTTTCCAGATGCTCCTCCCTGTACCGCCCACGTTTTTTACTAAAACGTATTGTTATATGTGCAGAGTCTTTGCTGTCAGGGTGCAGATGTCTGCACAAAAAACATAAAAAGATATGAGGGCTGAGGTGGCACCTCCGCACATAGGTTTGTCAACAGCATTTTGTAGGATGTTAGTAGTACTATTGTATACTACTAAACGTACAGGATGCAGTTTGGGAGTAGACCCCACCATTTGTCTGCTTCCTAAGTATATTCATCCATAGTTAACTACCTCAAATCCCAATTTTAGTGCAGAATATTGTGCTTATCTCCATATCGGCGCCTAACTATCAAAGAAAAAAATATTACGGAGGTAAGTGCATAAAGGTAAGTATAAGTTTACTATTCTTAACTCCACATCTACGTCCCTTGAAGCTATACATATCATCCAGGTAAATGTATGCAGAGTTACATTATAGGAAAGTTATACTTCCCTTATAAACCTCTCTGTCTATATTTTTGTTTTTGACATCCAGCCTTGATATTGTAAGGAAAACGATATTTACCACTCTACATTCCGGACTTACATCAGATTCCGCGCGGAAGGTCGTGCGGTATGATCTTTTTGAGTAGGACTACTTTTTATTTCTGGTCCTGCCCTAATTTTCTCAGCATGTCACATTGGTCCCTTTTTTTCATTTATCCTTCCTGTAATTGGGTATATCCTTCTAGCCTCCTCCGAATTGGTCATTGTCTCATTGCCTCTTACCAGAAATTTTTTCCCACCACATTCCATAACTAATTAGGCTGCTCTGGTTCTCCAAGTCCTCAAAAATTTCTGGAATTTGCTTTCCTCCGTTTGCTACATCTGCAGCTGGCCTACAGATACTTGTCTGCTGCAGTGCTTTAAATGGGGAAAAACAAGTACAGGTACTCATTAAAATAGAGGTGTGGCAAGTGGGCGGGGCTAGGGGCAAAATATCATCATACATAATGACTTCTGTACCAGTTGCAGCACATATTAAAACACATGGGAAATGTGTTTATGTCAAAAAACACATATTAACTCATAACACAAAATGAAAGGCATGATGGCACTTTCACCCCAATGGTCCCCGCGCACCTGATAGACAGTGCAGGGTCTATCTAGAGACCCTGTCCTGTTAATCACAGCGTGACACAACCCATATCACCCCCCTGCAGTTTGGACTGGAATCTTCACCAGCAACTCTACAAAAGAATACTTGAGCAGAGTTAACTACAAGCTCCTCGGAAGCAGAGCGGCCTTTGCCCTGCACTGGAGCAGAAACCTAACTAACCTGAGCCTGCGGATCAGGGTACCGGTACTCTCCCTGGCTACAGAGAAGTGCCGGTACTGATGGCAAAAAAAATCGGACGTGCCGGTACTCAGTACCGGTGAGTACCGGCCCATTTAAAGCACTGGTCTGCTGTGAATGAGGGAGTGCATCTCCCAATGTGTCAGGACTTACATTTTCAATTGCATTTATAGCAAAACAAGCAGTGGCAGCATGTTTAGCAGTTTTTGTTTCCTTGCTGTCTACTTGATCATTAACTAAGGTACTGTAATGGCTTCCATATATACCTTCTTAGGTAAATGTGAGTAAAAAAAGATTGAAAAAAAAGAGTAACAAAAAGTAAGAAAAAGATAATGTTAGAAAACTTGAAGTTAAAAAAATTAACAGTTTTAAAAAAAAGTTTAAAAATTCAAAGGATTCGTTTTCTCACTTTGGGGCATATTATCAACAGATTGCGATAATTATAGCATGTTTTTTATTATCGCTGGCTATTGCTGGATTTCATCACCGTGGCAGCGCGGTATTAACAATGCTTTGCTCCAAAGCGATATGAAATCCAGCCATAGCCGTGAGAACACGCTTTATCATGAGAAAACAAGCAATAGCTTTCCTGCGATACTGAAAACCTTGCTAATAGGCAGGTTTGGACTTAGTCTTGCAATCCACCTCCCATATGAAAGAGGGCTAAGTCGTATTTTTAGCAGCAGTTAAAAACCTGCGATAAAGGGGGCTTAGCGCAGCTTTTATTCTCGGTCCGGGGCAGCCTTGGTAATATCCTGAAGCTGTCTTAGCGAGTGTTTGTCGTGGAGTTGTGTGAAGGAACGCCCACTTTGCATGTCATTAGCGATAAATAACGCAACATGCAAAGTGGCAAAAAAACGGCTGCAAACTCAAGGTAAAAAGCGCTAATGCTTGTTTGTGACTCCTTGTTAATAGTGCGATAGGAAAATCGCTGCTTTTTCGGCGATATGTGCCAAATAAAACGGTGATACTTCTCTTGATAATATGCCCCTTTATTTCAAAATTTCATCTCAGATTAGCAGTCAACTGCCACAGCAACGGGAGGAGTGTGCAGAGAGGTTTGGTGCAAGGAGATGATACACAGTAAAGGTTTAGAAAGTTTTTGTTCCTAGTAGATATGACTTACTAGGACACATCTGAGCATTTAATGACACTTCGGTCCTCATTATGAGCATACCCTGCCACCATAAGTGTGGTAGGGTATGCTCAGACGTGGGTCCCTTGCTCACTTTGCCACTGGATTCAAGCAAGCCGGGCTGAAGACGGCTGGAATGCCAGAAACCGGTCCTTGGAAGCTTGTTTCCGGTCCAGGGAAGACATGGCTTGGCAGTTCGGGCTGGACTGTTCCCATAAGGCACAGGGTCAGACTGATTTGCATATGGCCATGTCTGAACCGGGGTGGCAGAGTGGGCTAAAGAACGGTGATGGATTAAACCCAGATCTTTTGACTGGGTGTGAGTGTTTGATTGGTTCAGATGCTCCGTCTATTACCACCCCCTTTTGTACAACTTCAGAATGAGGCAATTCTAACATGAACAGTCAGAATAAATGTGCAATATGAACCATTGGAAAACTACAGGACTGCATTTAAGATATGCATCAAAGTACAGAACAGCTAAAGCTGAAGCAGTGCTTTAATCAGGTATTAAAGAAAATTCACTTGTGTAAATACAAACAATTAGATTTATATAAAAGTGCAGGCTCACCGGGAGCAACCCCTGAATTGAAGATATAAACCTGTGACCTGAGCTATCAGTCCTAAACTCACCCAGTCCTTGTACATTATTCCCCTGATCTTCTAAGCCTTTTCAAAGGTAATTTCCCCGCTGCCCTCTCCTCAACATCCAGGAACTTGGCCCTTCCTTCTGATTTCGGAACAGACTTGTCCATACTGACTGTGAAACCAAGATCACCCAACAGACCGTTCCTCTCTGTTGTTAGACATTGCCAATATATCATCCAGATACACAATCATCCACACTCCAGTCCACGACTATCTGACTCCCCCTTGCTGGGGGTACTGTGATGTGAGCATCTTTCAGATACAATTTCACCAATCAATATTTCTCCTTTAATAGGTCCCCATGAAAGTGTGTTGGCTCTATTTTGAAATGCCTGTACACCACATATCTGTTGAATTATTTCTATTGTATCATTGTTCTCCACTCCTTGACTTTTCTCTCCAACTAAAAATATTACATGTATGTAAACATTTACTTCCTCTGATACCCTACTTACTGCACCCATCTCTAAAAGTGTATCCCTTGATTTGCCTGCCATACTTGTTTTTTGGATACAAAAAAAGAAAAAGCCAGAGAATCAGGGAAAGATACAGCCAATATTATTTCTATGAATTACATCAATTAATCATAGACACAGTTCGATATTTATGAGACTTTCTTTTATTGGATCTCTCCAAGTATTCAAATTTTATCCTGATAGGTATACAGTTGCTGCAAATTGTGATACAAGCAACATATAAATTATACTGTGTACAAAAAATTAAACAAGGATAATGCTAAACATTACAAAAACTCCTTTTGTGGAAGACTTCTATCTTCCACACATCTATCTATATGAGACTGTGCATCCAATTCCTGCACAATTGCTCTCAACAATAGTCTCTGGGGTGTACGTGTATTTGCAAAGCAAACAGTCATAGACCTTAACACAACACACACTATTTGATACATTCAATAATCCAGGCCTTCCAGAGACTTTGATATTGCAATGTTGACACGTTTCGGTGCTTCACTTATCGGCTTCTTCAGGACATATTGACATATTGAAAGAAGGAGTAAAAACATCTTTAAAACTTGGAGCAAGCCAAGCAACAAAGCAGCAACAGCAAAGTCCTAAGCCACAGGAAGGGCAGGGATCAAATCCTCAGCCACGTAAGAGACAGGGTGGGGTTTTTCTCTTCAAAGGGTTTACAGAGCCCTTCGGCTTCCGTGTGGTTGGTTTCCCGGGTACACAGAAGTAATGCGGGCAGAGAGTGGAAAAACTAGCCTCTTAACAATGTGCTCTGCTCCTTTCAAATCAGTCCACTGATGGGCTCTGTGACGGCACTGTCGGCGCATGGGTCCAGAATAGGCAGGCGAGTTGCAACACGTCACCTTTGCGTTATGTCGGGCTTACGCCACATTAGAGACAAGCTTATTTTTTTAGAAATTACTACCTTTCTCAGTTCTCTTGAACCGGAAATGCCAACCACTCTATTCTGTATCATGAAATTGTCTCTAGTACCCATGTGTCTACGAGTATACTTTGTCACTTCTTACACAATTTCCCTAATCTTCCTCCTACCTTTAAATAGAAAGAAAACAGAATTTAAATCAATCTTCACACTGGGGTAACATCTCAGCTTTTCATCTAAGCAGTCTGTCTCTGCTTTTTCTTCCTCTCCATTTAAAGACACCCACTGCAAACTGGAATTTCCAATACATTCCTCTTCCTTATGGCTGGTAGTGCAATCTTTTGGTAACCTGGGATGACAAAACTCCCAATTTTCCAGCCCATCCAAAGACACCATGAGCTCAAAAACTCATTGTATAGCATTTCTTGCCTTATCCACCTTTCTAAATGTTGACACAAACATACTTATAGATTTAACTAAATCGTATCCGAAAAAGGTCCATAGCATCTGTGCTAACCACCTTACTTATCATATAACATCATTTAAGACTGATACGCAACAGAAAGGCTTTTCGTCTGTCTGTTTTTATAGCCGCAATAGCATTCCACAAAAAACATGGAGCTCTTTTACTCAAACCTTGAGCAGTGACACACTATATATATATTTTGTCACCCTAAATGGGAAGGGTATGCCCAGACATGGGTCCTGTGCTCACTGCACCACTGGTTTCAAGTTAGCCTGGCTGATGAGGGGTGATACCCCAAAACTGGTCTCAGGATGCTTGTTTACAGTGCAGGGAGGATCTGGCTTGGCAGTACGGGCTGGACTGTTCCCATGAGGGGCAGAGTCAACAATGATTTGCATATGGCTGGGTTCAAACTGGGTGTGGAGTGGTGAGCAAAGAAATGATGGGTAAAGATCTTTGTGACTTGGGGCTGAATGTTTGCATTGTACATCATTGCGTCCATTACTTGTCCTTTTTGCCATTTTCTAAAAGTGGCATTTCTAAAATAGTAATGTAGTAATGTAAACTTCAACTACACCAGTAAGCAGGATTTATCACTACTATTCTAAACATATCAAACATGGCACCACCACTGCTCTCAGATCAGGAATTACCACTTAAGTATATATGAGGGAATTCTCAATGGTAGCCAATGAGAGGAGTAGGTCTCACAGCAGTGAGAAACAAAATAGGCTGTTTGTCACTACAGGACAAGCCACACATAAAGGCACATGTCCTACCTTTTATTTACACAGCTCCCTTCCCATAGAACTACCTAGGGCCTACCTTAGGGGTGACCTGTGTAAAAAAGGGGAGTTTAAGGCTTAGCAAGTAGTTTTAAAAGGCAAGTTAAAGTGGAAGTACATTGTGTGTGCAGGCCCTGCAGTGGCAGGCCTGAGACAGGTTTGAAAGGCTACATCTGTGGATGGCATAAGCAGTGATGCAGGCCCACTAGTAGCATTTAATTAACAGGCCCTGGGTATATAGGATACCACCTTACAAGGGACTGATACGTAAATAAAATATGCCAAACAGATGTAAACCATTCATACCTTGTTTAGAGGTATGAGAACATGCACTTTATAACTGATTTCCAATGGTCAAGTGCCCAGAGTACTGAAGCCAAAAAAAAAGGTCAGAAAAATAGGTGGAGGAAGGCAAAATGTTTGGGGATAACTCTGCAAAAAGGGTCAGGTCCAACACTCAGAAGAGGCCCTACACAGGTTCATAGAGCAGATATATATGTAATGTCATAAGAATATTGCAGGTGCTAGCCTCACGCTGCAGTCCTGGTGATAATGTCATAAAAAGATGCAATAATATACATGAGGACAGGAGTCTACACGAATCATAAAATCACAGTGCCCCTTGACAGAAATAGAAATGAGAGGTAAATTCAGCTCAACATAAACTATTTCTTAATACCAACCAACTAAAATGGTAACTGCAATAACTTTGTCTCCAGGCACCAACCTAATCTTTCTTGCAAGAATGACATTTTTGTTCCCAAATGACATTTTTGTTCTCAAATGACAGATTCTGATTAAATAAACCAAACTCTGAAACAAAATGCTTGTATTTTTTTCAATGTAACATTTTGGCATCACCAGTTTTTTCATTTCTTGGAAATTCACTTGTTTTGTTCCCAAATACCAGCTTAGTATTCTCCTCAATGTATTAACATTCTATATGGACAGGATCTATCCTGCCTGCTCGCGTGAGGAATGCTTTTTACATGCTGTGAGTGGCCATCACATTTCAAGTCTGTCTTCCATGCCAGTACACATAACAGAAGCATTGGGTGATTAACCAAAAGGAAAGGCTTGAGATTGCAACAATAATGGCACAGATACTGATATTTTGCAAGGCATCACCACCTGGTGCCATAGCAACCACTAAGCCAAAGATAGGTAATGGTCCATTGAGTAGATTCCCATTACATGATATAAGAAAGAGACAGAAGTACACATCTGACCCCTCAATATGTTATAACTCAGATAGAAGCACACATGGTCGATTAAGTCTGTCCTCCATCGCATGGTGTACTTGAGATAGTGGTAATAATGGTCCATCAAGTCTGACATTGGGTGATGGAAGAAAAGTACACATGGTCAATCAAATCTCTGGACCACCACATGGTGGAACCTGCTCAAGGGAACTCATGTTACATTGAGCCTTTCGCCCACCAAACGTTGTAATGAAGGCTAAAGTACCATTGAGGCAATCATTCTGTTCACCACTAAATGGTGTAGCAAAGACAGAAATACCCATATATCCTGGGATTTCCACAATAGGGCAACAAGGGCCACGTTATGCCAGGGCTGCCATAGTGCCACCTAGATTGGCCAGAGTATGCCAGATATTGATACCTTTACCAAGGGCTCAATAAAGCCTAGAAGGGAAACATCATTTACCACGACCACTGACCCAGTCCTGAGGAGGAAGCCGGGAGCTGGAGGTACCGTAAACAAACCTTGGCAATATCGAATTTTAAAAACCTTTGTGTGGTGTCACTCTTTATTTGCACTGTAACCTATTTTAAAAATACTGCCAACTACTTCCTGTAGCACACAGCGGTGCATACGCTGTTGTGCCTTCCTCAAAAACAAAGCGGCCGCCATTAGAGCAGGCGCGCTCGCCGGACACGCCCACTAGAGGCCACGCCCCTTTGTCTACTTAAACGCTGATCTTCAGCGCAACGACCGACCACTGACCCAGTCCTGAGGCGGAAGCCGGGAGCTGGAGGTACTGTAAACAAACCTTGGCAATATCGAATTTTAAAAACCTTTGTGTGGTGTCACTCTTTATTTGCACTGTAACCTATTTTAAAAATACTGCCAACTACTTCCTGTAGCACACAGCGGTGCATACGCTGTTGTGCCTTCCTCAAAAACAAAGCGGCCGCCATTAGAGCAGGCGCGCTCGCCGGACACGCCCACTAGAGGCCACGCCCCCTCGCCCTACAAATGTGCATGCACAGGAAGTGCAGCGGACGAGCGGCGGGAGCGCCGTTTGCGCGCCGAAGGCGCGCCTAAGGCAAGCCCGTCTGTGCCCGTCCGTGCCACGGCCGGGCCCAGGGCCGGTCACGCTGCCCAACCTACGGTACGTACAAATCAATTACTTACCTATACCCGAGCTGAACTACTCGCTCTAAACCACAATAAAAATCACTGTCTTAACATTATCAATGCCGAGACATGGTTAGGACCCGCTTGCTGCCATCATTGCAAAACTCTCCTTACTCCGGAAAAACAGTCACTTAACATGAACAACGCAACCTCGCTTCGAGGAGCCCTGATCAATGCGAGGTCCATCTGCAAAAATGGGGAGCACATTCTTGACCTCATTACGGAGAACGACATTGACATGCTCTTTATAACCGAAACATGGCTGAAACCATGGTGCAACCCGATCATAGCCCAAACTGTCCCCCAAGGATACCTCATTCAGAGGATCGACAGACAAGAACTCAGAGGAGGTGGCCTAGCCATCATCCATCGAGATTCACTAAAATGTACGACCATCGAACTCTCAGACGTAAAAGGGGCAGAAAGTATGGGTTTCTGCATCCAACTAAATGAGGAAAATACCTTCGCGGGAGCCCTCATCTACCGCCCCCTAGGACCCCAAAACGGCTTCTTCGAAAGTTTCGAAGATGCTCTCAGCACTTTAACCCTAAAATACGCAAATTTCACAGTTCTGGGTGACCTAAATTTCCACCTAGACAAACCCAACGACCCCAATACCATATGGCTCAAAGACTTAACCAACATCCTAGGTCTGGAAATACTGACCAAAATGCCCACGCACAAAGCAGGCCATATACTAGACTGCATTTGTACCAATACCAAAACCCTAACGGTCGAAAACCCGCTGATCCAAACATGGACCGACCACTGGTTAATTCCGTTCAATCTAACCACCAATAAGAAAATGCCTAATACCGCCAACCTAAAAATCGAAGTCCCGATGCAAAAAGACTGGAAAAAGCTTGCCAGCTCACCAAATCTCCTGCTCACCGCAGAGAAATCTAAACCATCGCTATCTGGTACACAGAATCCGACTACAAAATTTTTTGCAATTGTATCTCTGAGTGCTGCGGTCCGGCCAACTCAGAGAAAGTAAGAAAAAACAGAATAGAAAATCCGCACCCTGGTTCTCCCCCGAGCTAAAAATCAAACGTACAGAGATCAGAGCTCTCGAAAAGAAATGGCGCCAAAACTATGATCCAAAAGAAGCCCTTGCCTACAGAATCGCTAGGAAACTATATCACTCTATGATAAAAAATGCCAAAAAAGACCATTTCCTTCAAAGAATCAATCGGTCCAACAATAATCAGAAACAGATCTTTAAAATTGTCGATGAGTTCATGAACCCCAGAATCCTTAGGCAAGAAATACCACCGTCACAGGCTCTCTGTAACGATATAGCTGACTATTTCGAACAGAAAATACTCAAACTTACCACAGACTTCCCTGACCCTCCTGAACCCCCCCCCTACGACGCAACGCGACCATTCGACAACAAACCCCAGCTGAAAAATTTTACTCACATTAGTCTCGACGAATCCCGACAAGCAATTCTCTCCAGTAAATCAGGCTCCCCGTTTGACCCATGCCCCCCAATGCTGCTCCACACTCTGGTGGACACGGTAAATCCAGCCATAAATTCCATCATAAACTCCTCTTTGGCCACTGCATCCATTCCGGCTGAATGGAAGCTCGCTGCAGTCAAACCTCTGCAGAAAAAACCCCTACCCGACCCCACTACGCTCTCCAACCTCCGCCCCATCTCGTTGCTCCCACTACTGTTCAAACTGACCGAAGCTGCAGTAAATAAACAGTTGACCAAACATCTAGAGGAAAACCACCTATTTCATCCTAACCAGGCTGGTTTCAGGGCCAAACACTCCACGGAGTCAGCCCTCCTACATACTGTAGAGACCCTCAAGATGGCTCTGGACCAAGGGAAAAAGGCCGTCCTGATCCTGCTCGACCTGTCGGCGGCCTTTGACACGGTCTCACACCCCGTGTTGATAGGCCGCCTGACAAAGTCAGGGCTAGCAGGAACCGCCCTCGAATGGCTTAAAAACTTCCTAAGCCATAGGAGGCAAGTCACCATGCTAGGAAACTACTGCTCGGATGAAAAAACCATAAAAACAGGGGTACCACAAGGCTCAAGCCTAAGCCCGGTTTTGTTCAACCTTTATATGACCCCCCTGATTGAACTCATCACATCCTTTAACATCAGCACGATATCGTACGCTGACGACACCCAGCTCATCCTAGTACTGGATAACAACTCTTCTAAAGCGGAGGAAAATTTAAGAAACTGTCTGACGGCAACCTTTGAATGGATGCGAGCGCACCACCTTAAATGTAATTCAGGTAAAACTGAAATCCTCCCTTTTGGCCAAAACAACCTTTTCTCCCCCACCAATTGGTGGCCCCAAGACGCCGAAATTCCACCAAACACCATCACGTCGGCCCGCAACCTTGGGATAAGGTTTGATGAAGCCTTATCCTTTAAGCAACAAGCAGGTACAGTGGCAGGGTCCTGCTTCAATATCATCAAAGGTCTTAGAAGATTCTTCGACCTCCTTCCCCTAACAGCTAGAAAGACTGTGGCAGTAGCCCTCATCACATCCCGCTTAGACTACTGCAATAGCATCTATGCCGGCTCAAACAGAGCCGTCCTGCACAAGCTGCAGATGGTTCAAAACGCCGCCGCCCGCCTGGTGCTAAGACTACCCAGGAAATCATCTGCCTCAAAAGCACTCAAAACCCTGCACTGGTTACCCATCCACAAAAGAGTGCTTTTTAAAATCCTGCTCATCACGTTCAGAGCCTACCACCAGTCGGGACCGACATACCTGTCCCAAAGGTTTGGAAGATACACTCCCTCACGGTCACTCAGATCATCCAACCTAAACCTACTTGCAGTTCCCAAATTTAGACTAACCACAAAAGGTGGAAAATCCATCGGAGTACTTGGAGCCAAAGCCTGGAACAAGCTCCCACCACAAATGCGCCTGATCCATTCCGAAAAACTGTTTTGCAAAACGCTCAAAACATGGATCTTCAAAACCGAAGACTCACTCTGCTTGGCGTTAATCTAACCCTACACTTTATTCATAGACCAGGATCTATGAATATGATCTACCTCAAGCAGCATCCCCCCCTTCTTCTTTCCGGGACAGTGATGTCTAGCGCCAAGATGCTCCCTGGAGTGTAAGTGCGCTCTATAAAAGCCTATTCACATTCACATTCACATCCATTACAACTCAGTATGTTACATCGCGGTTTTGACTACGCAAGTTGTACATCAACTTGCACTGGAGGGCTCTCTAGATTAAGGAATAGTGTAATTTACTATACCAACACCTTCCCTACTGTATGTAGACTGGAGTTGGAATAGTAATTCACACTGTCCCTAAGTCCAGCGCCCTCCAGCGCAAGTCGATGTAGCAACTTGCGTTGTCAAGACCGCGATGTAACATACCGCGTTGTAATAGAACGCGTCGTATCGTCATACATCCAACCTAGAATGCTAATAGTATGCCGCGTTGAGCCACTTCACGCCGGAGCCACCATTGCCAAAGACGACAACTAAAGGCGACATTGCCAAAGACGACAACTATATGTCAAGTCCATTGTGATGTCTAGAATGCCCATAGTATGCAAAGCAGTGCTATCATAATTTCTAGAATGCACACAATGTGCCACCGGAGTCATCAATGCCAAGACCAACATAGTGCACAAACTCTGCACAATCATTGTCACCTCAATCTCTGAGTTCTTCTCTCATCTCCAATTGTCTTTTAGTCTCTCGACTTCATTTTCCCAGCTTCACCCTTCCCTGAAGCTGTACCTTTTTATGTCTCTCGCTTTCATTTATGTTGCCCACAACCAAACTCCTGATTCTACCTCCTAGTTCCTCTTCTTTGTATTCTAATTTTTTTCATATATGAATTTTTGTCTTCTTACTTTTCTTTTTATTTTTCTTTCATCAATTTCCTTGCTGGACCATTGTGTCCTTCTGTCTCCTTTACATCATGTGGTAGGGGGGGGGGAGATCAATCAGCCATGTTTACTTTTACCTCAATTCACAAAATGTGGGGCCAGATGGGTACTTCTGCCTTTATTGCACCATTTGCAACAGAGGCAGAAGTTGCTGTTTGACCACAGATATCACTATCTCTGGTACACAATGCAGTGGAAGTCAGGCTGAATTTACCAAGTGCACTTCTGCCTTGGTCACACCATGGTGGGAAGCCAGATGGGTACTTTTGCGTCTATTACACAATACAGGAGAGGACGGAATCAACGGTCAATGTGTACCCTTGTCCCTGGTACACCAAGCAGCCGAGTAGAGATATGATAGACCATGTGCAGTTCTACCTCGGTCACTCCTTATTTTAGGTCCAAATGGGTACTTCTGTTTCTCTTACACCATGTGACGGGGGGATGTACTTCATGGACCATGTGTATTTCTGCTTCCTATACACCAGATGATCGGTAATAGATTCAAGACAGCATGTGTACTTATACCTCAATTCACTATATTGTTCCAGATGGGTAGTTCTGCCATTATTACCCCATGTGCTGGGGACTATGGGCCCCTCTGCCTCTGGTACACAATGGAATGGGGGACAGGCTTAATTGACCATGTGCGTTTCTGCTTCGGAACGCCAGATGAGCACCATATCGGAAGGCCAGATGGGTACTACTGCCTGTAATACACAATATGGGGTGGGTACTTCTGCCTCCTTCACACAATGTGATGGGAAAAGTCTTGATGTACCCCTGTTTTCTGGTACATCTTTTGATGAGCAACAGGCTCATTCAACTATTTGAGCTTCTACCTCGGTGACACCATATGGGGAGCGGATGGCATTTCTGTCCCGCTTACACACTGTGCTGCCGATTACACTTGGTGGGCCAGGGGAATTTCAGCTCCATTGCGCTTTGTGATGGGGGACAGACTTGATGGATCATGGGTACTTCTGTCTCCATAACACAATGTGATGGTAGAAAGGCTCATCTTGTTAGGCCCAGGGTTCTTCTATCCTTGGTATTCCATGTGGTTGGAGAAAGATTTGATGGACCATGGGTACATCTGTCTCCATTCCATTAGGTAGTGAAGGTCAGACTTACTGGGGCCTGAATTGTTCTTTCTCCATAGCACAATGTGGAGGGGACAAACTTGATGGACCATAAATAGTTCACTCTCCATAACACAATGTGGAGGGGGACAGACTTGATGGACCATGAATAGTTCACTCTCCATAACACAATGTGGAGGGGGACAGATTTGATGGACCATGAATAGTTCACTCTCCATAACACAATGTGGAGGTGGGCAGACTCACTGGACCGTGAATAGTTCACTCTCCATAACACAATGTGGAGGGGGGCAGACTCACTGGACCATGAATAGTTCACTCTACATAACACAATTTGGAGGGGGACAGACTTGATGGACCATGAATAGTTCACTCTCCATAACACAATGTGGAGAGGGGCAGACTCACTGGACCATGAATAGTTCACTCTCCACAACACAATGCGGAGGGGGGCATACTCACTGGACCATGAATAGTTCACTCTCCATAACACAATGTGGAGGGGGACAGACTTGATGGACCATGAATAGCTCACTCTCCATAACACAATGTGGGGGGCAGACTCACTGGACCATGAATAGTTCACTCTCCATAACACAATGTGGAGGGGGGCAGACTCACTGGACCATGAATAGTTCACTCTCCATAACACAATGTGGAGGGGTACAGACTTGATGGACCATGAATAGTTCAGTCTCCATAACACAATGTGGAGGGGGGCAGACTCACTGGACCATGAATAGTTCACTCTCCATAACACAATGTGGAGGGGGGCAGACTCACTGGACCATGAATAGTTCAGTCTCCATAACACAATGTGGAGGGGGACAGACTTGATGGACCATGAATAGTTCACTTTCCATAACACAGTGTGGAGGGGGGCAGACTCACTGGACTATGAATAGTTCACTCTCCATAACACAATGTGGAGGGGGGCAGACTCACTGGACCATGAATAGTTCACTCTACATAACACAATGTGGAGGGGGACAGACCTGATGGACCATGAATAGTTCACTTTCCATAACACAATGTGGAGGGGGCAGACTCACTGGACCATGAATAGTTCACTCTCCATAACACAATGTGGAGGGGGGCAGACTCACTGGACCATGAATAGTTCACTCTCCATAACACAATGTGGAGGGGGACAGACTTGGTGGACCATGAATAGTTCATTCTCCATAACACAATGGGGAGGTGGGCAGACTCACTGGACCATGAATAGTTCACTCTACATAACACAATGTGGAGGGGGACAGACTTGGTGGACCATGAATAGTTCATTCTCCATAACACAATGTGGAGGTGGGCAGACTCACTGGACCATGAATAGTTCACTCTCCATAACACAATGTGGAGGGGGCAGACTCACTGGACAATTAATAGTTCACTCTCCATAACACAATGTGGAGGGGGACAGAGTTGATGACCATGAATAGTTCACTCTCCATAACACAATGTGGAGGAAGGACAGAGTTGATGGACCATGAATAGTTCACTCTCCATAACACAATGTGGAGGAAGGACAGAGTTGATGGACCATAAATAGTTCACTCTCCATAACACAATGTGGAGGAAGGACAGAGTTGATGGACCATGAATAGTTCACTCTCCATAACACAATGTGGAGGAAGGACAGAGTTGATGGATCTGCTTCTGTCACACCATACGGTGGGGGACACGCTTGATGGACCCGAAGTATTTCTGTCTCCATTGTAGCATGTGGTGGGGAGAGACTCAATGAAGTATGAGTATCTCTGCGTCTTTGCACCATGTGGTGGGAAAGAGACTTGACAGGTCATGCGTAGTTGCATCTCGGCTTTGCGGTTCCAGGCATGTATTTCTCTCCTTCCTACAGCTTGTGGTGGATGATGGACCATAAGACCTTGTTTCTCTTCCCACCTTCTGATGGAGCAGAGATTTGATAATCCAAGAACACGCCTACATCAAACATGCCATATTTCTGACCAGACGGTTATTTATGTCTCTCTTAACCATGTGGTGGAGGTCAGATTCGATGGACCTTGGGTACTTCTGTCTTTTTGCATCATTTGATGGAAGACGATTAGAATTAGAACTCTTCTACATCGGATATGCCATAATGAGGGACCAGATGACTATTTCTTTCTCTCCTACACCAGGTGGTAGGGGATGGACACATTGGACCATGGGTATTTCTACCACTCTGACACCATGACATAGGGAAAAACCATTTAGAACCTGTGCTCCTTGTCCAGTCAGACATTATGGGCCCCATTTCGATGTCGGGCGGGAAGCCATCCGACAGCTAGTCGGTGGCTTTCTGCACAAACATCGGTGATTTCCCTCCGACCGCCATATTACAATACTGGCGGTCGGCACCTGTGGGTGGATTCTGCTGCCCCTTCCCGTTGGAGTGTCGGAAGGACTCAATCCCATAATGATGGTAGAGCCAGCCTCGGCTCCACTGTTAGGTTTATGATGTCACTTTCCACCTGCCCTATCAAGTCGGTTCACCCGCCATGAAATGGCAGCCGGAAAGTGACTTTGGGGGCTGCTAGCAGGGCCCCTTTCCTCCCTGGCTCTCGGCTACGTGGCAAGGGGGCAACATCCCTGCATGGCGCCTGCCACTCGGTGCAGAGATGTTCACAAACATCCATTTTACAATTGTAGCTTGTGCTGCGCCCTTTTCTGCTCGCTGCACCAGCTACAATTGTAAAATGGGTGCTTCCAACTGCCCATAGGGTAGTCACATCCAAATTCTGCTTCAGATCTGCCGACCTATGGTTGGACGGTTCCATTCCGCAACAGTGCCCCATCCCGACATCCTAATAGGGCCCTATGCTGTGATCTTTATGGTCAGCCTTGGTCCAGCAGGATGCCTCTGCCCCTGTTTGACCGTACACTTGTGTAACATATTTTTGCTTGTTGTGTGGTTTCATTTCACAATGCCTGTCTGTGGCACAGCTGTTTTTCCACGTAACCACTTCTGAGCATGAACCTGTTGTCTGGAGTCTGGCCTCATCGGACGGCGTTTATGTGTGAATTACACAAAGTCTGTGGCGTGTTCCATGACGAAGACTCAATATACTAACATGGTAAAGGGCCTATTTTCTTGCTCCACAGCCCACTATTCAATGCATTCCTCCATTGTTTGCTAATGTCAACACCTCCTTTTAATACATACTACAAGTGCCATCTTAACACATGGGCACGCTGGGCAGTTGCCCGGGGGCCCGACGGCAAAGGGGCCCCATGCAGACCCGATTTTAACTCTAATTTTCCGTTAAACATTTTTATTCCTGTGAGTGGTTGTGTAGGCAGGGCCCAGTGCACTACTTTTCCCAGGGGCCTATAATGGTGTTAAAACTGCCCTGCCCGCCCCCCCTGCACTCTATCTTTGTCAAAGGAGCCCCCCCAGCTCACTTTTCGAGCCTCCCTTTCTGCCCCACCCATCTCCCTGAAGCTCAGACTTCTCACAGAGCCTAGGCGGTGCCAGGGGGAACGCACTTGCAACCAATGTCTGCTGCAGCGCCTGGCTGCCCGGTCGGATGTGACCGAGGCGTGGGGCGAGGCAGCCCTCCGAGCTCTGCTCTTGGGCGACGCCCCTGACTGCGGACGCCCCTGGCTCCGATCCATCCTGGATCCGGCACGGGACGTCAGCACAGCTGCACATTCCAAGAGCATTCATACCTTAAAAATGACATTTTTATTAGCCAAACGCATAATTTAACTTCTCGGTCGTGCTTTTGAATGAACTGCAGAGTTGTTTTCCCACCTGCAGTTACTGATGCGTGTTTCTAATGTTACCCACAAAGAAGGTATTGTCCTTCGTCAATGTCAGTTACTGGAAGTAAATCAGAAAACAAGCATTGGCAAAGCCATTCACTCTGGCTTTTTTTTTTTTTTTACAGAAAATGTTATTGTTGGAGAAGCTGCCAGATCTTTACCAATCTAAACTAATAAAAACATTGAACCAGAAATTGTCTGAAGAAGCTCACAGGGCCATAGTTGTCCCAGGCACTTGGGTAACTTCTTTGTTTGTTGATGTGCCCCTAGTGAAAGGGTAAAATGCTGTCACGCAGAGTACAGTTAGGCAAAGTATGCTATAGTGGGCGAAGAAAAATGTGAATGACACAATAACAGACCAATGGGTGAAGAGGGCTGCCTGAAAGCTGCTACACGTATACTGTATATATAATTGTTGCTCCAGACCCCAAAAGAAGGGCCATAAAACCTTTCCCTATTCCCTCTAGCTATCTCGTGACACCCCACTCCTTAGTACTTCTTTATAAATATGTATCCCTCTATTTATCCATGTATCTAACAGGCTCATTGTGAGGCATATTATCAAGGGGGTTAATCTCCACTTTTTTGGCTTTAAAAGCCAAGAAAGCGGAGATAAAATTATCTCCCTATTACCTAGCTGTCGCTAACACCAGTTAGTGACAGCTAGTAGGAGATAGCGACCATCTTGGGCCCCACTTTGCATGTCAGTGATATTTATCACTAATGACATGCAAAGTGGGCGTGCCAAGATGTTAGCGACTGGAAACAGTCGCTAACATCGCTATCTCCTATTACCAACTTTTGGAGATATTCGCGCTAAGCTAAGCGCGAATATCTCCAAAAGCTAACACCTGCCCTGAGCAGTTCTTAGCCATGTTATCCAATGGGAGGTGGATAACATGGCTAAGAGCATTAGCTCGGTAATGCATGAATATCGCTGACTTTTCAGCGATATTCATGCATTGCGGCTGATTTTTATCGCATTTGCGATAAACCTTGGTAATACCAAGGTTTATTTGCGATAAAAATCGCCGCAGCTCAGCGGTAAATTTTTGTCTCTAACCAAGCAATAGCGATAATTATCGCTATTGCTTGGTAATATGCCCCGTGTCTTTTCCCTATAACTGTCCTCTCAATACATCACTCTATTTCTAACAAAATTGTCTTTATCTATTTCTTTATTTCTAATAGTGCCATTGAGGGGTACTGGTGACATCACAGACCATGAGTTCGTAGGCCAAGTGGTTTGCAAATGGTGTCCAAATCCTGAGATTGCAATATAAGACCATATTACATATTACCTGTTATTCATCTTGTTTATTAGATGTATATAATATTAGCTTGGAAAAGCTGTTTCCTTCAAAGCACAACTAACAAAGGGCACTGATTGGAATTAAAAGGTTGGTATTTTTCTATCCTTCGTTCTATCTTCTCCTACAGACATGTTCATCGATCTAGCTGTCGTTTCTCATTTTATTTATCGCCTTGTCTCTCTTTAGTGTTGAGTCTTAGCGCCTCTTGCTGTTTCCACTGTCTTCGACATTGGTTTTCCATATCTTTCTCCTCTTTAAGCATCGCAACTTTATATGGTATCAAGCATTTGCTTGGTTGAAGTTGAAATAAATGATAAGATTAAAAAATAAATTGTTTAATAGTCAGGTAGGTACCATGGACCAAAGAAATGCAAGTATTAGTTTCTAGATAGTTGTGTCTGGTAATGTCTTAGGGCCTGATTTAGATTTTAGTGGATGGGTTATTCTGTCACAATGGTGACGGATATTCTGTCCGCCGAAATATGAATCCCATTATATTCTCTGCTATTTATATTTTGGTGAATGGGATATCCGCCACCGCTGTGCCGAGTGACCCATCTGCCGAGATCTAAATGTAGCCGTTAGTTGTTACAAAACACAAATATTTTTACATTCCGTTAGTAACTTCAGAGGAAAACTAACGTAATTCCATAAGATAAAAAATCAAACAATTTAGTGCATAGTTACAAATTAGCTTCAAAAGAAACTGGAGAATCTCTGCAAGAAATGACCTACCTTGCAGTAAGAAAGGAGTAAATAGGTGGATACAAGTTAGAGTAGATAATTATTGGATACCCACGCGTTCTACCACGACGCACGGGTTCCACCAACACTAAACCCCGCTCTCATTAGGAACAGCCTGGTACTTCTTGTGTTTCATGCCACTTTGGGCGAACACCTAGCTGGACCTACCACTCTCTCTTCGAGTGGAAAACTCGCCCTTTTCACTGTCTCCCTTCTTTGACAGCATACATTATTATTATGGCATTGTTCTTGTTAATAATAATAAAAACAATAATAGTAGTAATAATGATGATAATAATAAGAATGATACATTTTATCATTGTTAGTAGCGGCAGTAGTATTGACATTATTATTACCGTTGTTATTATTAGAATTATTGTCAATTATTAATGTTATTGTTGTTGGTTTTGGTAATGGTGGTAATAATGGCACGAATATTAATGATAAGTATTATTATTATTGTTAAATTATTATTGTTGTATCGATCTTGTTAACACCTTAACCAAGGCAGCAATTCTGCCGCGGTGCGTTCCATGAGTGGGTGGGGCCACGTCGGCCAACGGATGTGCGCAGCACTACGGAGGTAGTGCTCGCGATGGCCGTTGTCCGATGGGCACAACTAAGGGGTTATTAAAAATAACTTCAATAATAATAAAAATAATAACAATACCAACAATAATAACAGCAATTTTAACAATATTGGTATGTATTATTAATATGATTAATATTATTGTTATTATTATTAGCCTCATAACGGCTATGGAACGTCCAGCTCCAGTGCTGGACGTTCCATTGCAGCTATGAGGTTCAAACGTTCAACGGCCGATGGCAGCACTCCTGAGGTAGTGGTGCCGTCGGCCGCCGAACGTTCGAAGCACTTAAGAGGTTAATATTGTTGTTGTTGTTCTTATTATTATGTTGTTGTTATTATTTCCCCAAATATGACACCTGGATATCTTGTTGAATCTCTTAAACCAATACAAATCTGGACTGTGAGCAGATATCATCCCGAGCATATACTAAACGTGTGGTGTTAAAAAACACAAACCTGTGTGGGATACTCAATGTAAAGTTTCAGGCACAATATAAATTCATTAAGCCTTGTGTTGTATCGTGAAATTTATATAGCGCGTCATAACCCTGACACAATACCAAAGCACAATGGTTGGGGAGCTGGACCTATCTCTGTGGCGGCTTGCAGAGGGAGTGCTGTGGGGTGGCGGGGTGGGGGAAGGGCAGGGTGAGGAGGGTAGTGGAGTCGGACATACGACGGCCAGGAGTAAAATAAGTAAATAAATAAATATTTACCATGCGCTCGCTGCATCAACGAGTTGGCGGTGCATCGAGCGCAAGGTAAATAGTTTTATTTATTTCTTGCTCCTCCATTCGCCATTGGCGGGGCACTTTGCGGTCGGGTGCAGAAACGCGGTGGCGTACCACGGTAAATATCCGGCTCAAACCTCCCTTTTCTTTTAGTAAGGAAAAGAACAGCACTCTCGGGGATTCCTTGGCTCAGCAGCAGTTTATTTTTAGACAAACGCGTTTCGGATTTACATCCTTCGTCAGTGTCGTAATCTCTAAACAATGCACTGGCGGCCATTTTTTATATATTAAAAGACACCATGTCACGTGAAAGAATTGGTAAAAAACTGACTACTTGCGCCCTCAGGATAAACGGGCGCCATCTTAAAACAGTAAATACTGAATGTCAGTTCATTACATTTGTCACCAGGTCGGTTTCAAATACCGAAATGTAAACAAATATTTAGCATGTTTTTAAAGAATTAAAAAACAGTTGATTTCATATGATACAATTCATATTATTACAATTTCGCCGTGGATCGGCAATGCAGCCTTATGTCTCAAAAGGCTGCCTCTGTCCTTAATTACCAAAAGTGATTATGCCGTGTATCGGCTCAAGCGACATGGTATAAAAAGTTACAGACATTCGTTCAGAAGATCACATTTCATTATTCACAATCACTCAATAAACTTATTTGTTCAGATGAACAGCCAGTTCCTCCCCACCATTTAACCCATTCGGTATCTTGGTCCCTAAATCAATGATGTAACGGGATTCCAGTCTTCTCAATTTGAGCAATCGATCCCCACCCCTAATGTGTGGAGGTAAATAATCCAAACAGTAATATTGCAGCAGATCCCTGTTGCTATTGTGTTTTACTGAAAAGTGTTGTGCTACAGGATAACTAAAATCCTTGTTTTTGATAGCACGCATGTGCTCCAATACCCTCAGTTTCACCATGTTAATGGTGCTGCCCACGTATTTTAATCTGCAGGGGCACACAAGGCAGTAAATTGCAAAGCTGGTTTGGCAAGTCATAAACGTATTGATTTGTTTATTCCGCTTCAGACCATCTACTTTGTATGATAGAATTCTTTTACTTGATATACACGCCTTGCATTTTCCGCATGGAAAAAACCCTTTCATCTCTTTTAGGGTACCTTGAGTTTTAGACAGAGGTTTATCAAGGTGACTAGATACCAAACTATCTTTTAGGGAACGGGCTTTCCTAAAGGTCATCAGTGGATTGGCAGGAATATCTGTTGCTATTACGGCATCAGTTTTTAAAATATGCCAATTTTTTCTCAGAATGTTCCTTATAGCATTAGATTCATTAGAGTAGGTGGTAATCATTCTGAATTTTACACCTATATCTTTCTTGGATTTCCCCTTTTTAATCAGTAGATCTTTTCGACTGAGACTCTTAACCTTCTTAAGAGTGTTCTCTAGAAGTTTAGTCTCATAGCCCCTTGCCGGGAAACGCTCCACACAGCCTTTTATGGCTTCCTTAAAGTCACTCTCTTCGGAGCAGTTTCTTTTTATTTATTTATTTACTTATTTTACTCCTGGCCGTCATACGTCCGACTCCAATAACCCCCCACCCTGCCCCTCCCCCGCCTCACCGCCCGCAGCACTCTCTCTGCGAGCCGCCACTGTTCACTGTTCAGACTGCACCCGTCTAATAGATCGTGTTTGCATGATCGATAGGTACGTGATCGATAGTTACACCTCCCTGTGGTTTAACCGTGTGAGGGGAAAACTCTTCGGTAGGTTTTGGACACAAAATGTAGGTTTTGGACACAATATGAGATGCAGGGCTCAAGAAAAGAAGCGGCGGCCTAGACTTGCTAACACTTTGCGCCATTGTAAAGTGACCGAAAGTGGTGCAAAGCAATGCATTGGTATTTACTTTCTAACATAAAAGGTATTTTTTCCACTTGAAAGTCCCTTTTTTTCAGTGCTGCTTTGCATCACTTTGAATGAAGGGGCGGTTACTGAGGAATTACAGGGATATTACAGTGCACACACCTATGAATGCTGATGCTATCTGATCATTAGGATAGCAAGACTGTGGGGCCTATTATCAAGGGGGGTTATCTCAGCTTTTTTGGCTTTAAAAGCCAAGAAAGCGGAGATAAAATTATCTCCCTATTACCTAGCTGTCGCTAACACTAGTTAGCGACAGCTAGTAGGAGATAGCGACCATCTTGGGCCCCACTTTGCATGTCAGTGATATTTATCACTAATGACATGCAAAGTGGGCGTGCCAAGATGTTAGCGACTGGAAACAGTCGCTAACATCGCTATCTCCTATTACCAACTTTTGGAGATATTCGCGCTAAGCGCGAATATCTCCAAAAGCTAACACCTGCCCTGAGCAGTTCTTAGCCATGTTATCCAATGGGAGGTGGATAACATGGCTAAGAGCATTAGCTCGGTAATGCATGAATATCGCTGACTTTTCAGCGATATTCATGCATTGCGGCCGATTTTTATCGCATTTGCGATAAACCTTGGTAAAACCAAGGTTTATTTGCGATAAAAATCGCCGCAGCTCAGCGGTAAATTTTTGTCTCTGACCAAGCAATAGCGATAATTATCGCTATTGCTTGGTAATATGCCCCATGTGTTTTCAGTCAAAAAATAACCCTGTTTCCTTGAAGTAGGCGTTAACAACAACTGTTTTCAATTCTCAAAAAAACCTTGCATTCCATGTGTGCTGGAGTTCATAGCACACATCCATTGCGCGTGATCCTTATATGTTTGACTAGACATCAACATATGTACTGGAAGAGTATGCGTCCAATATAGTTCCTATGGTGGACAATGCACACTCACCTTGTTTGTGTGCAAGGCAGATTCCATTAGGAAAACAACAACAAGGAAATCTTAGTAGATATGGTGCCAAGTATCATTCACCATCTTGTGGACCCAGTGCTATCAAAGGGAATAACACCCACTTTGCAATATTCAGTATTGAGAGCATACCCTAAGTACCTGTCTCTTACAAATCCCCTCCCCCCAAATGTTTGCACAAGGCCTGTTGCCAGGACAGTAAAGCGATAGGCCATTGCTTGGCCCAGAGTAGGAGTTTCTACGCGGGATAATCAAGGCCCATCTGGCCATTGCATTATGGCTTTCATGTTGTGTCAGTCTCCTTAGGACCTGGTCCAAATGAGCATGAATAGGACTTGTGAACTAGTTGTGAACTAGTTGAACTAGTTGTGCATCGGAAGACTGAAGTGCTACCTACACAGGTGGCATGGCACGTGGTGTAGGGTGTGCAATTGGAAGGTTGTTGTCTTTGTTCTGATCCTTTGTAGGAAGTGTTTCCATGTTGTTCCTAAAAAACGCCAAAGTGCAGTTATCGTGTGATGGAATGTAGCACTTACCAGTGTCAAGGATTTAGTGAGAGACGGGCATTTTCAATAAGGCGGAAGCTTCGATTGGATCCGCAGGTCCCTTTAGTCACAGTCCACAAAGCTGCTTACTGCACAGGGTTAGGTTTCTGTTTCTCGGCCTGAGCAGGCCTTGGCTGGAGGGAGAGGCTGTCAGGAGATCTGCTGGGATGGACTTTGTTACTATTATTTCATATATGGTTGTCATTGTGAGATGTCAAGAAGTGGTCATAATACTCAACTAGTTGGGTCCTGCAGAGATGGATTCTACCAGTGATATGTGGCAGACCTCTTCAGTTACTACATGCCTGTTCAGTTGGTGATGGGTGGTTTATTTCTGTGGGCTGGCACAGTACTGGGTGATAGATATGACACTTAGGGCTTTGGTCTTACGTGAGTTTAGGAGGTCAAGTAGAATAAGAGAATTATTATGCAGCATTTTTTAACTACAATCAATGTCACAACTATGGAGTGTCATGTTATTAACATTAGTCACGGCCAGGAAGATTAAACATGAATTGCTATTACTAAATATTACCCAGGCTAGACACAGGTGAGTCCTTCATAACGTCCTTGGACTTAGTAAGTTGTGTGCTAGTTGGGCAGTTCCATATCTGTGAATTGTAGACTGTAGTTTGTAATTTGAAGGAGGGTTTATAGTTCCCAGTTCTAGTTCATGAGTTTTATGGACTAGTGTAGTTAGATTGGAAACAGACGTGTTTTCAACTCTCTTGTGAACTATAAAGGCTCCTGAATGCTTTGAATCTTGGCTGGTTATGAGTTCCAGAGCATTGTGGCTTGTACAGAGGTTAACCACAACCCCCAGCTTTCAGTGTGAGGTACACCAATGACCTTGAAGGCTGTGGCCCATACAGAGTTTTAAGTATGTAATGAAAAGAGTATAGGATTGGCGTGGGTGGAGGTGTGAGGTTGCGGAGGCGGAGTCAGTGGGTGTGGGGTTGGTCAGAAGCATGGTGTAAAAGAGCAAGACGTTCTAAAACTGTTTTGTTGGTCTTTTACCAATAGGTATTTGCAGGTGAATGATGCGTAGCTAATACACATGGTTAAATATATCTAGAGCATGGATTTTGGTCATTTAAACACATTCACAAAAAGCGAGAAGCATTCTAGTAACCCCTTTCGCACTAGCGGTTTTCCCGCTGTGTGCTAGTTTTTTCGAAAACCCGCGTTACATGACGATCTCAGCTCGTCATCAGCATAAGAGCGCCGTAGCTGATGATGAGCTGAGCTCGTCATCAGCATCGAAGGGGTTAAATAATCACTGGTCACGGGGGCTAGTTCTGGGGAATGAGGTGTAGTGGTGGTTCACAGTCCATATAAACAGATCACAACATACATCCTTTGGCAGGGCTGCATGTGAGTCCATGGCATTAAGTGGGGCAGGTTCTGCCTGGCCTCAGATCCCACAGTAATTAAACAATGACTTTGAAACGGGTCCCTCCACGGCTATATAGTCACCTCCTTACGTTTACTGGCAGAAACAGTTTTCATTTTCTCAACTGTGTCAGTAAGGATCCTTAAGATATTTCATGTCACTGGTGCAGTCCTATTTGCATTTTAAATATTGTATTTCACCTTGTCTTCCCTATGAGTGTTTGCTTTCTATGGTCTGGCTTGACAGTGTAGCTGTCACCTGACAATTATGTGAGAATCTCCAGTAGAGGGGGCTTTGGCTCCTCGGATTCTGAAATACCGAATCGGTAAAATTCGGTATTTTAGAATCGGTAAATTTGGATTACTTACATATGGCCCCTAGTAATTTAAAGTTGACACTTTTTCAATTCTAATTATTCACAACAGAGTCCTCGTTGGGAGCCAGGGGGAGATGTTTTGATTGAGCAGGAATTGTGTGCGTCCACAAAAAAAGTGCTTGCCCTCCACTCAGCTATGATCCTTTTGTTTATTCTGTAAAATGGACTGAATCCATCCAGTCAGTGGATGGGTTGTGTGTGTGGTAGTGTGGTTAGGTGGAAGATATGAAGGAGAGAGTGAAAGGACAGTGCTGAAGCGGGAAGAGATGTGGAGATGATGGGGGATTTCAGAAACTTGTGAGGAGGAAAGGCCTAAGGGGCACATGCATCAATGCACTTTGCGATCGCAAACAGTGCAATTTGCAAAAACCGGTCGTTTGCGATCGCAAGATGGTTTTTTGCAATGCATCAATGTTTTTCTTATTCGCAATTTAGGTCGTTGCAGTTTCTTGCGATTACCTAAATTGCAAATGCAAATAGGGAATTGCTATTTGCGATTCCCTAATGCTAATGCAAGAAGCCTTTCCTAAATGCGAACTGTGCATTTAGGAAACGCTAATTAGCATCAAATTCAAGTTGATTGTAATATGTGCATACTTTGGAAAATGCACAAAACTGCATTTTTCAAAGTGCCATGTGGCCCACACATGCCCCTAGGGCATGTGTGTGCCTTACACAAGCACCGTTTTTTCTTAGGAGCTCCTCAGGGGGGCCTTAGTCCCCCAGGCACCCTTGCCCTTGCATTACCTAATTTACGATTACCAATTGGTAATCGCAATTTAGGCAATGCAAGACCATTCCCACCTATGGGCCTTAAGGCCTATAAAACAAATTTGAGTCACAATAGCAAATAGTGATTCCGTAATTCAGTTTCCGATTCTTAAGAAATCGCAATTAGAGAATCTCTATTTGTTGCCTGTTTTGTTGCACTTCATTTTGCACTTGCCAAATAGTGATTTCTTAAAAATCGCTATTTGGTCATCGCAAAATGCAACTTTGATGCATGTGCCCTTAGGTGCCTAACAATTTGAAATCTGGTAGAAGAAAATTATATATATGACGGGGAGAACAGGAGTGACAGAGAGACACTTTGAAAGCCACAAACCCTTCCACAGATCTTAGGGCCATATGTAGGTAGCCCAATACCTGTCGGTAACGGCCAAAATTACCGAATTTCGGCCGTTACCGACTGGTATTGGGCATTTGAGATGTAGGGGCCAAATTTAAGGATTCAGTAATTTACCGAATCGGTTATTTAAGGAATCGGTAAATTACCGAATCCGTAATGTTGGGAGCACTCAGTTAATGGCATTTCTGAGTTAAGGATTCGGTATTTACCACCAACTAAAATTTGGTGGTAAATATCGAAAACCTTTGAAAAAGCAAATTTGTGCTTTTCCAAAAGTGCCATATGGCAGACATACATGCCCTTAGGGCATGTATGTGTGCCACATGTGCACACATGCACTATTCAGGGGTGCAACAGGGTGTCAATGTGACACCCTGCCACCCTTGAATATGCACCCCCTATTACCGATTAGGTATTTACCGAATCGGTAATAGTGAATGGCTTCTCATTCTTTCCTATGGGCCTTCAGGCCCATAGGAATGTATGGGAATTACCGGATCGGTAAATACCAAATCGGTTTTTACCGGATTTTACAGATTCGGTAAAATGTACTGAATCAATACCTACATACCATTTACCGATTCTGAAATACTGAATTGTAAAATTCGGTATTTTAGAATCAGTAAATTTGGATTACCTACATATGGCCCCTAGATAGGTATGGGCGGATTTTGCGGATCCACGATCCGCGGATTTTGCGGATTTGCGGATCGTAGATCCGCAAAATCCGCGGATTTTGCGGATTTGCGGATCCGCGGATTTGGGGCGGGGCTTCCATGCGAGTGCACATGCCTCTTGTGTGTTTGAAAGGTCTGAGAAAGATCAGTTCAGCAGATGAAGAGAAAGAAACCCCTGGTCACAAGAACAGCACGGGTATTGTGCTCGTGAAAGTCAAGGATGCAAAGGCCTCTATCCAGCATCACAGCTGATTTTCCACGGTAGGGTTGGGAAGAAGGCACACCTGTCCAGCCTCGACGACGCTCACGATTGTTTTTGGGCTAATGAATGAGTCACTGAATTTGAGCATCAACTAGTTCGAGCGACCATGTGTGTGTTACTATGCAATCGCCCCGAAGGGCGCAGGGGTCCCTTGAGTGAGCTGTCCATCATAGTGGGTGAATGGCGGGAAGACGGTGCAAACCGCGAGTGTGTGGGCGGGGCCAAACGGGCAGGGCTACCATGCGAGTTCACACATGCTTCTTGTGTGTATAAAAGGTCAGAGAAAGATCAGTTCAGCAGATGAAGAGAAATAAGCTCCTTGTCACAGAAACAGCACGGGTATTGCGCTCGTGAAAAAAAGTCAAGGATGCAAAAGCCTCTATCCAGCATCACAGCTGATTTTCCACGGTAGAGTTGGGAAGAAGGCACACCTGTTCAGCCTCGACGACGCTCACGATTGTTTTTGGGCTAATGAATGAGTCACTGAATTTGAGCATCAACTAGTTCGAGCGACCATGTGTGTGTTACTATGCAATCGCCCCGAAGGGCGCAGGGGTCCCTTGAGTGAGCTGTCCATCATAGTGGGTGAATGGCGGGAAGACGGTGCAAACCGCGAGTGTGTGGGCGGGGCCAAACGGGCAGGGCTACCATGCGAGTTCACACATGCTTCTTGTGTGTATAAAAGGTCAGAGAAAGATCAGTTCAGCAGATGAAGAGAAATAAGCTCCTGGTCACAGAAACAGCACGGGTATTGCGCTCGTGAAAAAAAGTCAAGGATGCAAAAGCCTCTATCCAGCATCACAGCTGATTTTCCACGGTAGAGTTGGGAAGAAGGCACACCTGTTCAGCCTCGACGACGCTCACGATTGTTTTTGGGCTAATGAATGAGTCACTGAATTTGAGCATCAACTAGTTCGAGCGACCATGTGTGTGTTACTATGCAATCGCCCCGAAGGGCGCAGGGGTCCCTTGAGTGAGCTGTCCATCATAGTGGGTGAATTGCGGGAAGACGGTGCAAACCGCGAGTGTGTGGGCGGGGCCAAACGGGCAGGGCTACCATGCGAGTTCACACATGCTTCTTGTGTGTATAAAAGGTCAGAGAAAGATCAGTTCAGCAGATGAAGAGAAATAAGCTCCTGGTCACAGAAACAGCACGGGTATTGCGCTCGTGAAAGTCAAGGATGCAAAGGCCTCTATCCAGCATCACAGCTGATTTTCCACAGTAGATTTGTGAAGAAGGCACACCTGCCTCGACGACGCTCACGATTGTTTTTGGGCTCACAGGAAGGGCATGTTGTAAATATTTTACGATGGCGCCGGCAAGCTGCCAGCGCCATCCTAAAATACTTACTAAATTAGCTTCAACAGGAAGCTCTAATAGATAAAATCCAGCACCTGCTTTATTTTATCTATTAGAGCTTCCTGTTGAAGCTAACTTAGTAACTATTTTAGGATGGCGCTGGCAGCTTGCCGGTGCCATCGTAAAATAGTTACAACAGGCCAGGCTTCAACTTTTGCCCCCGGAATAATCCGCCGCTCGCGGATTTGCGAATTCTCGGTAAATTCGCGGGAGTTCGCGGATCGCGAATTTACCGAAAATTCGCAAAATCCGCGAGCGGAACGGATTTTCCGCTCATACTTACCTAGTAATTTATAGTTGACATTTTTTCAATTCTAATTATTAACAACAGAGTCCTTGTTGTTATTCTTTTACTTGATACTGGTATCAAGCATTGGCAAAGGCAATAGTTTTGGTTTATTTTCCTCCTATGTTTCTTATTGTGTAATATGTACAATAGAAAAAATTGAAAACTCACAGAGCAGCACCATAATACTGTTCAGGTGGCATGCTGTGGGAAGCACAGGATTTTAAGTCATGTCATTATTAACGCAGGCCACCCTTCTTTGAATGTATTTCTAGTTAAGCTTCCTTCATGATGCCCCTTTTAGAGACCCCCTCAACTTTTTCATTCTCCTGCATGGCTACAAGCGGATGCATGTTATGATTTAGATGTGGTGGCTCCTAACTGGCAGGGTGGTCTGTGGATTGCAGTAATGCAATCTGAGTGAATTGAGATGCCGGCACTGATGTGCATGCATGGCTGACATGGTGCCGGGTATGACAATCTTTTTTGGCACGCCCCTCCCATATGACCTCCTCCTCAGATTCCCTCACAACCAGCTAGCAAACGTGCCCCCATCTCTCCATAGTCCCTCCTCAAGTGCATTTCATTTGTTTTATAGCACTGTTAAAGGCTGGCTTTACTAATCCACTCAGCTATCCACATATAATAAAGATCTGTTATTTACAGCAGGCACATTAACCCTTTGCGCTACTTTAAGGAGAGTCAAAACTGCCACTAGACAAAACTCCGATCTCTCTCTCTCTATCTCTCTAGGAGAAACACTAGTCCCAAGAGTTATGATGGCATTTTTATTGCTGCCTGAAAGCTGGACGCACAAGCAACTCTGATGCAGGTGCTTTTAACCCCTTGCCTGCTTGTGGCGGAACCGTTCCGTCACATGCCTCGGGTGAGCTGTGCTTGTGACGGAACGGTTCCATCACGGCCTGCTCGCCGCGCCTGCGCGGCGCGAATTCCGCACCTGCGTTGACGAATTACTGGGCGGGCGGGTTCGTGACGAACCGTTCCGTCACAAGCACAGCTCACCCGCGAGCCGTGACGGAGCGGTTCCGTCACAAGCGCGGGACCGCCGCGCGGCCGCCCCACCCCCTTAGCGCTGCGGCGGAAAAGCCGCTGCAGCGAAGGGGTTAAATTATAAGTTATTGGTAAACACAGCGCCCCCCATTATCCCCTCAATTCAGTACCCCCTCCTTCAGGTCAGAGCCAGAGCAGCCACACAGGCCACCCCGCCCTAAAGTTAGCCCTGCACACATGGAAGTAATGAGAGGGTTTCTGTGCGCGCACACGAATCAGTACTAGAATTGGTTGTTGAACTGCACATAAGAACTGCATTGCACGGAGAGGGCAGTATGTGGGTGCTAGTAGTAGGGTAGGTGGAATCAATGCTTAATTTGTGAAAGAAAGTGCCAGTACTCAAATCTCTGGTCAGCAGCCTATGTTCGATGCAATTAAAAATAGGCACACCGATTTCTTCCTTCGTGATGTTTGTTACATCTTTCTCTACCTCTGTCTTTCCGCTTTGTATGTTTTCCCTCTCCTACTCTCAGGAAATGCGAGTAATGTGGCCCCCACCGGCAATCACCTGCTCAAATTAAACACTGAGCAGAATAAACAGATAGGGGCAGATTTACAAGAACTGGCGCATATCTGCATATTAGCAGGGATGTGTCCGAACATTTGCGTCCCTTAAAAAAAACCTTGCACCACCATGGATGTGTCGCATTTACAATGCGGCGCACCGTGGCACAAGGATAGACAGATGCGTGGCACATCTTTTGGGGTACAGGCAGTGCATTGCTGGAATCGTGTCGCAAGCATGAAGCAACTTCAGAATAGTTAGGAATGCCTATTCCTAACATGCTGCGTCACTTCTTAAATCTGCTTCAAGTAGGCGTAATGTTTTGACGCAGTGGTGTCGTAAAAGTGACTCCGTGAAATCTTGTAGATTTCACTGGCTCACTTTTACGAGGTTTCTCACGTTGGAACACCCACCCTGCATACATTATACCTGAAGAAGGTATAATGTAGTGCAGGGCTTTACAACGTGACGCATCTCCATAGATGCGTAAAGTTTTAAATATGGCGCAACGTGGCGCATTGTTTACGATGGCGCTGAGTCACAGAAGTGACGCAACGGCGGAGTAAGTTGTTGCAAGGGGCTTGTAAATCTGCCCCTTAATGCGAGTCAGGAGTTAAGTTCATTGGAAGAGCTTTGTACAGTTCCAACTACCAAGACTGCCAATGTGGGAAGCTGCACTAGCTGAGCGGGGTCTCTTCGGGTGCTGGGGTGCCCCAGGCCAAGGCTGAGGTACATTCTTAGAATCGTGTGTGTGGAAGAAAAAAAACAGAACATCAGCAAATTGTTGCAGGTCAAGGTTGAGGTGCACTGAAAGAGCGAAACAGAGCATCACTGTTGTCACATAGGCTAAGTGAGGAGTAAACCTGTCTGGCAAACACCTGTACTCTCTAGCTAAGCAGGGGGATATTGTTAAGTGTGTTGGCTTCATATGCTGGCATAAGACCATAGTTGACGTGAGTACTAAGAATGAGGTTGACTATGGTATGTGACTGTCACTACCATTTTCTTCCTCGTTACAGTCTCCCTTTCTCAGCAGCCAGATTCCTACTGCTCCTCCCCCATGTGGCAAGTCAATCACTCTGTCCTTTCACAGATGGAGGTAATGCTTCCCACAAGTGGACTTTTGAAAATGTTCAGCAGTGGCTCTGACATTCATCACCATTTCCAAACATGACCAGGGAATGGGGTAGACCACATTTGTATTACCACCGCCACTGGCAACAGGGATATATCAACTTTTTCCAGCTACAATAATAGTTTTATTTGGGTAGTTCACAAAATACAGAAGAGAAGCTCTAGAGAGACCATACAGAACTGACCCGGATTGGAGTATTATACGCCACTGTCTCAAGGCAGTGAGATACCTCCTCCCCTGGACAGATGCCAGTATTAAAAACTTTCAGCACCATGGTCAGCTCCTGTGCTGTTCTCGATGCTGAGGTCTTGAGGAATAACAATGGCCCACGACCGCCTGTCGGAGTTGCCTGGAGTGAATCCAGTGCTTTAGATGGAAATATAGAAGTACAGGTACTCACTATTTAAAGCACCTGATTTCTCCTGAGGAGTGCTGATACTCTCCAATAAAATGTATTGCAGGAATGCTGAGAACAGCAGGGACTCAACCTTTGAAATTGAATAAGTGCAGGCACTCAGTACCGGACAGCACCTGCCCATTTAAAGCACTGGGTGAAGCGGAATGGGTAATTGACATGAGTTAGAGCATAGAGGCTGGACCAAGGCCCTAGCCTGGACGCTACTTTCTTTAATATCATTGGAACACTTAGGGCTGGTGGCTTAAATATCACACCTTTTTACGAATTGGCTCTAACTCTAACATACTTCATTGTTTGAGTGTTTGATCCACACCTGGTCCTCACAGAGTTGCTAAAGCGAGATAAATTCCATCTCTGCAAAGGTCAATGGCACTAGGTGTATTTAAGTATTATGAGTGAGTGCATCAACATTTTTTTTAAAAGCTCTGTTATTTTTGCTTTAGTCTGCTGTATAACTTCCCCAGTTTTAAGGTGGAGTTAGAATAGTAAATATGCACTCCATTACAGCCTCTGGTAGGTCCTCGTATATATAGATAAGACCGTGTTTGTGTCTGTCTTAGACCAGCAACCCAGCCGATTGGTCAGTTGGAGACACATCCCATCTCACCTAGGACCCTGCTAGCTGGGGTGGACAACCTCAGATGACTGCTGGTAAGCCACAGCCGCATAGGATAAAGCAGGGTTAAGCCACTACCACAGCAGCGTACGGCCGCAGGAGACCCATAAAGACAGCTAAGAGATCCAAATAAAACCTGTGAGTGAGGAACAAATTAAGTGAGTAGGTGAATGAGTGGATACATTTGTAGAGCACACTGCACCAGGGGATTGGCCTCAATGATATATCTGTGTCATTGATAAGAGTTAGCCAGTGCTTAATTTGAGCCGGTATTTTCCAATGCTTGCCACCAGCACTTAATTCTTAGCGCCGGCGCTTGTGGCAGTCTGCCACATGGTGGCGCTGTCTGCCAAATTTGGGTATGCACTCAACAAAAGCTGTTTATTCATTTAATATGCATTAACAATCACTAACATGGGATGCCCAAGCCATTCTTACAGCTTTGACCGCCTTGAATAGCCTGAATTGCCACACTTGTAGCAGTGTGTGCGTTAGTAGTTGTGTTGGTACTGTCATTAGCAGCGTTGGCAGGGGTAATGGTTGGTGCAAGCTGCTGTGTCCTCCTGACGAGCGCCCTGCACTTAATATTTTACAAATTAACCACTGGAGTTAACCTAAGGCAAAGTAGCATATAGCTATCATGGTATGTTTAGAAGAAGCACATCAGTGTCTGTGCGAAAGCATCAAGGTGGTCAGTGATCGCGAAGAGCACGCGCAAGAAGCAACCTGGAAGCAGGGCACAGACAACCAGTGAACTTTTAAACTCCCTATGTTTTTCTAAAATTCATCACTCTCTTGACAGCCTGAGGTTCTGTGTCTCCTTCTACATTTTCAATTTGGATTCTCTCCAAAACACTACACTGCTGGGCTGTCCTTGGTCCCTGCCTTTGCCCAGTCCCTGGGCCGCCCACCTGCCGCCACACCCAGCAGACTCCCAAGCATGACATAGATGTTTCCACTCTTTGTAAGTAGAAAGCAATTTCCTTCTCTTACAACAATCCCAACTTTGACATTTTCAATGTTCTCATTGAACGGATACACCTCCTTCCTGCTCCTTCTCTGTTTTTTAATCGCTGGATAAATCCCATAAGTGCTCCTCGCGGAGCTACAACCGGCCAAAGAATATGTTATATTGAATGCGATGCCGGCCAAGTACTTCCAACAAAAGCGACCGTCTACACCCTGAAGCGGTGACATCATGACCTACTTGCACATGCTTTCCATCTCAAAGTTTGGCCATTGAATAATATTTCTAGAATAATGGTCCATCTATGACAGGAAACAATGAAGTTATCCCTACTCAATGCTGCATCCAAAACTGTTGCCACCAACAAAGATCCCAGAATGGCTCCTTAATGAGGTGGGCTTGGGTTACACAGGCGATCATGACATATTCTACGATGACCCTTGTGATGAAAATGCTGAACATTGCAGACCCATATTTGAGGTTTAAGTGCTACACTCTTAGTTCTGGACTTTTTTTGGATAGCGTCGATGCTAAAAGTAATTTAGTGTCGTCTCTTGTACGTCCGTACACAAGTGGCTCACGTCTGGCGACTATAGGGCAAAGACATTTGGGCTAAAAAAATTAAAACCGTAGACGTGGACTGGCCTCAGATAGCATGGAAACATAAGGAATTTAACAAATTCTGTGAATATGGGCATGAAGATGAGACATATATTGGGCAAATTGTGAAATTCTATTCTATTCTATGCACATTTGTAGAGCACATGGCTACCCTAGACCATCCCAGCGTTAGCATCTGCAACACAACCTGGCCATCACACACTGTAGGGGTTAGTTGTCAAACAGCCAAGTTTGTAGGTGTTTCCGGAAAATCTATTCATTATCAATGAGCCGTACGGTATAGGGGAGGGAGTTCCACAGATTGGCCTCGTTGTAGCTAAAGGAGCGACCTCCACTGCTCCCTCTACGAATATGGGGAACCGCAGCCAATCGAACCTTAGTTGATCAAAGGGTTCTGCCCGGGTTGTAGGGTGAAAACAGAGGTAAAAGTAGAGGGGGGATCTTGTTTGAAGTGCCCTGTGTGCTTTGCATAAAGCTTTGAATTTCACCCTCTGATCTACCGGCAGCCAATGGAGAGTGACCAAAGCCTACCGGGCTAATTTATGTCTAGAGACATTGAGCAGGATGCAGACAGCCGCTTTCTGCACAACTTGAAGTTTCTTAGTTACGGATTTAGGCGTTCCCAAATAGAGCAAATTCCCATAGTCAAGCCAAGAGAGAATTAGTGCCTGGACCACAAGCCATCTGGATAGAAGGGGAAGGAAGCGTAACTCATGCTGGACTCTGAATCTCTAGGGTACTCAGTCAGGATGGTGAAGAATTTCTGGGTCACCCACTCATGCCGATGGGCTCGATCATATACAAGACTGGGTTTGAGTTAAAAACTCTGGTGGCTGATAAAACCTTGCAGAGGGGACCTCTGCGGCCCGCCGCTTTCGAAGTGATGACATTGACACTCACTAGCATTTCATTCTGTTTTATTTCACATTTAATAAATACATAATAAACAGTAGCAACATCTTTACAGACAGAAGCACCCCCTTGTCTCATTGATAAGTCTATGCACCCACGCGATCATCCATTCAATGTAGCAGGGACATTCTACTGATGGGTTGGAGGCAGCTTATCTCCAAAAGAAGTCATTGGGGAAGTCACTCACTGAAGGAATCCCTGCTCCTAAAGATCAGGTTCCTGCATAATGGAAAATTGACTTGGTCGCGTGAGATCCTGCCTCAAGTAACTGGAGGTGTCATATGTGTGAGAGTGCACTTTATGGATGTGTATCAGACCATCACTGGTGGGGTGTCTGACAGGAGGGGATGGTCCCTCACCTATGGAGTTTCTTCATGTGTAATCACCACTTGCTGATGTACTCTCTACAGACGTTGGTCTGTCCTTCACTGGTGGGGTCATAAATGCCCCCAACCATCCCGAACACTTTTAGAATTCCCGCATGGAGGGGATTGACCATCAATGCTAGAGTTTTCACTTTTGGGGACTCCTTACTTGTGCAAAATGTGCATGGACGGGTTTGTCTGTCACTGGTAAAGAATTCATCTGTTTCTGTCCAAGCCTTACACTTGTGATCTGCATAAGGAGGGGATTGTCAGTTCCTGGTGAAATCTATCTCTCTCACCACTCTTCGTCTTGGAATATTTTCATGTGGTGGACTGCCCATCGCTGGTGGAATCTTCAACAATAGGCAATCGCTTCTCACTAACAGCTTTTTACTTGTATGTCAGATATTACCCTGTCACTCATGGGACGAATCAATGTGCACAGTCAACATGAACTGATGAGCCCTTTACATGTGTGTTAACATCCATCACTGATGGGACATTTACATTAGAGAAAAAGTCTCAGAACTTTGTGAGTCCAACTCTGCAGACGCGAAGGCGCCTTCCTCACCTCAGAGACAGAATCTTTGCAGGTGAAAGTTTTTCCCAAGCACGCAGACGTGATAAATAAACAAGACAAAAATAAAAAAATAAAAACAACAATTTACAATATTTACAAGGCGGCCTTAAGACATTTGTTGGGATTGGTCCACACAGCCTCACCACATTTTTTGCCTCTCTCAGTATGAAATAAGGTAGGATCCAGCCTACATCCCTTTGTTTGATGTGCATGGCATTACAAACGTGCCCCTTTATGCGTTGGTTGTTGAAGATGCATCAGGGTTCCTTGCTTTATGGACAGTCTCTATAGAATTCTGTGTGCATCTGCTTACGTCTCATCGCATGTACACTAGGCGTATCATGCTTTTCCTTCATCCTTGGCCACTGTGTGAAAGCTTTCCCCAGTGCCACAAGATAAAAAGTCTAAGTGGTACAGGGAGTGTGTGCATGGGCCTCTTTCTGTACAGACAGCGATGTATCAGCATATATGTGTGCAAGTGGGTGACAAACCGCGGGCAAGTGAGTCTGAGAATGCAGGCGAGTCCATATCCATGATGTAACATGCCCTTTTGCAGTTCTTTGCTGAGATGGACCCTCTAAACTAAACCTTTCAGTTGCAACTGTGTGCTAAGACGAAGAAAACAAGCTGCCTCAGTGGAGTGAGGGGCAATTTCAGATACCTCTGGAGACAGAGAGGCATCACTCTTTAGAAGAATTCAACACCCTTTGTAAGAATGATATCACTCCTAGAGCCTGAACGTAGGAGGCCGGTGACTGCTGCTTATGGCTGCCGTTTAACTTGGCTGTGCATCCCTGCTTGAGCATACACTGGTCCAATCATAGGCATAAATAGCCCATACTGAGGTGGGTGAGGGTATCCGTGTATGAAAGGATCATTCAAAGCACTAGTTGTCTCTTCCTAAGCACGATGGAGGCTTTTTGATGCAAGTTCAGAGGGATAGTAGCCTACACACAGAAGTTGAGGCTCACATAAGGCTACATCTGGTAGCAAGTACTTGCCCTTAGTTTGAAGCAGGGATATGATGTGACAATGAACCCCTAATGCATCTCGATTCAGTCCAAAAGAAGAATATCTCATTTACTACTAGTACTTCTTTGGCAAGTCTGGGTGCAGAGCTGAGACCCACAAACACAACCACATCACCCACCTTCCATTCTGAGGAAGTCCAGCATTTTGTCTGGGCACCTCTTTTCCTTCAGACAAGATAAAGTACTCTGTAACACCTCACTCTCTCAATTCAGAGGGAGTTCATCATATTGAAATAGCTCATCCTCCAATCAGAGGAGCTTTATATGAATCCAGTGTCTTGTCACCTATGTCCTCCTCCAATCAGAAAGAGTTAGAATGAGTCTAGAATCTTGTCACACTTCCTTCCCTCATCCATTTAAGTGGGTTCAAAGGAAGCTGGCGTCTCATTATCCACCTCTTCCTCACGTGGGGTGGGTGCTCGCATGAGTCCAGTGTTGCATCACAGTTTCCCTCAAGTGGGAAGTTTCAGGAGTCCAGTGTCTCGTCAATATGTTTCCAGGCTCAGGTTTAGAAGCAACAAATGTTGTGTTTGCTTCCGATTTTCATTCTTTCTTCGACTCCCTTGTTTGCAGCAATCCTCATTCTCCGTCAACTTTCAGCTCTAAGAGCTCCAGGTGGGTCTACGGACATCATCTCTGGCTTTATCACCCTCATCATCCAATGAGCTTTCTGTAGGAAGTAGACAACAAGGCGCGTTGGTAAAACACATATTACTCATAATAAGCCACAATTGAAAACTTGCAGTTGTAAGAGACATATGAAGCAGCATTAAAGCATAATGTAATTGTCACACGTCTCAAATGACTCATGAAATACACTATCACTATTCGGAGCAGATAAGATGCCAAACACAACATCTGAAGCTAAGTGTAAAAAAAAATAGGAGTTACACGTCTAATGCCACAAATGAACAAGGACCAGGGGATTCACAACTCAAACCCCAAAGTATCTGCTGTCTATGTTACTGAGATCAGGATTGTACTATAAGTCTGTGAAGTTTAATGTCATGGAATGGACATGACATAGAATAGACAACAAGAAATGAGCATGACATTGAATAGACAACAAGAAATGAGCATGACATGGAATGGACAACAAAAAATGGGCATTACATGGAATGGACAACAAGAAATGGGCATGACTTGAAATGGGTGTGACATGGAATGGACAACAAGAAATGGGTATGACATGAAATGGACATGGCATTAAGTCATTTGCTATTGTAAGGAATGCAAATATCATGAGGCTGAATGCATATATATGTAAATATGTACATATATATTATATATAGAGAGAGAGAGCGATAGAGAGAGAGAGCGATAGATAGACTGACATGAACATACTGACCTCTGCACTTAGAGCAGCACCTGTTCTCACGCTTGTTACTACTGCAGGACGTCGCAGTGCACTCCTGGCGTTTGCACTGAGGTACTCCATTCTACAGGGAGGAAGAGAGTGGGGAAGAGAGGTAGAGAAGGAAAGCACAAAGAGAAGAATATGGGAAGGAAAGGCGATAGCAGGCGATGGAGGAGAGAAAACGGGGACAAGGTGAGATGAGCTAAAATAGTACATTAATACACTAACATTTATGAAGTATTTCAAACTGAACCTTCCTAATGACTCTTTATTTGAACTTATTGATTTTTGTTTGGAGGCTCCGGATATTAGTTTACCTTGATCTTTAGTCGAATAACAAAACATAAAGCACATTTGAACCCCTTAGGGCATCTTGAAACTGAATAAAAACATTTATTTTTACCCAACTCAATTGTACTCATTTTATTAACCTCATTAGGATGAAATGTAGAGTGCCCAGCTGGGATTTCCACGGGTAACCATGAAGTTAAACACAGGATAGTCCACTGAGGCACCAAACCTGGCCTGCAATTCACCATTTCTTCCTGTGCTTCTCAAAGTTATATTTTAGTCCAACAAATTTAAAGGGACTGTTTGGAGTGAACTAGAATTTCATTGTCAAAAGACCCCATTACAACAATGAAACTTTGGGGTGAGTGCTACCATATTGTTAATGAATCCGTGAACGCCCGGGATTGAACCATTCCCATCACAAGGTCACTTAATTCTATGGCACAGGAGCCCTCTAATCGACAACTAGATACTTACCACACACCAGCAGGTGATACACTTCATCTCCCCAAAGGGAGGCACGGTGGGGTGCCAACTTTCGTTGTTGGGGTACCAGTGCCTTCCAAACTTGCAGGCCCGGGGCCCATCTGACTGCATCATGTCAGTCACTTCAAATGGGCTCTTCTCGACCACTAGAAGAATTAGAAAACAGTAAGGTAAGTATTGATGCAGGATGAACGACCTGTAGTACAGGAATATCAGTGGATGCTGCTAGTCAGGATTCAGGCCCATTTGGCAGAGCTTTGTGTCAATTAACAGCACCTTCACAGCCCTTGGGGCCAGATGTACTAAGGAAAATGTTTGCGAATGCCGAATAGCGAATTTTTGCAATTCGCTATTTGGTCATTGCAAACAGCAACGCACACATGTGTGTTTAACACATTTAAGGCTTCCCAGTGAGTCGCAAATAGACCTACCTCATTAATATTCATGAGGTAGGTCCTGGTTTGTGATCCATTGGGAATCACACAAATCACAGGGATGTTGACCTGTCTGTGATTGCTTTTCAATAGAGCAATTTGTTTTTTGGGGGAAAAGCAGCACGTTTTCCTTAAAGGATAATGGGATGTGCTTTAAAAAGAAAAATGAAAAGTTTTCTTTTCATTTTTTACGAGTAGGCTGTGGTCCATGGGACCACTGCCAGCTCTTAAAACATGTTTTTCCAAACATTTTCGAAGGTGAAGGGGTCACTTAGCAACCCCTTCCCATTTGAGAATGAGATACCACCTATCTGAAGATGGTAAAAAGTATTTTTTTTTTGCGACCGAATTTTGGTCACAAAATATTCAGATATACCAGTGCGATTCGGTAGTATGAAGGGACGCCCTAAACACATGGCTTCCTAATACTGAATCGCAAACCCACTTTGCGATTCGGTAATAGGTTACCGAATCGCAAATTGGACCTTTGTACATTACAAAATGCTTTTTTAAGGTCGCAAGCGGCCCGATTCTGTGAATCGGCCCATTTGCGACCTCAAAAAAGCTTTGTACATGTGTCCCTTAATGATTTACGTCCCAATTAAAGATCATTCATAGGGCTGCATGTATGCCTTAGTATTGGAATAGCTGTAGATTTAGTGCATGGACAACAGTCTTCGAAGAACAATGTGTAGGCATGATTACAGGGCAGTGATAGAGCTCAGCGGGTAGTCTCTAGAGTGAAAGCAGTGGTATCACAAACAAATAATGTGATGTGGGAGAGCTGTCCGTCGAAGAAAGTCTTACAATCGCAGGGGTTGCTATGAGTTAGTACCAGGAGCCCTGGTAGAGACTTGTCGGGCTGCAATATTACAATAACAGGGAGGGTTGTCTGTCAGAATATTGTAGATAGAAAGAGTCTGGCATAAATATGATGTCATGAATATAATTTGCAAAAGTATTGTCGCATGCAACTGGCATGAAATGGAACAGACGTGACATTAAGGCTTTTCTTATTGTGCTTGTAAGGAATGCAAATGCCATAAATTTGGATGCACATTTTCTAATATTATCTTCGATTGGGCAATAATTTTGTAGACGATATTTAGCAGACAATATTTATGTCAGATGATATTCTAGTACCACACCAACAGGGGGCACTGCGGGTCAGGATTGAGGACCCTGAGTAAAGCTGTCAATGGACTAGAGACTAGAACAGCAGGAGGTTCTGCAGAGTGGAGAACACTGGGTGCATTAGTCCTGTGCAGGGCCGGACTGACGGTAGCGGGTATCGGGCGTTACCCCGAGAGGCTGGAAGGTTTCGGAGCTTTGGGGATCGGTTTTGTTTGCAATATCGACCCCCAGTAACAAAAGCAGCAGTGATTCATACTTCCACCCTCTGGGCTGGTCTGACAATTTTGCCTGGGCTACTTTGAGTTCCCAGTCTGGCCATACCCACCTGGACATTTCTTGCAGCAGTCGGAGGGGGCAGCACGCACAGGGTTGGCACAGGTGAGACGCGGACATTGCACTTTTTCACAGTGGACTTCACCGGTAGATCCCTAGGGAAAAACAAAGACATAATTACATGAAAGAGTCAACAACAGCAAGAAGGGTGTGTACAGAGAGTGTGCCATGGGTAGTAAGTCACAGGGAGTGAGGTGCAGAAAGCATTCTACAGGTGGAATGTACACTGCATGCGTCAGGTGGATGCCACAGGCGGACGTCATTTGCATTGGGGCAATTGAACTACGGACGGCTTGGCAGATATAGATGTAAGAAGAAGGGTAAGCAAGGGTAACTATATACCTCTTAGGTACACTTTTTAGAGGGTCTTAGGGATCGTGAGGGGGTCTCTTTGAAGTTAACGTTTTTCTGTCGGGCCAATAGAGGCGACAGACCCAATGATAATTTGACTTACTTGCAGGACATCAATATGAACATAGGGCAATTTTGGGTTGTTACACGTTTCTTACCTTGCAAGTACATATGGCACATTTAATTAGTCCAAAAGGTGGTACCACTGGGTGCCAGCGGGTGCCAGCTGGCCGCCAGCTCTTGTCTCCATCAAAGTAGCATCCTGAAATGAAAGCAAAGGCGAAATATTACTCATTTACTGAATGAGAATTCACAATATTACATTAGTATTGTCAATATCATTATCACAACTTTATCAAGATTATAGAAGTCTATATAGTATTATTTCTAATGCTGTTAAAAGAGTTTTTTTAAAGTGTGCTGCTATAAAGCCATAGAGGCAATCGTAAGGACAATCTAACACAGGAAACTCTAAGGAGTGGTGCCTTTAGATTGTTCACTTCTTTGTGTGCTATACGACAATGGTCACTGCTTACCCAGGGAGAAAACAATTCCTTAAATTGGGATATCACCTGGAAATGCTTTTGAACCCATCACCCAGGAGATGACAAGGCACATGATATTCAAGTAGCAAAGCTAGGGTGGACCAGGCTCATGATAATGAGAAAGGGGTTTGTAGATAATCATGAACTTAAGTTTAGTAAAATAAACTGGTTTGACCAGGTTCCTAATTTTGGAGAAGGGTTCTGAAGCTGACCACACTCATGGTATTGGAAGAAGAATGTAGTGTGAGGCAGACTCAAGGTACCCGATTGCAAATTAATGACGTGACCAAAACAAAAATACGGTAAAAGTTTCCTGAATATTGTCAAGACATGTCAGACCTCCTACGTGTAGGTTTGAAAAGAAAATTTGGATTTGCAAACCTACAAATTTCTGATTGGTTGATTGACATAATTTGAACAGTGCTTACCCTCATTCGTCAATGTTGGTTTCTCCACCTTCTTCAGTTCTTTTTTCTCTGAGGAGGAGAGAGAAGGAGACTGTCAGGAAAGGAATATCAATCACCAGACAAAAGATGGGATGGTGAAGCATGAGGGGAAATTGCCCAGGGTGATGGGAGATGAACAAGCACCACTTTGCCTATGGCAATTAGCATCCTGTAAGAGGTGGTCCTATATCCCCCATTCTCCAGGAAAGCAAGAAATTAATGAATTTGTACTTGTAAAGCACACTTATACCCCAACTGGGGTTTGCTGGTGCTGTACGCATACCGCTGTGGAACCCTTCCTGGCTTTTCCCTGTGAAATGTTCGCTCCTGGGCACACCCAAGGTGAAGCCAGGCATCCCAGCGCTGTTGGGGCCACTGTGGAGATTAGGCAAGCTATTGCCCAGAGTCACAGAGTGGGACCCATGATTAGACTAGGCACCGAGGCGAGAATTATCAGGTCCGAGGAAATTGAGCCCAAGACCCGCCGAGGCGGGAATTGAACCCTGGTCCCAGGCCAGACCTCTGTAACAGGGTCTGCCGCTCTAACCATTCAGCCACACTTCTCCACCCAGAAAGAAGGTGAACAGGCATGATGTAGCCTTGACCTAAAGCAACTCGAAGACCAGGATTCCAAGGAGCAGGTAAAAAAAGCACATAGTAAACCAGGTGAACAAGTACCACCTAAATCAGGATCCCAGACAATGACCGGAAGATGGACATTATGATGCAGGGTCAGATGACAACACAAGCCAAGGCCCCAATAACTCCAGGAGATAGGGGAAATGGACGGGCGCTCTGAAGTTACGGCAGGAGGACAAAATTGAATTCTCAATTAATCATTGGAATCCCTTAATTCGTGATCCCAAACATTCAATTATCCAACAGAACAATCCCTGCGTAAGTCAGGAGAATTTGTCGTTGAAAGAAGGTCATCGCACAGCCTAGAGAACCTGTGCCTATCACCCAGGGGAACAAGCATCTAATAGACCAAATGTAAAAGTATCACTTCATACAGAAGAACAAAGATCACATGAACCTTCAGGAATGGCAGAGTGGATTCCTGTGCATTTCTGTGCACTTTCTACAGAAAGTCCTTATTTAACTTTATCTGGCTTCCCTATATTTTCCTCTCGGAGGACTCCCGCTTTTCAGGTTCTTCGTGTCTTCCCCCTTCATTTTCGCTAGAAAATCTCACTCCGACCTTCCCATTTCTAACAGTAACATCAGACCTCACGTGTGGCACACCCAGCCCACTGCACTATTCTGGAAGTCCCCTGGGTTCAGTCTATTGAGAATTCACCCCTTTCGCGACCTCTGACCTGCAAGAGTGGCCTTACCTTCACAGACTGGACAGCAGCGACCTTCAGGTTGGACCACATGGGTGCAGTTCAGGGGCTGGCAGATGATGGGGTCGCAAATCACAGTCCGTTTCTGTAAGAGGAACAAGGGAGGGATGGCATGGGAGGGAGGGAGAGAATGAGAGAGAGAGAGAGAGAGAGAGAGAGGGAGAGAGAGAGAGAGGAAAGAGAGAGGGAGAGAGAGGAGAGAGGCAGAGACACATGGAGAGAAAACACGAGAGAGAGGGACAAAGAGAGAGCGAGAGGAAGTGGGGGGGTGGGTGTTCATGAAATAGGAATGCATCGAAAGATAGAATGAAAGAAGAAACATGGGATTAGAGAGGAAAAATGTGGTTGGGTGAAGAAGAAGGAAAAATGCAACAGTGAAAGAGCAGCAAGTTAAAGAGCAGAAAAAAAGGGGGCAAAGGATGAAGTAGGAGGAACAGAGAAGAAATGAAAATGAAAGGTGTGGATCAGTGGAAAGAAAGAAGGGATGGTGAAAAGGATGGAAGAGAGAAAATTATTAGTTAAAATTCCATTCCCTCGCATTAACAGACACTTCTTTCTGGTCTCTCGCGCCCTGCGTTTCACCACCAGTATATGTTACATTGTTTAATTATGTGGTGTAGAGCATGTGGCTAAATGCATTTCTGCACCAAGTATGCGGCACAAACGCTGCACAGCCACACACTATTATCTGCATACATGTGTGTGTATGTTACAGCAGTCAATAGAACAAGGGCCCCTTGAATACATTTGGGGCCCTGGACTGAGATGGTCTCCTAGCAGGTCACGCGCTTACCTGGCAGCTGCACATTGAGCACTTCCTGTCATATTCGGGGGCCCATCGAGATCCGTGGGCCCTAGTCTGGCCTTCGAAGAAACAGGAGTTGGGGTCCTTCTTCAGATCCTCGGGGTCCCTTTGCTTCCCATCATCCAGAACTTCGGGCTCATATTCGGGGTCCCCGGGAGGCACAGCCAGGCGGCCGGACTCGCAGGTGTTGGGAATGTGCACCTGAAAGCCAAGGCGAGAAGGTGAGAACATGGCGGCAACATGGGTGATCAGAGAGGGAAATTCAAAATGGAGGAACCTGAAGGTGACACAGCTCAGCGTTATGGGGCATCAGTTTACACTTAGAATCACAACGCACTCTAGGAAAATTCAAGTCACCCATAATGACATCACAACACCCTTAATGACATCACAACACCCTTAATGGCATCTCAACGCCCTTAATGGCATCACAACACCCTTAATGACATCACAACACCCTTTGTGGCATCACAACACCCTTAATTACTTCACAGCACCCTTAATGACATCACAAAGCCCTTTGTGGCATCACAACACCCTTAAAGACATCATGGCACCCTTAATGGCATCACAGCACCCTTAATGACACCACAACACCCTTTATGACATCACAGCTCCATCTTCCCCTAGGAGGAATCTGAGTCAAACATTGATCCCAAGGGTCCAGGTGAGGTCAAACAAATGTCCATATTTTCTGAGGGCAGAGAGTTAAATCAGGGAGGCAGGTACAGATCTCATTTGCTTTGAGTGAGGTCTCCCATTATGCTCTACAAAAGGGCTCGTGAAAGATATGAGCAGCCTTGGGACAGGCTTTTGAGGTCCTAAATATGTTAATAACTCATTCGCCAAAGAATTGCAGTGAATGTAGTCTGCTCGGATGGACGGTCAGTGACAAGCGGGGCTCAAGACACTTCTTTTTTGGGCTGGGACTCACTGAGTGTCCTCGCAAGTGAGATTGAGGAAGTGCTGCAAGGCAGGAGTTGCCTGTCTGCAGAAAATACCAAGATCTGCAGCAAGGAAGAGGCATGATGCATGGTTGGAAGAGGACGCGACAGATGCCTTCTACTTGAGGTTCTTGCAAAAATCATTTCCTCACTTGAAATTCTGCCTAAAAATCATTAACGAGTAATAAATAGTAGAATGCGCCAGCAGCGAAAGGCAGGTAGGTGCTTGTGTACATCGAGAGCCAGCAGGGATGTTGTGGCTTTGAATCTTGTCCAAGTCATTAGTAATATCCGATCTGGAGCACTTTGTCCATCTCAGGGGTTGAGGTCCGGAAAGATCCAGGAGAAGAGAGAAAATGGCTGAGAATGCTGCAGGCCAAGAAATGACAACCCCCACAGTGGAATATGTAAGGAGTTATCATGCTCGCCGACAAGAGCGCTTTGAAGAACACATCTACATACCTCAATGGTTGGATGCAGTCCTTATTTTAAAACTTGTGCATGAAAACTGGAAATAAATCTCCACTCAACGTTTCCCAAAAAGTACAACTTCGCATTCGATGATTGGTTGCGGGATAGGTCAGATAAATTCATACGTTTTCCTAAGCTTGTGATAATTCAAAAATGATGGTGCTGGTTAAATGTGGATGGGAAAGACCTTCTCTAAGCACTGAGGGTGGACAGAAAATCTTGTTTTGCTTTAGGAACAGCTCGCCATTTCTGGTCCGCGGAATACAATATATGCGTTGGCTAATGTAGACCAGCTCAGTTGGCCAAGCAAAAAGGGGTTTTGCCTTTCAGGCATTTAGAGGTCAAACCCAAGACTTTATATGTGATTTTAATTCCAGGTGCTAGCAGATATAAATTCCTTTGAAATGCAGTTAGTGAATATGTGACAGACCGTATATCAAGCCTACATCTGCAACCTGGGACCCTTGAAGATTTTGTGCTTCGTGTGCTGGTATCTGGCCAACAGAATATTCCCTTTATCACGCTTGAGTGGACCAGTGCATGAGCAACAATCGCTGCTTAGGAGGGGAGGAAGCATTAGCAGATGTGGGGGGAGTCCACAGAGTCATGTCAGGCCGAGCGAGTGGCCCAGGTGACCACCCAAAGCAGAGGAGGTGGCCATGAAGCAATCCCTGCATTGGTCAATTCGCTGAGCAGCCACAACGAAGGTGTTTATACATCCAGAGTTTATAATGGCTTATTTTTGAGGTCCATTTAGGGGAGAGAATGTGGCGCAGCGGCAAGAGCTGCCGGCTCAGGAGTTGGGGATCTGGGTTTGAGTCTCAGCATTGGTGCAACATCCTGTGATTCTGAAAAAATCACTTGATCTCCCTGTGCCCATGGACAATGCCTGGATACCTTATCGGGTGATAAGTCTCGCTATTTAAAGTCTACAAACTTCAATCTTTTCTTGGGAGACAAGGTAAGTATTAGCACGAGGTATGCAACAGGGTGGGCTACCAAAACTTGCCATGCATTTGTATTGCCCTTATGGGCCCCCTAGAGTCTGCTTTCCTGGAACACAGCAAAAAAACACATTACGTGAACAGCCTGGGGCCTCAGTTACCAAAGCCCATGTGCGTCTTGGTGTCCGTCAGCCTCTGAGGTCCCTGGGGATCAGGGAAGCCCAGCTTACAACCCCAGAGGGTAGATGTGTGGTACTCACCCTGCCTCGGATCTCGCCCAGGGGGTTCACTTTGGTGCTGACTTGGATGAAGGCGGAGCCCTTGGCCAGGTGAGTCAGGAGGTCTTTGTCCAGGTCCTTCACGATGCCTTGAGTCTGCGAAAATGAAGGCGAGGAATGAGTGCATGGTTTATCTCCAATACCTCCCACTGCTCAGAGAGCCCTACGCCGCTCTCGAGGACCTGCCCTGCTCTCAGGGTCCTTCATTCACCCGTGCTCTATCCAGATAATTTCCCACATGGCCTCTCGTGTCTACGACCATCCATTGTCCTTACTGTTTGTTTCTTTCTCATTTGCCTCCAGGTCTCCCCTGACCTGAGTTCCCTTCTCTTGCTATTCTACCTTTTTTTAAATTTAGATGTGTCTTTTTTCTCTCTATGGCTACCTACCCTTTGCTCCCATTCTTTCACTCTTATTCTCCCCTTCGCCTACCCTCTTTTCCCCCTTTACTTCATCACTCTCCCATCCTGTTATGTTACTCTTTGCCCCTCTTCTTTCTTTTTTCTGCTGCATCTATCTCTCTGTTTCATTTCCCTTTCGTTTTCTCTCTCCCTCAATCCCTACATGCATCTTTCTCTCTTTTCTCTTCCCCTCTCCTCCTGTTTTCCTCATGTTTCTCTTCTTCCTCCATATCTTTCCCCTTCATCTTTTCACTTTAATTGGCACGTCAGGCCTCCAAGGCCCTGCCAGAGTTTGTTTTGAATTATGTAAACAGGCATTTAAGAAGTCAGAATTGACTGTAATTTATATCTGTACATTCCATGCTGTTTCTCCCTGTACTAAGCCCTCTCCGACTCTTTCCACTACACCCCCTCCCTGCTTTCCCTACACCCGTCTTGCACGTTACTTCCTTCGCTCTCTCCTGTCCTATTTTAGTTTCATCCTCCACCCCTCCTCATTTCATCTGCCCCCACTCTCTCTCCTTTCATCCTACTGTTCCCGAATCTCTTGTCTTCCTTACCCTCCTACTGGTTCTTTTAACTTTTTGCTCTCCTCTTTTTAGGTCTGGTCTTACCTCTCCACCTCCACCCCCCTTGTTTCTTCGCCACTCTCTTTGCTTCTCTCTCATTTTTTCATCATTTTCCACCTCCGTCCAAAACCCCTCCATCCATCTCTGCCTCCACCCACCTCCCTCCCTCCAGGTGTCCGTCCGTCTACTTGCCCTTCGTCCCTCTCTCCCATCTCCCTGGTCTCACTACCATCTCATCTCCACCCTTATTTGTTCTACTGCAGTGGCGGCCCCCCAAATAGGGCGGAGGAGCGTCGCACCCCTGCGGCCAGTGCCGCAAAGGTGAAAAACAAAAAGGCAAAAAAATTCATTACCATTTTTTTGTCACTGCTCCCAGCCCGAGCAGTGTTTGGGGGCGGGGCATTGCAGCTGACTGGCAGCAGGGGAGTGATGCTCACTCCCCAGTTTACGCTGCGCATGCCACTTTGGCCGGATGCCTTGCGACGGCCAGCCTGACATGCGCAGTGTAAACCTCTCCACCTAGCTGTCTCAGACAGCTTGGTGGAGAGCAGGCACAGGCTCCCTGTGTCTGCTGGAGCGTCGAGGGTGCCCGTCCCAGCCAATCCTGATGCAGCTCTCATGCTGCTCATCTGCAGCATGAGTCCAGCTTCGGGATTTGGAGAATGCGGTTGGCTGAGGCTCCTTGAGGTGCCGTCGCTTCAGGAAGGAAGAAAACAGGAGGAAACCTAGGTAAGTACATTTTCACATTGTTTTTATGATATTTTCGCCCCACTGATAGGCACTGTGAGAAACCTGCATCGCCCCGTGAGTCTTAACTCCAGAGCTCTCAGTCACAGCCCAACCAGCCATGCTTGAGAAATTTGGCATTTCAGCCTAATCGGGTCCCATTTTCTCAACCCCCTCCCACCCCCTAACCCACCCGTCCCCTTGAAACTTCCACCACCCCTTTCCCTGCTTTCCTCTCTCATCCACCCAACTCTCCACTACCCTTTATTCCCTCTCTCACTCCACCTCCTCGTGCCTCATTCTCAGTGTCCCTCCCCTGCCCCTCGCTTCACCCTCCGCTCCTTCACTGTGTTTATTTCTCTGCACACAGACAGCTGTGCTGGGAATGCCAAAAGACACATGTTTTCCAGGGTTTGCTGTGTCACGGTGAAGATTTGTTTTCCAGAAAGAAATCTTGTCTCTCCCCCCTGTGGAGTTACCAGCACTGGCAGGTTGGGGGGGCTGGGGCCCAGCCCCACCGCTGCCAGCCGGCCCAAGACGCCTGCCTGCGGGTCTTTCACTGTCCCAGGTGAGGGTGGCCAGCTGCCGTCACACCCATCGCCCTTCCTCTGCCCTGTCACTACCTCCCATGAGCCACCCTGTATCAGGGCTCGTCTTCATCACCCTTTCAGTCCTAACTGGCTAAGGTAAACTCTTTGCGGGCCCTCCGATTGCACAGCATTGCCCACTGGCAGCCCTGGCAACCCCCTTTCTGTACCCCAGGGCTCCTCCATTCCAGTGCTTAATTTGCTAAAACAATAAGTGCCGGGGCCCTCGTCTGGAGGCCACCACAGCTTGCACCACACATTGCCACTGCCAATGACATTACCTGCACAACTACTAACCCTCACACTCCTACAACTGTGACAATTCAGACTGTTCGAAGCCCCCAAAGTTAAAAGAATGGCTTGGGCGGCTGGTATTAGTTTTTTTTATGTATATTGAATTAATAAACAAATGTTGCTCTATTCATCTTTGAAGTTCACAAACAGCGCCACCATGTGGCAGCTGTCATAAGTGCTGGTATTGACAATTAAGTGCTGGTGCCCAGCAACAGATAAAACCAGCTCAAATTAAGCACTGCTCCCTTCAGTGCTACCCCCTCACCTCTGAGCCGTAGAAGCCCTTCAGCAGACGCTTGTACTCCTGTCTGTTCTCGTCCGTCTCTCCGATCTCTGCGAAGCCGTGCAGGTGGGCATTCAGTGTGGCATCGTCGGGCTTGCCCAGGCCTGTGACCACAATCTCGTAATGCAGGTGGCAGTGCTCGTCCAGGGAGATCCAGGCGTGGCCGGCCGAAGCAGTGCGGATCGGGGGGATGACGAACTGGCCTGCCAGGGGGATGGGCAGTTCTGCGGAGAGATATAAAACAGAGAAGGTGAGACACACATCACGGGCACAGTGAGGGCAGGAGGTGTGGGTGAGAGGCCCCTCTATGAGAGACAGGACATGACTGGACCACACACCTGGAATGGTGACAAAACAGTGTCTCTGACAGCGTCATCTTTAAGAAATGACCAATGCTGCTAGCTTGAAAAGGAAGGGAACCCCAGTATTGCGAATCTACAGTCATACAGGACGCCATTGACTGCCAACCAGAAGCCAACTTCTAGTTAAAGAAAGCCCTGTTACTTCCTAAATGAATTCAGAAGGGGGTCCCACTACAGCCCTCTCCATGGCTGCCCATATGTATTCAGAAGGGGTCCCACCACTGCCCACTGCATGACTGCCCATATGTATTCAGAAGGGGCCCCATCACTGCCCACTCCATGACTGCCCATAAGTAATCAGAAGGGGCCCCACCACTGCCCACTGCATGACTGCCCATATGTATTCAGAAGGGGCCCCATCACTGACCACTGCATGACTGCACCTGTATATTCAGAAGGGGCCCCGTCACTGTCCATATGTATTTAGAAGGGGCCCTCACCACTACTAACCTGGTGTGTCTATCCTGACAGAGGGCTTGTCAATACCGTTCCCTGTCGAAGGATAGATACCCCCGTGGGGCAGTTTTCGGGGACGGGTGCCCTGCTAACGGATAGGACTCGTTACAGGCCTTGCTGTTTTGGAATGCCTTCCTCCCTAACCCCGGGAGCCCGTCTTCCCTAACCCCGGAGCCCGTCTTCCCTCACCCCGGCAGCATCAGGCGCTGTGGTACCCTGGCCCACGTTGCCATGGCGACGGCTTGATGCCGCAGCCAGTGACAGCTCTGCTGGTCAGCCGCACTCTGACAGAGCCGGAGCCGCGGCCAAGGATTTCAAACAAGGAATTTCAAAGAATAATTTGAACATCTCGGGAAACTTCAGCCAAGAATGCGACCATCTGTGCCAGCAAATAGGATCCGCGTGTCAGGGCGGGAAATGAAGGCCAGATGTGATGCGCGCGCGCTCAGCCTGCCCGTCTCTGCTGCGCCCCGCGCTGCTCCGGCCGTCTAACGCTCGAATCCACCCGCACCTTCTCTGTCTTGTAGCATCTTTACTTCTCTTTCTCTTCATTTTCCCTCGTCTCTTTCTTTCTCTCTCGTTCCTGCTCTCTCTTTCAATCTCTCTGCGCGTGCGCGATTTCTCTTCCACTTTGGCTCTTATGACTTTCCCTTTCTCCCCGATCTTTCCTACCCCTCTCCCCCCTGTCTCGCCTCTCTTCTGTTATTTCTCCCATTTCTCCGTCATATGCACTCGGTCATCCTCCCACTCTCTCTGACATTCAGTTTTTTTCAGAGAATGTTCTCTTTCACTCAGGCCTTCCTCACCTCCCCTCTCTTGTGCATCTTCCAGATTTATTTTTCTCGATTCGACTTCTTGAGTCCTCTTTGTATCTGCCTTCTTCCTCTCCCTATCTTACTCTCCCTTGTGTTTTTTTCTCCTTTCCTTCCCTGCTTTCATTCTCCCAGCCCTCTCTTTCTCTGAAAGTATCTCTCTGTTTGTTTTGCCTTCCTTATCATTTAGTTTTCCATTTTACTCCTCTAGTTTCCATGCTTCTCTCCTCTGGATATAACTCTCTCTCTACCTCAACCTCTCCTTCATTTGTTTTACCTTTCCAGAATCTACCTTTCCAGAATCTCCCTTCCATGCTCTGTACGTACTTTCATCTGTTGTCTCTTCCTCCCCTTTTTTTCGTTTTTCCCTTTTTAAATTCTATCTTATAATCTATTCTCATGTCTGTTTCTTTCCATGCTGCTACCTTCTCTCAGCGTTTTTCCCTCCCTCTCTTCATCTTTTCTCCACTCAGCCTGGACCTCCTCCGTGTCTGCCTGTCCTCTCCCCTCCTCCATGCTGGTTACCCCACTTTACCTCTGACATGATCCGAATTGAGCTATTAACTGTCCCCCTAAGACCGACCGGCGCAGCTGCGTCTCTGCGGGACACTGACTGCTTTCCAGGACCGTCTCGGCGCTGACAGCTCAAGGATGCTTCATCTGCTCTCAGGGGTCCAACTCTCTCCAAAAGAGCAGCCCAGGTCTCTCCCTGCACCCAGGGCCTTCCTCATCCTCAGCAGAGCCAGGGTCACTGTCAGTCTCCACAACATCCAAGCCTTCATCAGGAGCCCTCCTCATCCTCAGCAGAGCCAGGGTCACTGTCAGTCTCCACAACACCCAAGCCTTCATCAGGAGCCCTCCTCATCCTCAGCAGAGCCAGGGTCACTGTCAGTCTCCACAACACCCAAGCCTTCATCAGGAGCCCTCCTCATCCTCAGCAGAGCCAGGGTCACTGTCAGTCTCCACAACATCCAAGCCTTCATCAGGAGCCCTCCTCATCCTCAGCAGAGCCAGGGTCACTGTCAGTCTCCACAACATCCAAGCCTTCATCAGGAGCCCTCCTCATCCTCAGCAGAGCCAGGGTCACTGTCAGTCTCCACAACACCCAAGCCTTCATCAGGAGCCCTCCTTATCCTAAGCAGAGGCAGGGTCATTGCCAGACTCCACAACATCTAAGCCTTCTTCACTTCTCACTGAGGGCCATGGTTATCCCCTGAACATCATCAGGAGCCCTCCTCATCCTCAGCAGAGCCAAAGTCACTGTCAGACTCCACAACATCCAAGCCTTCCTCACCTTTTACTGAGGACCATGGTTATCCCCCTGAACACCAACAAAAGCCCTCCTCAGTCTACCACAGGCATGTGATGCTACAGGTGGGCTGAAGGTTCTCCCTATCAGTCCTAATAGGGGTACCGATATAAAAGAAAGTTGTGACCACTGAGGGACTTTTCTGGACATCAATTTACCTTGATATCGGGCCCACAGCCCGCTGTAGGGAAGAGATGTGATCTGGCCCCGCAGTTCTCCTTCCTCGTAGTTTTTGGTCGCCACATTGATGAAAAGTTCGCTCTGGAGTAACATGTGTAGATCCCGCGCATTCATCTCCTCCCACACGCCGGAGGCCTAAAAAGACAAATGGACAACCATGCACTTGGTCAACTGGGAGACATTCACTCATCTTTGCAGCGTTCTCTCCAGAGTTGTCCTCATCCAGACATAAAAAGGTTAGCAACATCCATCAGCTAACTTGGTAAACAATGTCCTCAAGAAAGGTGTTCTAGAAATGTGTGTTGTTACCAGCTTGTGGGGAGAGTGGGTGTGTCAAATGATGGAACATTGACCTTGTGTAAAAGTACATCAGCAGATATCCTGTCTTCTCTGCTGAATGCTTGCAGTTTCTTATGCATGTTAAAGATGATAAACTATCTATATCCCTCCTTAGATACGAAGAACCAATTAGCTGAAATCACCAATGCGCTCTTGATAATCAGTACATATATAAACCACAATGAGGTGCAACAGTCATGTGTTTATCTGCACAAAGGATGTGATCTGAGCCTGAATGGTGACCTCCAACTCAAATTCACTGGTATGACTTCTCTTTCCAGATCTGAACAGAAGACACTGTGCAATCCGTAGCACTGCCTAATAAATGTGTCTACTGTAGACCAAGTGGCGGCTTTGCAGATGTCAGCTCCGTCGAGGTTGATGAATTACTAAACAGATCTAGAAGTAGTGTGGGCTGGCCACATGAGCATCATTACAGCATCAGTTGAGCTGGCCCTGATCCTCAAGGGAAACAGATAAAGTTGTGAGCCTCAGAGTAACATACATGCTCAGTATTAAGAATCCTGGAACAGACCTGGCTCAGACAGGCCAGATTTGGTAAGTGGACACAGAGGGAGGCTGTTGTCTGTCTTCCCGGGCTGCTTCTTTGCAGACAGTGAAACAAATCCTTCTCGTAGCGGGTTCTCTCACTTCTACTAGCATGTGATTCATTGCATTTGTAGAGCACGCAATGTACAACCTAATGGCTTTTAGATACTTGAGACTGTTGCCTTTTATGGCATAGGCTGCTGTGTCTATTTCAGGAAATGACCTTAAATGTTTTCGTTGCATTCCAACAATTTACACATCACCCCAGCGATAATTTTTCACACAGACACACTTTTAGTCTCTGGCCCTCTCCCAACATTCTCTCAAGGTTCTCTTAGGACCACCCCAGTGTGCATCCTTGTCCCATCCCATTGTTTCTGCCCCCATTAGTGCTCACCAGCCCATTCTTGTAGTCTCCGCTCATGTCATGCAGGACGTTGCGTCTGGTTTTCCTCCTGGGTTTAGTCTCCAGAGTGATGCCGGTTACTTCCGACTTCGTCCCGGCCACTTGTACCTGTCAAAGAGAAAACACCATTAGACACATGGGAAAGGGAGAACTATAGAACTTATGTGACGTCACTGGACTGGCATAGACCAGAAAGCATATTTAGACACATGGGAAAGGGAGAACTGGAGACACCCATGTGACGTCACTGGACTGGCATAGACCAGAAAACATCATTAGACACATGAGAAAGGGAGAATTAAAGACCCCCATATGACGTCACTAGACTGGCATAGACCTGAAAGCATCATTAGACACATAGGAAAGGGAGAACTGGAGACCCCCATGTGACGTCACTGGACTGGAAAAAAACAAAAATCATCATTAGACACTAGGGAAATGGAGAATTGGAGACCCCATGTGACGTCACTGGACTGGCATAAACTCACCATCAGAGAGGAGAGCCTGCTATCCCTAGCTAATGTGTGGCACCTCGAAGAGCATCAGTTGTAAGGCTCAGGTCTCAGGGGCCCAAAGAACATACAAACTACTGCTTGTAACTACTTATACACACATATGTATGGCGTCTAATACACAATATCCAAACACCCTGGGATGGGCCCTGCAGAATGCTCAGATACCCATAGGCAGACGGTGAGGGCACAGGCACCTCACAAGACTTAGGTAACCAGAGGCAGAGGTTAAAGGGATTGGCGCTACCCACTGCTCAGAAATCCAGTGGCATATGGTGAAGAAACTGCCATTGCCAAATGTGCAGATACCCAATGGCACACAAAGAAAGTATTGGCACTACTCATTGCGTGTGTACAGTGAGCGCACTGTCCGGTGTTTAGATACCCACTGAGGCACAATGAAGTATGTGGCACTGCCCATTTCCCAGATCTCCATAGGCACACAACAAAGGCACTGCCAGCTCACTGACATATATGCAGGGGACCATAATGAAGGGGTTGGCACTAGACAATGCTTGTATGGAATGAAGGTATTGGCACAGCACAAAGAGAGGGTACCCATTGGCACAGGCAGCAGCTGTGACATAGTGTTGACCATGCAGCGATCCCGCGCTACACCAAGGCGTGCCGCACGCATACCTGGTACTCCAGCGTCCCGTTGTCGTACAGAGTGAACTTGGCAGACCCAACAGCTCCAGTTCTGGTGGCACTCAGGGCATCTCCTCCAGATAAAACACTCTGGATGGCTGAAAGAGGAAGACAGAAACGTGACGATGAGGATGCCAGCTGCAGAGCGATGATGTAAAACCCGCCACCATGACGTAGCCCTCTACCTTCAACATGGAGGACTCCATTCACACCACACAGTACCTTCGGTATGCAACACTACTCCCAATCCTGAGCTTCCCTGTGGCAAGCCCCCTCCTTCCCCCTTTATGCAGCCCCAACCCCCTTTAAGTGCAGTTCATTCTCCCTGCATACATTCTATCCAATTATGAAATCCTGTTCCCTACATGCAACTTTTCTCTCCCTCCGGAAAGTTGTACTGTCTCAATTTGCGCTTGTATCATGCCTGCATGGAGCTCCTCTCTTCTTATACGAAGACATTCTATAAACTCCGCTCTTGTCCTATGCATCTTCTTTCTCCCAGTCTATTGGTATTATATTTCTTGAATGTACAGATTTATAAAAATCTATTGTATTGTAATTGCATTTATATAGAGCTTACTACACCTGACGAGGCGTAGAAACGCTTTTTGGGCGAGTAGCACGCTACTCCGGAACCCATAGAGGATTAGTGTTGAATTAGTATAGTGAAACATGCAAGTACATTTTAAGGGGTGGATAGGTTAGTCAGTTATTTGGATTTGGATTGATAGCAGACTGATAGAAGAGGGGAAAAAAAGGCTTTTTTATATAGCGCTTGTTACCCCTGATGGGGTGTGACGGACAGTATTCCGGAAGCCTACAAAGGATTAGTGGTGAATTAATACAGTGAAATATGAAGAAATTTCAGTGGTGGATATTAGTCAGTTATTTGGAGTGAGAAGGATAGCGGAGGGATAAAAGGGGAAGAAAGGTTTGCATTCATATAGCTCTTGTTACCCCTGATTTATAAAAATCTATCACAAAACTACATATACATCTCTAGGCAGCCCCAGTATCTCCTTGCAAAGTTCCACATCTCCTTTCTGCAATCTTCCAACTCAGCTCTTGAAATATGACCCACAGCGCCCCCTGTCTGATGGGCCCTCGCACGCACTCTCTCTGCCAGTTCGCCACGTGGCAGTGTTTTGTGACGTAACCACGCTCCCAGCCGTCAGCACGCTGCCACTTACTGTCACAGGTCTTCTTCCCCGTGATGTAACCGGATATCCGGTGACTCTGCTTCCCCTCGGTTTCCAGGGTGATCCGAAGCTGCCGGTGCGCCAGCAGGTACATCTCCCGCGCCGACAGGTCCGTCAGCACCTCGGCAAAGTCCTGGTCCTGAGGTGAAGGGGGAGAGAGAAAGGTTGAGGTGGAGAAGCACATACAAGGCCGGCAGGATGCATAGAGAAGGCGGACAGCTGCCAACCTGAGCCCGAGGCCCAGCTTCACTGCCAACCCGAACTGAGGCAGAGTAACCCTAGACGTCAAACGATCAAGGGCAGTGCTTAATTTGTAAAAACAATAAGTGCCAGATCCCTCGTCAGGAGGCCACTAAAGTTTGTGCCAAGCATAGCCAGCCAGCGCTGCCAATGACTACCTACACAACTGCTAACCATCACACTGCTCCAAGTGTGACAAATTCAGACTATTCGAGGCCCCCAAAGCTATAAGATGGGCTTGGGCGGCTGGTATTAGTTTTTTTTAAATGTATATTAATAAACAACTGTTGTACTGCTTTTCTTTGAATTGCACTAACAGCGCCACCACGTGGCAGCTGTCATAAGTGCTAGTGCTGACAATTAAGTGCCTGTGCTGAGCACCGGGAACCAATGGCTCAAATTAAGCACTGACAAGGGCCATGGCAGCCTCCCCTGGGTCACCCACAGGCACAGTCTGACGCTGATTCTTTGTGTGTAATGATTCCAGGTTTGAGTTGTGTGTGCACCGATACCATGGAGAATGCATTTGTGTGTGCACTGTTTAAAGTCTTGGGAGGTTCTCTGTGCGTATTGAACCAAACAGTGGTTGGTTTTGCGTGAGTTTTATTACAAAGCAGTAGTCGTTCTGTGTATGCACTGGTCCAAATGGTGAGTTTCGTAGTGTGCACCATAATTCCATGTATGAACGGCGTTGTATGTGTGCACCTGCTCGACTGCTTTGACATACAGCGTGTACTGGTTCCACTCTTTCGTGGTGATGTGTGCAAACAGACTGTTTACAATGGTAAAGGGTTCTTCGCTCAATGAATGAAGGTTGTTTGTTTGCACATAGATTTGGATGGTAAGTTGTGCTGTTGTGTGTGCTATCATGTTCCAAATATAAGTCACAATTTGCTTATATGGATGCCACTGGTTATCTGTGTTGTGCGCACATGTACCAATGGGGAGTTGTTTTGTCTGTGCACGATTTAAATTGTGAATGGTGCTCTGTGCCTCTAAATATTCCCAGGGTAAAACGTATTGTGTGGGTACGGGTTACACTGGTTAGTGGTACTGTGTGTGCACTTACTGCATCACTAGACGGTCCCGTGCATGCACTTATTCCCAAAGTGAGTGGTTTGTGTGAGGTTGCATTGGTGAATAGTGTCGCGTGCACACATCTGTTCCAGTGGTGACATGTGCCCTCGGTGCATTGGGCAGCGGTGCGTTGTGCGTCCTGGTACCGGTGACACCGGACCCTGCACTTCCCGACAGCCCCCAGCAGCCGGTGCGGATGCGGGGGTTGTACTGAGCCGAGGGAAGGTGCAGCCCGGGAGGACGTGTCATGCTCCCCTCCACCGGCTCAAGACTTCAAAGCCAACCCCCGACACAATGCAAGGCCCTTCCTGCTCCCCCGCCAAGACAATTACAGTACAGGGGATGCAGTCAGGCAGAGCCCGCCAGATGAGGAACAGCTGCACACATGTGGGAACCGCTGCACGGCCGCACATGGGAGGCAGAGGGTCTCCGGAGTGCGTGAAGGGGACCACTCCGGCCTTAAAACGGGGTCTCTGGATGGTGCCACGAGGGGCCTCTTTGATCTTAGAGTAGGCCCCCTCCAGAGTTAGGCAACGGTCACCCCGATAGTAGGCGAGGGTCCCGCCAAGTGTCACCCGGGCGTTTCCATCGTCAGACTGTGACCCCGCCCTATTGATCACTGCGGATGTCAGCCGCGAGTGTTTAACTCGCTGAGCCGTCCTGCAGGCTTAAAAGAAGTTACTGGGCTCACTCAGGCCAAAAATCCCCGTGTGATCTATGTTGTCGGGAGCAATCTGCTAGTGAACTTTGGGGAGGGAACAACAAATTGTGGGACCCAACTCGTCGTTGTTCAGATGAACTGGGAATATTTTTTGTTTTCAGTTTCTGACTGGAATTACACAGTTAGCACAAGCAGTCCTTGATCATATCTAAACTCGCTGTTCTCACTGTGAATAACTCCGCTTAAAGCATCGGTTGAACTTCTTTTTATCCTAAAAGCAGAGGATGTCCCACTTTAGGGGCAGGAAGGCAACATTAATCTTTAGCAATTCTGAGTACCACATAACATCCATATATTTTACAGATAGTCTAAATTAAATGTATTTACATAACCAGTGGTTACCCGGAATATTTAACAAGGGCCAGGCCCTCCCGAGACTATTTTAGACACACCCGGCTTAAAGGAACCCAGACTTTGTTTTAAAATCTCCCCCATTTCCACAAATCTGTGCACTTAAACGGGTCTCTGTTTTAAATGCCATGGTTGTTCCTCGTGGGCAGAAGCACAGGTGGAAATGGTATGGATATTTGGGGTGGCTTAAAGCGCTTACTGCTTGGGCAGTAAGTGTACAAATAAATGTGTGACACTCTTATTCTAAGTCACTGGTGTACAACATGGGTCCAGGTAAGCAGAGGGATCCCACCATTGCAGGATTTGGACATGATACTTATACACATTATAAACACATTAACATAGTGTTTGTGTTTAAAATCTAGCAAGTTAAGAACTTTGGAAAAGCCCTGGCCCCCGAAAAGCATCTTAAAGCCCCGTTTCCCAGAACGCAGTGCACTAGCAATGTCACCAGCGCGGCTCTCTGCATTAAAAGTAGGCCTGGGGCGTAAAATTCCGCTCCACTCGCTGAGTGTTTCTCATTTCGCGTTCCACGTAGCGCGCAGAGTTCCCAAAAAACTCAGTGGGGCGCAGTATTTTCCTTGCTTGCCAATGGCAATTTGGCAATAGAGGAAATCTTACTACAGACCACTTCCCAGTGAGATTTCTCGACGCGGGCGATCGCTGCCACTCGCGTTAAGAAACCTTCCGTTCACGTTGAGGAAGCTGCCACCTGAGTAGAACATCTACTTGAGCGTCAGAAAGAAGCAGCGCTCTCTTACACTGTGTATGGTGCCATTTGAGCTGATTTTACAGTGTGGGACAAACACCCGGTGCTATAAATCAGCACAAGCGGCACTACGTAATGCACTTCTCCACTTGCAGAACTCCGCGTAATGCGGCAAAGTTTTTGGGGCACTCAGTAATTGAATTGTGACACCACTGCAACATTTTCACTGAAACAGTGTAGAGCATTTTTCTCGACTGGCCCCCTAAGTGAAAGGCTTGCTATTTCTCTAGTGACTAAACCCTCTCCAGAGGGATAATGTCTTACTGAACAGTGATGCTCACCTGGGCAGTGATGTTGGCATTCACCTCGCGCAGCACTTGGTCCTGGTGAAGGATCTGCAGTTGGACCGGAATCATCATGCGACCTGTAATGGTGACAGAAAAGGATCAACCGGTGCCCCAGTGGCTTACCCATCCCAGAGCAAGGACAAGCGCCAACTAATGATCAGTGAAAATGGATCAGAAATACAGTGCAAGCGTCCCTCACATGCGTAGGTCAGGTTCACATGTAGACTCAAATATGCTACACAGAGTCTTTGGGGGCCCAGCCAAGAAATATTTTAGGGGCCTCTGTTCAGAACAACTTTGAATGATATTACCCATTTTATGCTAATTCAAGCTCTATGATGCCAAACAATATATCATTCTATATTAAAGGTTGAGAGAAAGAAATAGACAGGAGTGAGATAGAGAGAAAGTTCAATTTCCCAGGGGCCCCTTGGATGGCCATAGCACTACTGCCCTACTAGTGTTTCAACAAAGGAGATGGCTGGCTACCTCTTGACTCGGAACTGGACTGAGGCCACGTTCTCCCCTGGCAGGGGCATCAGAACAAACTTTCACAAAACAGCAACTTATGTAGCCTTGAAGTCTGGACTATAATTGAACCGTCAGCTCAAGGAGAAGGACCCTATGCCAACCCCTAGATACATGGCCGTGTGCCAACCTGTTGATACATGACCCTGTGCCAACCCGTTGATACATAACCCGTGACAACACATATATCCATGACCTTGTGCCAACCTATTGATGCATGACCCTGTGCCAACCCATTGATACATGACCCATTGCCAACCCATTCCTACATGACCCTTTGCTAACCCACTGATACATGGCCCTATGCCAACCCGTTGTTAATGACTCTGTGCCAACCTGTTGATACATGGCCCTGTGCCAAACCGTTGATACATAATCCCGTGCCAACACATATATCCATGACCCTGTGCCAACCCATTGATGCATGACTCTGTGCCCCCACATTCCTACATGCATGACCCTTTGCTAACCCACTGATACATGGCCCGGTGCCAACCCATTGATGCATGACCTTGTGCCAACCAATTGATACATGACCCTGTGCCAACCCATTGATGCATGACCATGGGCAAACCCACTGATGCATGACCCTGTGCCAACCCATTGATGCATGACCCTTTGCCAACCCACTGATACATGACCCTGTGCCAACCCATTGATGCATGACCCTGTGCCCACCCATTCCTACATGACCCTTTGCTAACCCACTAATACATTGTCCTGTGCCAACCCATTGACACATGACCCATTGCCAACCCATTCCTACATGACCCTTTGCTAACCCACTGATACATGGCCCTGTGCCAACCCGTTGATACATGACTGTGCCAACCTGTTGATACATGGCTCTGTGCCAACCCGTTGATACATGACCCTCAGTCAGGATAGGAAAGAATGCGGAGATGCCCTCCAAGGAGCTGGTCTGCCTTCCATCAGACACCACCACCACATCATGACTTACCTTTCCCGCCACGGTCCAGCAGCCCCTTGGACATGAGGATGAAGTGCAAATTGTCGTCCACGTCGCTCAACGTCAGCATGGCAATGCCCCCAGTGCCCGGGAGCTCGGGGTCCTCAGGGGTCAGGATGGCACTGAAGGTTTCTGTGTTGAACAAAGAGAAACTTCAGCCACCACTTCCAGAAAGTGACAAGTAAGGTGATAAGAGAGGGGGGGGGCAGGAGATACTCTCAAGGTGAGATGATTTGCCCTTAGTGTAGGTCTGGCGACAATAAAAATGTACCCTTCGACGGAGTAGTGCTACACTAACAAAGGGACAGAAACAGGGGGTAATACTGTGTCCCAGACACATATGGAAAATATTTCATCCAGGACTGAGAGCTCCTGTCTACTCTCATTCCTGGCTGCCTACACTGTTCACAAGAAACAACGTAGGTCATATTTACAGCACCCTCAGGGTGATTAGCGCGCTCTACAAATACTGATTGATTGATTGACAGCCAGCCTAAGAGTGTGGCTGCATTAGGAATATGATGCAAATTGTACTCAGTACCTACAAAGACTAGCCAGGTGTTTTGATTCTATAAACATTTTATCAGTTATTAATACATTCACAGGTTCCTATCACAGCCTGGTTGAAGCAGGGTCTCTCCAGAGTCCAAGAGATCTGAAGCAAGAGTCTTCGAAATCTGGACCCTTTGTTATATCCTTTCCCCCACATCTCTTCCTAAAGTTCCTCTGCTCAGGGAAGCAGGCCTGGCTTCCATGTTGGGTCTCTTGAGGAGTTCATCGGATCCTCCCTTACCTGCGAAGAGTGCGCGGTGCTTGATGATCCGGCCCCCAATCTCACCCTCCGAGCGGGCCGCCATCACCAGGGTCACCTGGATCTGAGCCGTCTTCAGCAGGTGCATGGAAGATTTGTGGACATTCCGCCACATCCCACAGATCTGCAGGAAGCAAGGAGAGGAGGTGGGCTTACTGGAGTGGAAAAGGGAGGAGAAGGCTGTTCAAGGGTGTAGAGGCGGGAGGCAGGGGGAGCAAAAGCAGCAAGGTGGTTGCAAAAAACATTAAGGAAAAGGAAATGCTGAGTGAGAAAGGAGGAAAACCAGAAAGATGGAAAGTAACAGGAAAAAAAATAGAGAATAAGAAAAAGAATTTGAGAGAGACAAATAAACAAAAAGAACAGTAAAAAGTGAATTGGAATAAGGATGAAAGTAATTGATAAAACAAGAAAAACTGAAGCAGTTAAAGAAAAATGTAAAGTATGGCAGAGAGAGAGTTGAATAAAAGGGGAGATAAAAAGACATATTAGGAGAGAGAATATGGCAGATACAGAAGCTCTGAGAGACTGAGAAATCATGGAGGAATAGAAAGAGAAGATGGAAGCTTTGCTCGTTCCAAATCTAGTCCTGGACTATTTATAAGGGACTTAATATTTCACTGAAATATAACTACTATACCTTTTCACCTTAGCTCAGCCCTTCTAACCCACCCATATTTACCCATCGCCGGGTGGTACCCAGAATTTCACGGTGGACCCACCCTCCTTTCTATACCAATTCGAGTTTTTGGCATGTCCACTCTCTTTCATCCAGGGACCCCCACTCACCATGTTGGCCTGTGGAGAGGCCATTCTGTTAACCGGATGTTCGAAAAGCACTGTGCCGTCCAGGTCGGTGAAACGGACGCGGGCAGGTCTTCCCAGCCTGTCAAAGAAACACAGTTCCATCAACCACAAAAACTGAAAGATGCAGGGATGTCAGCTTAGCAGGGATGACAGGAGCAAAGGGTGTCAGCGGCAACGAGGCCGTAGAATGTTTTGTCCGCTAGGTTCTTCAAAGACAAAGTTGACTACTACCTAAATGGATCAATTTCACTGGTCAGTTTCAGGAAGTAAACACCCCTACTTCTGCTGATGTAGTTTAAGTACGTTTTTTAGTGGTTGGGAAATTTAGAAGTAGCAGGGAAGAAATGCTCAGTGATCACAGATTTGAGATTGTCAATTGGTCCAGCCTCAATCTGGGCTATCAGCTGGGGAACTGATTCTGAATCAATAAATGATCTTAGGGCAGAGGTTAAATGAGTGAACAGTGGACTGTAGGAGGCCAGTGTGTGCATCTAACAATGAAATCTTAGTCCAAAAAAAGGTATTAAAACCCCTAGAGGATCTTGGGGTCAACATAGTTCGAAAAAGTTGTGGGTGGCTTGGTCTGCAATGTTGAATTGAACCACTTTATAAATTAACGCAAATGTTCAAAAAATTGACCCACTGCCTTAAAGATGAGCGAATCCGGTCAAATTAAGACATTAAGTGCTCCATATCATCCATTTATTGTTTTGTTTAGGGACATGAAATAGGCATTAAACCTAAGCCTTTTAGATTACTGTAGAATTGTCACATGTTAGAATGGAGTTGAGGTTATATCTTTATTAATTCTGGTGGATTATTCATGTCATATTTCATATGATCAGTCCTTTGCTGGATACAATTGATTCGCAGTTCGAACTAATGCAGAAGGCGGTCTTACCTTTCGTAGCTAATCGAGAAGAGGAGGTTGGCGCGGAGCAGGGTGAAGCGAGCCTTGGCCACGCCACTGGTTGCCGGCAGCCAGGATTGCACTGGGCTGGTGAGGAGAGCCACAAACTCTGCAAAGAGAGACAGACGGGTCAGCAAAGAGACACTGCTGCTGTTCAGTAACACAACCTAGATCATCTGTAGGCACCATACCACCTCCCAACATCCCTACCAACCCTGATCAGTTCCAGCCCAGCCCGCATCCCTAAATCGATGAAGGAATTACCAGTGCGGCTGTCGTCCTGCGACACATCTTCTGAACTGAGGTAGGAGCGGTCGTTGTAGGACTTGTGCAGGTCGTCGTCCTTCTCCTGGAAGTACTCGAAGCCATCGAAGGTGAACTCAGACTTCTTCTCATTGGTGCTAGCAGGGGCTGTACCAGGGAAAGAAAAGAGGGTGAGTGTGTGTGGCAAAGTGGCAAAGCCATCTTTGAAGGATAACGGATGTAAAGGCGGGGAAGAAAAATACTACAAATTGTCTAGAAATAAAAGACACACAGAATGGATCAAACTAGAAAGTGAAGAAATGTCATGCTGAGGAAAACTGAGATTAGGAAAAAAGGTGAAGAAAAAGAGGAAGAGAGAAAATTTTAAATGGAGAAAAAAAGGAGGGAAAGAGTGAAAAGGAGTGATAAAAGCGAAGGCATATATATATATATATATATATATGTGTATATGACACACACACACATATATATATATATATATATATATATATATATATATATATATATGTATATATATATATATATATATATATATATATGTATATGTATATGTATAAGAGAACGAGTACCTATCGCCTTACAGACCCTCTCTGTGAGCGAGTAAAAGTCTGTCTTTGCTGCCTTTTGAAAAAAGTGAGTCATCTGACCACGCTTCTCTGCTTTTAAAAATCAATCGTGTTAATGGCGACTGTTGTGTGATCGAGGCAGGTGTGCCGAAACGCGTAACAGCGTATATGGAATGAAGCGAGAGATGGAATTGCCAACGCTACCCCTTTGTCGGTGTCTGATTCTTTATGGGGATTCGGAGGTGGTGCATATATATAAAATATTTAAATATTTATATATTTTATGAATTGTTCAAATGGGTAAAACTGCATGTATGTTTCTAAATACTTTGATGCACAACACGATTGGAAAGTATTGTTTCTATGTTGTTGGCTGTACCTTACAATTGCCGCGCACTAGCACTTTAAATAACGGCGCCAGCTCTAAGCAACTTGTCATGTGATCAAGCTTTGTGGAAAGCGAAACGCGTAATGGCGGTTGGCTTGCTGGAGGAAATAAAGCACCTTGATTAAAGCACGAAATCCTGGGTCTGCTCTTTCGTCTTGTTGGATTGGGCTGTGGCGGCTGCCTCGAGTCGATTGGGCGAAATTACTGGTATATATAAATATATATATATATATATATATATATATATATATATATATATATATATATATAATTTTTTTTTTTTTTATTGAAGAGGGAAAGAGTGAAAAAAAGCGACAAAAGCTAAAAAAAGAAAGGTAATATATCTGTACATGTATATGTATGGGGAGGGAGATAGGGGTGTAGTGAGGGAAAATAGTAGAGTGAGAGTGGGACATAGAATGGCAAGAGAGTTCTCGGCAATAGGAATGCACCCATCCCAAAAAACAAAATGCGATTGGGAGGAGTGTACAAGCAGCTCGCATACAAATCTAAGGCCAACAGTAACGAAAGAACAACGGGTCAAACTCAACAGGGCTCAGAAAACACTGGCTTCAAAGCAGGTGGCCACACGGTAGCCCGAGTCACAGCTGGGGTTAACCACTTCCGGCCCCTTGGTTTCAATAAACAAATCAGAGTGCGCAGTTAGAAGGGACGTTGCGTTGGGCCTAATCAATTGAACCAATTAGACTTAAGCATCTGATAATAATGATTAGTGAAAGCAAAGAAAGGGCGTCTTGATAACGCGGGTCAATCTAATCACACCTATGCTGTGTTGTCTCTGTGTCAAACTGTACAATACTAAATGATTTTACAACTCACAGCCTCGTTTCCAAAGACAACTAAAACATATACGTGTTTACGCCTCTTTCTGGCCCAGCGCCTGGCGCACTAGACTTTGTTCAAGCGCTATGTGACGGAGCCACGTTGCCAGGAGGATGACAGGTTATTATGGCCGTCTTTAGTGTCTGAGGTGAAGGGACCCCACTAGGAGTGACATCTCCTGTACTCTTACCTTTGGGGCAGGTTCTGCAGCAGTGACCCGGAAGTAGAACGGGGTGGGCACAGGTTGGGGTGGGACAGTCATGCTTGATATTCTTGCAGCTGACTTTGCCCACGGCCTTTCCTCTTCGATTCCGTTGCTGCGGTGAAAGAAAAAAAAGATATTCATGCCATGATGTTATGAACTTGTTTATAGCGCCTTCGGTCTTGGGTCTGGCTCTGAAGCGCTTCGCATTTAAATACAAACTGACCCATTACCACCATACACGGGGAGGAAGGGAATGAGGAAAGATACTTGGGGGGGCCTGTCAAGGGACAATGTGTGGGTGTAGGGGGGGGGGGGGCTTGTTTTTATTGCCATTGTCCAGGCGCTATGGAAAGAGGCCTCTCTGCGCGCCCCCGCGTGCTTCTGACGGAGAATAGGCCCTGGCAGTGATTACCTCCCAGGGTGGGGGGCACCGAGAGCCCGCGCGGCAGGAATGTGGATTCTCGCCCCACGCTGACTAATTGTTCCTAATTGGGAGAGAATGGGGCCCGTCACGTCGGACCCGACTAATTTGAAGAGGGAAGCGCCTAGCGAGAGGCCTTTGTTAGCGGCTCGCTCTGTTCACCCTTTTCATGAGGCATTAAACGCTGGCCGGGCCGGGCCCGCGAGGCTCCGGAGCTCTGGAGCTCGTGTGAGGAGTGAGGATGGTGCATCTGCAAGAGGCACAGGAACTGTCTGTGAAGGAAGAGGCCGGTGTACGGCCAGACACCTGTAGGGTGTCTGTGAGGGGAGTGGGCGGTGTTTCCAAAGACCCCTGAGATGTTACTGTACGGGAAGAGGGCGGTGTATCTCCGGACACTTGACAGGTGTCTGTGAGGGAGAGGCCAGTGTATCTCCAGACTCCTGAGGGGTGTCTGTGAGGGGAGAGGCCGGTGTATCTCCAGAAACCTGTGGGGTGTCTGCGAGGGGAGAGGTTAGTGTATCAACAGACACCTGAGGGGTGTCTGTGAGGGAGAGGCAGGTGTATCAACAGACACCTGAGGGGTGTCTGTGAGGGAGAGGCAGGTGTATCTCCAGACACCTGAGGGGTGTCTGTGAGGGAGAGGCCATTGTATCTCCAGACACCTGAGGGGTGTCTCTGAGGGAGAGACCGGTGTATCTCCAGACAACTGAGGGGTGTCTGTGAGGGGAGAGGCCGGTGTATCTTCAGACACCTGAGGGGTGTCTGTGAGGAGAGAGTCCAGTGTATCTCCGGACACTTGAGGGGTGTCTGTGAGGGGAGAGTCCAGTGTATCTCCGGACACTTGAGGGGTGTCTGTGAGGGGAGAGGCCAGTGTATCTTCAGACACCTGAGGGGTGTCTGTGAGGGAGAGGCCATTGTATCTTCAGACACCTGAGGGGTGTCTGTGAGGGAGAGGCCGCTACTAGCTCTACCATTGCAAAACAAGCAAGAAAGAAAGGCGAGTGCGGGTTCGCTGTACTTACCGGCTCGCAGTAGCACACCACGCAGTGCATCACCCCAAAGGGCTCTCCAAGATCGGGGTGCCAGGAGTCTTCGATAGCATAGTACCGGCCTCCGAACGAGCAGCCTGTGAACAGACACACACAGTTTAATAAAACCAGCAAAAGACAAGGGTTACCACTTCCCAAAGCTTCATGAACGCATGGGCACCAAACAAACACAGAGACACCCTACCTTCAATCCACTTGCACCCTGTCTTCAATTCAAACCAGTCCATTGGCTACCCTATCTTCAATTCAAGCCAGTCCATTGGCTACCCTATCTTCAATTCAAGCCAGTCCATTGGCTACCCTATCTTCAATTCAAGCCAGTCCATTGGCTACCCTATCTTCAATTCAGGCCAGTCCATTGGCTACATTTTCTTCAGTTCAAGCCAGTCCATTGGCTACCCTATCTTCAATTCAAGCCAGTCCATTGGCTACCCTATCTTCAATTCAGGCCAGTCCATTGGCTACCCTATCTTCAATTCAAGCCAGTCCATTGGCTACCCTATCTTCAATTTAGGCCAGTCCATTGGCTACCCTATCTTCAATTCAAGCCAGTCCATTGGCTACCCTATCTTCAATTCAAGCCAGTCCATTTGCTACCCTGTCTTCAATTCAAACCAGTCCATTGGCTATCCTATCTTTTATTCAAGCCAGTCCATTGGCTACATTATCTTCAATTCAAACCAGTCCATTGGCTACCCTATCTTTTATTCAAGCCAGTCCATTGGCTACATTATCTTCAATTCAAACCAGTCCATTGGCTACCCTATCTTCAATTCAAGCCAGTCCATTGGCTACCCTATCTTCATTTCAAGCCAGTCCATTTGCTACCCTGTCTTCAATTCAAACAAGTCCATTGGCTACCCTATCTTCAATTCAAGCCAGTCCATTGGCTACCTTATCTTCAATTCAAGCCAGTCCATTTGCTACCCTGTCTTCAATTCAAACCAGTCCATTGGCTACCCTATCTTTAATTCAAGCCAGTCCATTGGCTACCCTATCTTCAATTCAAGCCAGTCCATTGGATACCCTATCTTCAATTCAAGCCAGTCCATTTGATACCCTATCCTCAATTCAAGCCAGTCCATTGGCTACCGTATGGTCAATTCAAGCCAGTCCATTGGCTACCCTATTTTTAAATCAAGCCATTCCATTGGCTGCCCTATCTTCAATTCAAACCAACCCTTGGGGATTCGTTCTTCAAAATCAAACAAATCCACTGGCACCCTATCTTCAACCCAAACCAATATATAGGCTACCCCATCTTCAATGCCACATAATTCAGAGGGTGCCATTCACACAATGTAAACAAACCAGCTGCTACTACAGCCCCAACATACCAGTGCAGGGGAAGCTCTTTTCTAAATGCAGACTAATGAAAGGGCCACCACACCCGCAACACCAAACAGCGCAGGGACCGCTATATGTTCAAAGCAAACCAATCCTTGAACCACCAATCCCCAGTACATCCTATTGCAAGAGACCCAGGCTGGACTTTCACTGCATCAGAGAAACTCTAAAGCATACACTGGAGCCCCCGCTGACATCAGGCCCAATCCAGACAAACCAAGTGGCGTTCAAGATTGGTGGCACTACAGGGCTCTCCTCCTACTGTGTGGCACTTTGGCAGAAGGGTGGGGTATGACCTTTTACATTTGCTTGGGATTGTCCACACAGGGAAAGTTGTATGGGTGGAATCTGTCTGTTTGCACTTTGTTTGGCAGGGGTGTGAGAGAAACTGGCAAGTGTGTTTGTCATTATCTGATGCCACCCGCTCCCAAGCGTGCATGTTTGCAGTCTCTCTGATGATGCGGCATGCAAATCCTGCGGTAAGTGTGGGTCACCCCCCAAACAGATCCCTTCCCTCCCACCATGTTGGAATCACAGAGCCAACATTTCTGCAAATTTCGACACAATAGCAGGCCTTTCGCACACGTGGAATGTAGATGTCTGCCTCCAAGGGTGGTTTCTTGGCCAAAGCTTGATCAGGCCAAGGCAGGCAGGAGGAACCCTGACTGAGGCCCAGTCTTTGGCTGCACATGCTCTCTCTCAGAATCCTGACAAGCTGATGCTTCATTCAAGCAGCTTCCACTCAGCCCTGATCAGAACTTGCACCTATGTTCACTTAGTGAGCTTCCACCGCTTGAACTCCACCACATCAAGCACCTTCTGCATCCAGAGCCAGCACAAAGGTACATGTTCCTGGAGGATGGAGACCCCTCCCGCCCCCCAGAAATCATTTCTCACCAGATCCAGCTGATATCTTCCACCCAAAGGTCCTGCTACACCCACTGACCTTTGACCCGTCATAGTACACAAGAGATTGGTCGCCACACCATTGTTCAGCGAAACCTTTTTAAAAACAGTGGGCTTATCCGGGGCGCCCTCTGGCTTTCATGTCATGTCAGAATATTGTTGGCAAAAAAAAATATATATAAGTATCCATATATATACACACACACACACACACACACACATATATATATATATATATATATATATATATATATATATATATATATATATATATATATATATATATATATATATATATATATATATCCATACATATATATATTTTTTTGGGGGGGGGTGGATAGATAGATAGATAGATAGATAGATAGATAGATAGATAGATAGATAGATAGATAGATAGATAGATAGATATCATGCCACTGAGTGTAGATTTTCTGTTATTCACTCCAGTGGGGTAATATATTTGTAAACAGTATTTAAACACAATGTTTTTGTCAGATGGTATTTAGCTATGCCCTTGTAGTGTCATTCCGCCCTCTGAGATTAACCTTCAAATACCAGTGGGCAGCATAAGGTTTTCCACTCTCAGGGTCGCCACTGTAGTATGGTGTAAATGAGCAAGCCTTTCAGCCTAGTTCAGTATTATGCTTTCCTCCTCGATTTCTCACTTGTTTGTCCTCCGCACTTCTAAACTCATGGGCACCTTCCGTGGCATAGATGTACTCCTTTTCTTTACCTCGGCTTTCTTTCTTTACTTTAATGTATTGCAGGCAGCCAGGGTGTCTAATACCTCTTTTTACGGTATTTAAGCGGCATGTCCTTTAGTTTGTGATGTCAAACCTCTTGATGGAGCCAGCCCCTCGGCATTTTGCTGATCCCCGGTAAATGTGAGCTTCAATGGATTGTACTGAATGGTATCTCCGGGATACGGGGTGTCTGCCCCTGTGGTATTCGCCCCATGCTGCCCTGGGCGTGGAATCTCTTTACACGAAAAACATCCGACTAATTGCCTGCACAGCTGGCCTCACCTCCGTGCGCGCGGGCACAGTGAGAAGTGCAAACACTGCTTCCGGGTGCTGGGCACTGCAGTGTATGCTCAGCCTGATTGGCTGGGACGCGGGGGCCTTGGCAGTCTGTGGGCCCTCGGCATTTAACTCTCACAGCCAGGGGCGTTGCTAGGGCTTTGAAGCCAAGAGCGGAAGTGCACGAGCTCAGGGGTGCAGAGGGGTTGTTTGACACAACACAGGCGCCTGATGCATACGTGTAACAGCACAAGGGTGCATAGGTACCCCATGCATCTAATTCATACATGCACTGGCACAAGGGTGCATAGGTACTGTGTGACACAACACAGGCCCTTAATGCATGGAGTAACAGCACAAGGGTGCATAGGCACCCTATGCATCTAATGCATACATGCACTGGCACAAAGGTGCATAGGCACCCTATGCATCTAATGCATACGTGCACTGGTGCATAGGTACTGTGACACACACAGGCTTCTAATGCATACGTATAACCGCACAAGGGTGCATAGGTACCCTATGCATTGAATGCATACGTGCACTGGCACATGGGCGCATACCTACTGTGTGACACAACACAGGCTCCTAATGCATACGTGTAACAGCACAAGGGTGCGTAGGTACCCCGTGCATCTAATGCATACATGCGCTGACACAAGTAGGTACCCCATGCATCCAATGCATACATGCACTGGCACATGGGTGCATAGCTACTGTGTGACACAACACAGGCGCCTAATGCATACGTGTAACAGCACAAGGGTGCATAGGTACCCCATGCATCTAATTCATACATGCACTGGCACAAGGGTGCATAGGTACTGTGTGACACAACACAGGCCCTTAATGCATGGAGTAACAGCACAAGGGTGCATAGGCACCCTATGCATCTAATGCATACATGCACTGGCACAAGGGTGCATAGGCACCCTATGCATCTAATGTATATGTGTACTGGCACGTGGATGCTTAGGTACTGTGTGAAAAACCACAGGCATCTAATACATGAGCGTACAAGCAAAAGGATGCATAGGTACGGTGTGATGTCCTATTGCAAAAGTGTACAAACACAAGGGTGCATAGGTACAGTATGACACAACAAGGGCATCTAATACAGAAGTGTACAAGCACACAGGGGCACAGCTACTGTTTGACACAACACAGGCATCTAATACTTAAGTGTAGAAGCTCAAGGGTGCATAGGTACAGTATGACACCACAAGGGCATCTAATACATAAGTCTACAAGCACAAGGGTGCATAAGTACTGTGTGATACACCCCCGGCATATAATGCATAGGTGTAAGCACACTGTGCAGAGGCACTGTGTGACACAGATTTCTAACGCATAAGTGTACCTGCGAAGGGTGCATAGGTACTGTGTGATACACCCCCGGCATGTCATGCATAAGGGTAAGCACGCTGTGCAGAGGCACTGTGTGACACAGATTTCTGAGGCATAAGTGTACCTGCGAAGGGTGCATAGGTACCTCTGTGACACAGACTTCTTATGCGTATGTGTAACAGCACAAGCGTGCATAGTTACTCTCGAAGGTGTGACAGCAAGGCCTGGGATGTACTGATGTGCTATAAGTGCTGATAATGCACTTATGTGGCATCACAGTGGCAAGCACCTCGCGAGAGTGACATCAAAGAATTGGAATCTATGTGACATCATAACGGCTCGGACTGTCTTGATGTGACACCAAAGAGTCACCTACCTCACAAGTGTGGCACCAAAGGCCTGGTATGTTGATGTGACATCACAGGGGCATGTACCTCGCAGGTGTCAAAATAAAAGCTTGTAACGAATTAAAGTACGTAGCCTCGTAATCACGAGCACAGGTGTCAAGTGAAAGTCTCAGAACGCATTAAGGAGTTTCACTGGCTGCCCGGGGCCGAATGCACCGAGCGGAACTTTGACCCCCTCCTGGGTTCGGGATCAGGTGTGGCCCAATGTGTTAGCAATGGAAACGGCCCTAAGCATGCCTGTGTGTGAGTTTAACGGAATGCATACATCTGTATGCAAGTGTGTGTATGCGTGCAGGTACATATACGCATGATTATGACTGTATTTAGAGTGTTATGCATGTGTGTGTGTGTTTGCATGCAAGCATCGAGATGTATACATATATATGCATTGTATATATGTATGTTTGTTCATGTATATGTGTATGCTGAAAGAAGGGGTCGTGGAGATGTCATTAGACCGACTGACGAGTGACGAGTCCCTTCGGCCTGTGTGCGAGCTGGGAGGTCAGATTCGGACGAACTTCCGGGTCACATGGACATGATGGAGTGGGCGCTGTCCAGCCAGCATCAGGCTGCTCCCCCCCCCGACTCCACACCTCAGCTGACAGATAAAGGCCGAGTAGGCCGCAGGTGCGCGTGGCATCAGTCAACTGACACGTGAATTATATTAACTTAACAGGAGCACAGGGAAAGCACCTTAATTTTGGGCCACTCTGCAATCTTGGGGACAACCCCACCCCACCCCTCCATCGCAGTAAACGTCCCGTCCCACGGATTGCTGCTGGAAAGAAAGTGTCTTCGAAAGCGCACCCTTGTAAGAACCGAAGGTTGGAACAGATTCATGTCTGACATGTTAGGTAGGGCCTACAAACTGGTATTTCCGCTTCCTGGGTTTACTACATCTATCAAAATTGGCTTTATAAGGAACATCGGCGAATGCGACGCGGAGGTTCTCTCGTGACGTTTTAGCGCGCGCATCCATGCAAGAACCCCTTTTTAAATCACCCCCTGGTAAATTGACATTTTCGGAGAACCGTATAATTGTACAATGACCTCTGATAATCAAGGGAGGCGAGAAAGCGGCGCATCCCCTCTTGTCAAAGCTCTGTTACACGTGGCCTGAAATTGGCCGTGGGCGATCTCTCCGTCGAGGCCAGTCATTGAATGGTCATGACGCACCAAACGCTCTCCTAAGCTGGTTCTGTTGGCATCGGTGGGCAGGGATGGAAGCTCGCCCTACTGTGGGGGTCCTGAGACTCCCACCTCGCCTCTAAAACTCTATACAAAGTAACCCACGTGCCTAGAGTCACACAGACAAATCTAACACACTTCCGAGGTTTCCCGGTCAGAGGTTCACAGGACTCTGTCTGCATTTTAAAGTCAAAATTAGTTAATTTAAGGTGGTTCACCGTTCTGCAAGATACAACAGTTCTGTTGTTTGCCTGCGAAGGGTTTCGCGGGAAGGACAGAGATGGAAACGGAGCCGGGGGAAAAGGGGTATGTCGCATGACACCAGTAAATACACACACTGCGCATCGACAACCCCTCCGTGTGCAGAACGGTTTCCGTAAGGATCGGTGCTCTTGGGTGTTTAAAGCTTAAATGTCCGCCCGAGGAACACACATTTAGGGAGGGTTCGTGTGCACGCTCCACAGACCCCTGGCCCCAGACTCCTCAGTCCCCATGTATCACGAAGGGCCCGCGAGTTTCGCCCAGTGTATTGCCACAAACCCTCTGAGCCTCACCCCGTCCTCTGAGGCACACCACATATTCCACCGACCCACCACCGGCCAGAGGCCATCGCATACCTGAGGTACCCCACTGACTCTCTAGTATTACCACATTGCACCACCGCAGACCTCCTGAGTCTGTTCAGTGTACCACCACAGACCTCCTTAATATGTTCAGTGCATCACCACAGACCTCATGAGCCCACCACAGACCCCCGGATGCATCCCAATGTACTCTTTCAAATGCATGAGTCTCTGTTCAATACATCACCACATACTTCCTTAGCCTCTGTAAAGTGCATCACCACAGACCTCATGAGCCCACCACAGACCCCCGGATGCATCCCAATGTACTCTTTCAAATGCATGAGTCTCTGTTCAATACATCACCACAGACCTCCTTAGCCACCGTAAGGTACTAATGCCGACACACCAAACAGACCCCAAATAGACCAGCACGGCCCCATTTAGGCTGGCACCCTGATGTACCACAACAGACCCCGTACGTCTCCCACATGCCACCACACGGCCATAGCCTCCTTACCTGACGCCCCTTTGGAGGGCTGCGCGTCGAGCTCGGGCTGGATGGGCAGGAAGGCTTTGGGGCGCGGGTGCCCCCCCTCCACCAGCCAGAGGCAGGCGAGGACAAGGCAGAGCCTGAAGCCCAAGTGGGGCATCACCGGCGGGGGCAGAGGAGGCAGCAGACCCACGGGACACAACGGGCGGCCGGAGCGGGCACCGGGGCAGAGGGCAAGGACTCAGCACCCAGCAGCAGAGAGGATATTACAGCTGGCGACGAGTGTCAGAGAGGATACTACAGTGGCGACGAGTCAACTCCTGCGGCGGACGAGGAACACGTCCTGCGGCACTCGGCGAGGGGCACTCCGGCACTCGGAGAGGAACACTCCAGAATTCAGGAAGGGACGCCTCAGGCAGTCGAGAGGGATGCTCCAGGCACTCTGAGACGGACAGCCTCTGGCACTCTGATAGGGACAACCTCTGGCACTCGGCCTCAGGGCACTCTGCGATTGTCAGCCTGCGGGAGGAAGTTCTCAGTGGGCACTCAGTCTTCTTATGCCGCAGGGCAGGGGCAGAGGGCCTTTATACCCCGCTGCAGGCGGGAGGAGGGAAAGGCAGGGGTAGGAAGCAAACACAACAGCCCCCTCCCCGGCCTTTCATCCCACACCTAATCAGGCGACGCGTATTGGAGTCACTCAGAGAAAGATGATTAGAGGCGCCGCGGGGCGCCGCGCTCGGCAAACTCCGCACCAAAGTGAGTGCTAAGGGGGGGATGAAAGGCGGCCAGCGGGGAGTGCCCGCTCCGGGGAGGGAGCTCCGCTCCGTAGCCCCCTGCAGCAGGCAAGCTGAGCCCACCGGGCGCAGGGGGGCCGGGAGCAGAGGGACGGGCGGTGGGCTGGGATGAAGAGAGGGAAGCAGGGGAGAGGAGGGACGAGAGATGAGTCCCGAAGGGGGGGAGAGAGAGAGGGGCAGGCTAGAGGAGGGACGAGCCATGTTTTGAAGAAAGAGAGAGAGAGATTACAGGAAACCAGAGCACAGCCAAGAGAGAGAATGTGAATCAGAAAGAAGGTATAGCACACTAAAGACAGGAAGTGTGGTGAGGCAGAGAAGCAGGGAGATGGGAAACAGGCCGGCGAAGAGAGAATAGACTGAGAGAAGGGAGACCGACAGCGGAGGTACCGAAGGAGAGGCGCAAGGAGGCCAGGGAGAGATTAGACGCAAGGACGGTGGGGAGGAAGTAGGTAAAGATGGAAAGTAAGGACAAAGGCAGAGCGAAGGATAGGAAGGGATAACTACTAGTGAGGGTAGTGAAAATATTAGTATTTGGCACTCGGGAAGGAAAAGAGAAGAAACTGGCACAGGAGATGGGGATGAATAAGAAAGAAGGAAGGAAGACGAAATAAAGGAGGAGAGAAAAAAGGAATGAAAGAAAGTAAGGGAGAGAGAAAGAAAGGGAGAAAGAAAGAAAGAAAGAAAGAAAGAAAGAAAGAAAGAAAGAAAGAAAGAAAGAAAGAAAGAAAGAAAAAGAGAGGGGAGATGGAGAGAAAGAATAGCCAAGACAGGATGACAGGGAAATGCAGAGAGAGGCGGAGAGACACAAAGAGAGGGATGGGGAAAGAGAGAGAGAGAGAGTAAGAGAGAACTAACAACACTGAGACTGAGAAAAAAAGACTCCGGGAGACAGAGACACGAAAGGAAAAAGAAAGAAAGGAATGAGTTCTTTACAAAGAATAGAGAAACATAATGTAAATTTAGAGCCGCAGCGGCTGAGAGAGGGGCCCAGAGTGATGGGACAACAGGCACCGTGAGACACCTGTCCCTGTACATCCAATACACAGATGTGACTGAACAGAGTTCAAAACTACCTAAATGTAAACTACCTCAGCAGAAGCACCGAAGAGACAATGTGGGTCGTATGGTAATAACAAGACACACAAGAGGTTTTGTTGTATCAGTAGTGTGACGTCAGCAAGAGCATTCTTGCCTATCATGCTTATCCAATAAACATTTTATGGTTGTATATGTGAGTACATGGACTTATATTTAAATGGGTATGCTTATGAATGTGGGTACATATATACGTGTGCAAGTTGATTAGTGTACATGGGTACATGGATGGATATGCATGTGGTTCGAGCCATCATTCATGTCGGACACTCAGCTACCCTCTGAAAACGGCAATACACATTGTGGGCTTGGCCCCACATAGAAATATACCAGGGGGCAGATTTACAAGCCCCTTGCACCTCCGTGCGCCACCATTGCATCACTTTTTTTGATGCAACGGCGGCGCATATAATTTGGCCAATTTACAACTGACGCATCTAGGGAGATGCTTCACATTGTAAAGCCCTGCGTCACATACCTGTGCCAGGTAAAATGTACGCAGGGTGGGTGTTCCCACATAAAAAGCCATGTAGAACACAGTGAAATATACAACATTTCACTGCGTCACGCTACGCCTTCACTGCGTCAAAATTCTTACGCCTGCTCAGCCAGGCGTAAGGAATGACGCAGGGCTATTTGAATGGGACTCACCTATCTGTTTTGGCACATTACTGGAGTTGCGTCACTTTCTCGAGCAATTCCAGCAATGCGCCACTTTAGTGGCAACAGATGCGTCAATATTTATGACGCATTTTTTAATCCTTGCACTGTGGAGCACTGTATTGTAAATACAGCGCATCCACTGTGGCGCAAGGACATTAGGCACTGGTGCATGTCAACTTACGCATCTCTGCAGATGCATTTGCTTCTTGTAAATCTGCCCCAGGTCTTTACTTTCTCTGCACAGCGAGATGGACACCCCTCTCCCATGAAATCAGACAGGGGCTTCCAGAGGGCTGGAGCCGAGAATGACTTGTCTCCAAGTGTCGACCTGCTAAAGCAAGGACCAGAGGGAGGCTCAGTGAGTGGCTGCAGTTATTCACTCACCCAGGCATCCACGGGATGAAGCTATCAAGGTCCACCGGGGACGCTAGTGCAAGAACGTAGACGACAGAAAGGAAAACATTTCATAAGATTACATTTAGTGGTATATGCATACACCTGTCAACAACAATGCACTTGTCAAGAGACAGTCAATTAAGTTACTCATGATGGGAAATTTGGCCTTTTCATCCACCTACTGAGCCGCGAAGCCTTCGTACTGTGAATGAGCCTCAAGCCTCAAACCAGGCCGCATCAGATACACATAGCTGTCGCGGGCAAGATTATGTACAGCGCGCCATCCCTTGAGGGAAGGGGCGTGGCGCTTAGGACCAGGGGCTTTCGTGGCATTAAGAGACACCCCAGGACAGCACTAAAGGGTAGGGTCCAGCAATCCTGAGCCAGCCAGAGGATGCACACAACATAGAAGAAAATGTAAATGCTACAGCACTATTAAGTTAACGTTGACGTCAATCTTTAATCAGTGTAAGTATATCAGAGAACTGAAAAATATTTTCTTAAGTTTAAATTAAAATATAAATTCCCACCCAAAGTAAAAAAAATACATGTTTTATAATGAATTAATAATTATTAAAAGTGATGTGCAGATGCAATTAAAAGTAATTTGATTATATTTAAAAAAAGTAATGATACATTAATCCATACATTCATTAAAGTTTGTTTAAATATTCTTTAAGTAAATTATAAATATGTGGGTATGGTTAGATATTGTTAAATAATATTTATTTATATTTTCAGCAATTTTAATTAATATAATTTAATTTAACACTATTTCACCCAGGGTTTTATATTACGTGCTTACCTACATTATTTTCCATGGGAGGATGTTGCAGTACCAATGATTGGCCATATGTGGTGCTGGACATACTCCAGAGAATTTTACTACTGTTTTCGGTCTCTTTTTGGCTGTATTAACTTTAGATTTGTAGTATGTGAATAGCAATGGACTTACTATTTTGTGGATTGGTGCTTGTCCCTCTCTAAACACCTCCTAAACCACCCCTAAATCTCTACTTACTCCTTCCTTAACCCTTTCTTTATTAGTAGTAATAATGCCTTTTTTTCCAACCACTCTTGCGGTCCCTCTTACATTTTTTACTAAGGGGCAATTACAATGTCGGCAACCAACCTCCGGTGGGCGGTCCCGCCCGCCTCATTGGCATGCGACCAAACACTGTTCGGTGGCATTCCGACATTTCCCTATGGGAGCATGCATTACGGCCATAAACCGGCCATAATACATGCTCCCATGGGGATACGGGAGGTGTTGTTCATCCCTGCACTTCGTGGCAGGCACCAGAAGGTGCCTGCCTTGGGGTGCAGGGATCAATTTTCCATTTTATTTCACTTGTATCGTGCATAAATCACCCGAAGGTCTCAGAGCGCTAGCAGGCAAAAGGAACCTCATGATCAACTGATCCAGGAAGTAGGAGGGCTCAACTGGCTAGAAGAGCCAGGATTTTTGCTGTCTTCGAAATTTCACATGATCAGACTCTAACCTCAACTGAATGGGGAGGGAGTTCCAGGCTTCTGGGGCAGTTTTACTGAAGGCTCTGTCTCCATTTCTGACTGTTCGAACTCTGGGTACAGAGAGAAGGGCTTTGCTGGAAGAGCGTGGCGTTCTACTTGGGACGTGGGCCTTGAGCTTATGTTCGAGATAGACAGGTCCGTAACCATTTACAGCTTTATGGACTAGGCAGCATAGTTTGAACTTTATGCGTGTTTGTATGGGTAGCCAGTGCAGAGTCTTAAGGCAGGCGGCTGAGGGGGTACGAGGGGGTAGATCTAGTACAAGCCTAGCACCTATGGTGCCCCTCAATAGAGAGGCACCATAGGTGCCCCCTCGGCCCTCAACCGGAGGCAGCACACACAAGGGGGCCCTGCTGGGGGCCCCCAAACATGCTTTCCGACATGGTTTCCATGCCAGACAGGCCAGTATGGGAACCATGCCAGCAACCGTTCCTCGTAATCCCAAGGGTGGAAAGCACAGCCCTTTGGGATTACAAGCCAGTTCCAACTGGCCGATGGGCTCTTTGAGCCCATCGGAAGCCAGCCAGAACGACCGTCCGGTTTAATTTAAAAATATATGATACTGCACAGACCCACAGACCCTCAGCTTTATAAATCCACACATCTTTACACTTGCTATTTCTTAGGAGCAAAACTTCAGAAATCCCCTTCTTGGTCTCTCCACAACACCTTTACTCCACAAACATAGCTGCAGTTCTTGCTGCAAAATGTTTGTGTATTCTGTCAAAGCCTCCAGGAACTCCAGAGGGAAACGCTTATTCCCTATAAGGATGACTCCTACTTCAACTATTTGAAATTGTGAGCATATCCATGTATTTGTCCATCAGAGTTCCTGCTTTGTGCTCAGGTGACAGCTAAACCCTGGAAAGAGCTAGTCCAGAGTACTAGCTGTATACCTTCTCCTTAAATGTCTATAAGCTGATGACATGGTGTGTCATCCACTAGCACCGTGAAGGGGGTCAAAAATATAAGGTCAAAGCATTTTCAATGCCCGTTGTCACGGTAATCTCAATGGTAGCCACGTTTTGCTAGTTGGGTGTATACAATGGAATGCCACCGGCGATTGGATAGTCTTTTTCCTTATCATGCAGTTGGGCCAATATCACCCCCGTTCCTGAAGCAAATGCACAGAAGTAACCAACAAAGCATTGACTAAAGTCAAGCACTTCCAGGGCAGGTGCCTCACAGAGTATGATTTGGCTTCTCAAACTCTATCATTCATTCCTCATGACTTTCTTTGAACTGCTCTTGAATGCCGGCACTGCTGTAGTGCTCTACAAATTCATCGCAATTGGGTGTGAGTCCCAGCAGACAGGTTTGGATCTGGGAGCACCCTATCTAATGTGACCTGTATATTTGTTTGTAGAGGTTGCACCTGCCCTCCACCCTCCTGGTGGCCATGGATGTCCACTACTAGTGAAAACTGTGGTCCTTCTAACTGGCACTGACCACGGCTATGGCACATAAGTAGCTGATGCAGTAGTCTTCCAGATTGAGCTGGTCTTAGTTCATCAACATCTGGAATGCAATAGGTGTGTTCATCCACTTCCATTTCATCACACAGAATTGTTACAGCCCCTCTGGCCAGTGCTTCATTGTATAAGAATAGGTACCAGGGCCCAAGGTTTTCCCCAGAAGCCTACAGCCGCCATTGTCAAAGGGTGGGGTTGCAAAATGCCAATGCTGACTAGTTTTGATTCCACCTTATGCCCCTTGTTTCCACCTCCCTAAACTCTCGGACGCCTTATCTCACTCTTCCAGGTTACTGTTCAACCCCTCGTCTCCCCTTGTGACTGTTTTCCTATCTTTCTGCTCACCCTTCATTTGCCCCTTTTGGCCTTCCTCTTTCTTATTCTGGTTCAAAGTCTGATTATAAAAAATAAGTTCTGGGCCCCAAATACTAGTGTCTGTGGGCCTCACCTGCAACCACTCGCTCAAATTAAGCACTGCCTCTGGTGTTGAGAACAGAGATTTCTAGTTGCATTCTTTGTTAAAGGAATCTGCCTTTAACCATAGGTCAAATTGTAGGTGCTCTGAAACTGAACAGCCCATGCCCTTTCAGTGTGCTCATAAGCTAGACAGTGGTGTGAGCAGATGTCTATGTGATAACATTATTATTGCCCAGGTGTTCCACATAACATTTTAAGTACTTTAAATCCTGTGGGTGTTTTTTTTTGTTGGAGTTTTATATAGCACAAACTCGACCTGAAGGTGTTGGAGCGCTTTACATGAGCACCAGTTGCAATACAGACAGACACATTCGCTTTGTTAGGCACAGGGAGATGAAGTGATTTGCCCAGAATCACAGGATATTGAGCAACCCTGCAGAGACTCGAACGCAGTTCCCCAGCTTCGAGGTGGACCTTTTTAGCCGTTAGGCCACATCTGCATCCGATTGCAACTAGCTTGACTGATGCTCGGAGGAGTCAAGGCCCCCTACATCTAGCACTTTGATAACCACGGATTTAATGTCTTAACCTTGCTTAACACCCTTCATATTTTTGATTCCTTGCATACCCCAATACCAGATGTTATGTTATGTTAATTTAACTTCTAAAGCGCAATGGTTACTCAAGCATGTCCTGGCTCTGAGCACTGCTGTGGTTTGAGTGACTATAGATTAAATAACCAAGTTTTCAGTCCCTTCCTAAAAGAAATGAGCTCCGTTGCGTTTCTGAAGTGAAGTGGTAGTTCGTTCCAGGCGTTTGCGGCACACGTGATAAAGTTCCCTCCGCCCCAGCTATCTTTTTTGATTGGAGGAACTATCACTTGTTTTGCTCTCATAGAACAGAGGGTCCTTCTGGGAATTTACCAATGAAACTGTTGTTTCAAATAGTCAGGGCCCACTCCTTTTAGGGCCTTTTAGACCGTACAGAGGGCTTTAAATTGAGCCCGTTGTTTGACTGGCAGCCAGTGCAGATCCTTTAGTTCCTTCTTAACAGAGACAAACCTAGTTGTCCCCGTCAGCAATCTGGCTGCTGCATTTTGCATGATTTGGAGCCTATATATGTGGTTTTTTTTTAAAAATATTAAAATAGAGACTATTACAATAGTCTAATTGTGACATAACGAGTGCTGTGACCGCTGTACTAAGGCGGTCTTCCGAAAGAAAACACTTTATTTTCCTTAAGATTCTAAGTAGTAAGAAACTTGCAGAGAACAGTGCACTCCCCACCACCTTGCCCCCCACGATTGCTATAGTGCAGGGTTCTCCAAAGCCTGTCCTGAAGGGCCGGATACTTTCCAGATTTTTTAAATATCTACATTTACCTAACAGGGGATATGCTTAAAATCTGGCATGGATCCGGTCCTCCAGGACTGACTTTGGAGAACTCTGTTATAGTGAATTCACAATGCAAGTTTGGAGTCATCTAATCACCCTGTGATGGCACCAGCATTCACCAGTGACAAGCATGTGTTCACCGTGGTCTTCAGTTCAGACTTCTTTGTATCCCTGCCAGCACTCTCAATTTAGGTGAATCTCCACTGGTTCTCAGCAGCCGGGCAGAAGAAAACAAGCGTGGACCTTTCCACCAAAAACACTGCTTGGTTTGAGCAAGTACCTAATACATAAAATGTGTGCCACCATAGGCTATCCATGCTAGCTATTTTAATTGTGGTCTTATACAGAGAAGTCGTACAGTGGAGTATTAGTATGCTTTACATCATGGCAACAGTCTGTAGGCCTCCTTGGAGAGAAGATGTAGCCTTACGGTTAGAGCAGTCTACCTCGAAGCTGGGATACCGGGTTCGAGTCTCAGCAACGACGCTCAACATCCTGTGATTCTGGGCAAATCATGTAATTTGCACATGCCAATGCCTAACAAAAATTAATGTGTCAAAATGTAACGAAACATGTGCTCATGTAAAGCGCTCTGATATCCATGTCTCGGGTCTAGTTTGCGCTATATAAAACTCTTTAAAAAAAAGCATTCCAAAGGAGCGAACTGAGATTAAAAAAAAGCTATTCGTCAATAATTATACATTTCTGGAGAGTAGAGGCTGCCCTCGGAAATGGGGAAAGGTTTGGGGTCGCTGGGTTGAATATCGGGGTCTCTGAAGGTTCAAGGGGCCAGGACAGAGATGAGAGGGAGCTGGGAGAACCCCCCCTTTTTAGGTCTCGCGACCTATCGATGTGCGCAAGCGCATCGAGCGGAGCGAGAATTCAAGTGGCGAAAACATCGTCAAACCAAAGGGCTTTCAGCCCCGCGGTTTTCATGCAGTTCACGTGAACCACGTGATTAAACATGCACGCGCATCAGGCACTCCTCCCACACCTCACAGATATCTGTTCATTTCTCCTCCCCCTCCCCAGCCAGCTTCCCCCAGGCCCCTGCTGCTTCACACCCTCATTGCCGCTCGGCCCCCTCCCATGCCCGCCGTGTCGAATTTCACCTCCCCCCTCCCCTTCTCTGCCTTGCCTTCCCTCCGTCTTGTTTTCTTTGTCTACACCCTCATTGCCGCTCGGCCCCCTCCCATGCCCGCCGTGTCGCATTTGAACTATAGTGAACTCCCAAGGTTCGATACAACAGCTGGGCTCCCCTTTCATCCACACATCGCTCTGTACCATTCAAGCAATCTGCCTTGCCTTCCCTCCGTCTTGTTCTTTTTACTTTAAAACTACTGACCCGTCACGTGTTTTTCTTTACGAGCCTTCAAAGTGAAATGTTATTACTGTTTTGGCTTCTTTCAGCACCTCCCCCCTCCCACACCAGCACCTCCCCTCTCTCTCCCCGCAAACACAGACTTGCCCTACCAGCACTCCTCCCACACCAGCACCTCCCCCCTCCCATACCAGCACCTCCCCTCTCTATCCTCGCAAACACAGCCTTGTTCTTTTTTTCTTTTTACTTTCAAACTACTTTTTCCAATTTCAACTGTCTCGGAGTTCCCTTGTTTCTCAGAGCATGGTATTATCTTCTTATTTCTATCACGTCCATCGCTAAAAATGGCCTTCAGCTGAAGGTGTGGCAAAGCCTATTCTTTTAAGAAGCAGGGATCCGTCACATGTTTTTCTTTATGAGCCTTGGAGGCGTCCCCTCACAGAATCCACAGAAAGTACGTGCGCCCCACAAATAGGCCATCAGCTCCACCGCATGCCTTCAACCCTAGTTACATTTAATTAGCAGCAGCAGCATTTCTCCTGCGCCAGGCCACATCAAAGGCTCTGTGCCACTTTCACCCACACAGCAACACTTACAGACACGCAACGCCACTCACACCCACGCAAGCCCACTATCATCCACGCAACACCACACTCACCCACGCAACGCCACTCACTCACTCACGCAAAGCCACTCACACCCACGCAGTGCCACTTTCACCCACACAGCACCACTTTCAGACATGCAACGCCACTCACACACGCAACGCCACTCACACACGCAAAGCCACACACACACGCAAAGCCACACACACACGCAACGCAACTCACACATGCAACGCCACACACACATGCAATGCCACTCACACATGCAATGCCACTCACACATGCAACGCCACTCACACATGCAACGCCACACACACATGCAACGCAACTCACACATGCAACGCCACTCACACATGCAACGCCACTCACACATGCAACGCCACTCACACATGCAACGCCACTCACACATGCAACGCCACACACACATGCAACGCAACTCACGCATGCAATGCCACTCACACATGCAACGCCACTCACACATACAATGCCAGTCACACATGCAACGCCAGTCACACATGCAATGCCACTCACACATGCAACGCCACTCACACACACAACGCCACTCACACACACAACGCCACTCACACAGTCAATGCCACTCACACACGCAACGCCAATCACACACGCAACGCCACTCACACACGCAACGCCACTCACACACGCAACACCACTCACACACGCAACGCCACTCACACACGCAATGCCACTCACACATGCAACACAACTCACACACGCAACACCACTCACACAGGCAACGCCACTCACACAGGCAACGCCACTCACACAGGCAACGCCACTCACACAGGCAACGCCACTCACACACGCAACACCACTCACACAGGCAACGCCACTCACACACGCAACGCCACTCACACACGCAACGCCACTCACACACGCAACGCCACTCACACACGCAACATGCAACGCCACTCACACATGAAATGCAACTCACACATGCAACGCCAATAACACATGCAACACCACTCACACATGCAACGCCACTCACACATGCAATGCCACTCACACATGCAATGCCACTCACACACGCAACGCCAATCATCCATGCAACGCCACTCATCAACGCAACGCCACTCACACATGCAATGCCACTCACACACGCAACGCCAATCATCCATGCAACGCCACTCATCAACGCAACGCCACTCACACATGCAACGCCACGCACCCACGCTACACGACTAACACATGCAACGCCACTCACACATGCTACGCCACTGACACATGCAACGCCACTCACACATGCAACGCCACTCACTCAAAGCAACGCAACTCACTCACGCAACGCCACTCACACACGCAATGCCACTCATCCACGCAACCCCACTCATCCACGCAACGCCACTCGCACACGCAACGCAACTCACACATGCAACGCCACTCACACATGAAACGCAACTCACACATGCAACGCCAATAACACATGCAACGCCACTCACACATGCAATGCCACTCACACATACAACGCCAGTCACACATGCAACGCCACTCACACATGCAACGCCACTCACACACGCAACGCCACTCACACACGCAACACCACTCACGTTGCCAATAGGTCTCGCAGTAGGAAAGTTGGAGCCATTACCATTGCAAATAACAATGCCTTTTATTTTTTTTTCATTTTAAAAACATAAAGGGCTTTGTCATTTACAAAACCAATAGCTCCAACTTTCCTACTGCGAGACCTATTGGCAACGCCAGTGCTTGTTTTCTCTCCTGTGATCTTATTGTAATATATGAAAGTCACAATCAACGTGTACAATTCTTCTTCTGTATGATGCTGGTTAAGTTGAATGTAAGCGTTGAAACGCAATGTACTGTGCTTGCTACCACAAAACCTGATGTGATACTGTACATCTATGCAACTGGGGTATGTTTAATTAAAAGAATTCTTGCAAAAAATAATGATACCTTTCCCTGAGTAGGCCATCCACTCAAATATTCTATTGGAAATTGTTCTATCTTATTTTTAAGCTCTAAGTGCAGGGTGCAGACAGAGAGCAGCAAGTCAAGATGTCAAGGAAGAACCAGTATTAGATGACATGCCACCCATTTTTCAAGTGACCACAATTCAGTAAGAGAGCGGTCTCCAAATAACCGCACTGTTGGATCCAGGCCATATTTTCAGAATATCCACCTGCAGTATATTTGTACACAATATTTGTGCATAGTGAATCTAAATCAAATAATTGCATTATTCAGTGGATATCCTGAAAATCTGACACACACCCAGGCTTCCTGGACTTACTTCAGAAATCCCTAAGAACACAGTACAATGCTTACCAGGTATATGTAGCAGTAGAGAGCAAGATAGTAATTCAGTGGCGGCCTGTGAAGGTAAGCACGGTGGGAGGGTGAAAGTGACAAACGAGGGGATAGGGAATGTAAAATAAATAAATAAAACCACTTATCTCCCGCTCGCCGCATCACAGAGCCGGTGATGCAGCGAGCACATGGTAAGTGGCTTTATTTCTTTAATTTATTTATTTTACATTCCCGATCCCATCATTTGTCACTTTCACCCCCAACCCCAGCCCCACCCCACTGCGCTTACCCTGTGTATTCTGTATTTTTAAACTGGGGACCAGAATTTGAGCAGCATGTGAGAGCCGGTGTAAGGTGGAAGCCGCTCCTTGGCCAGTTGGATGAACCATCTGGTTCATTTTGTCCTGAACTTGAAAGGTCGAAAATACCCTAGAAATTAGAAACACATGCTTCCTAATGGGGAATAAAGTGAATTTTAAGTGAATTTCTAGGGTGTTTTTTTAATGTAAAGTAATATTTTAGTATAAAATGTAAAACAAACCCCATTCATGCATGCCCTTCGGCCGTGCACGGCTGGGGGCTAGCCGCTGGGTCTGGCCTCTGGCCAAGCATTGTGGCTGACCCTTTGCTGGCAAGCAACCCACGGCCCACATGCCCTTCTGCTGTGCGTGGTGTGGAGTTGGCCACAGGGTCTGGCCTATGTCCAATAAACCGCAGACAGCCAACCCCCGCCACCCCCAGCATTTGGCCATATGTAGTGTGGGATTGGCTGCAGGACTTGGCTTCGGTCAACCCCTCGCAGGCTGCCAACTGATCCACCGCACATGGTCTTCAGATGTGCACAGCATGGGGTTGGCTGCAGGGACTGGTCAGACTCAGTCAGCCTTAAACCCCAAGGGCTGCTATGTCAAAAAAAAGGGGAGGGGAGGGAACGCGCAGTCCCCCCCCCCCTCGCCTAGCCATATTTTAATATTTAGAGGAGGGGCATGTGAAGCCCCTCCCTGATCTTTGGCTGGCCCTGGAGATCCCATCCCCAAGGGTCTTTATTTTTTTTTAAGGTAAACAGGACATGCGACCCCCTCCCCAACCCTCTTAGAACCCTATCCCCCTGGGCCTTTTTTCATAAGGGAAGGGGGCACACGCCCTCCCTCCTTGAACCACTATGGGACCCGGGGACCCTATTTCCCAGAGACTTTCTTTTTTATTTATGGACACGCGGATCCACTCCCCAAGCCAATGTGGGCCCCAGGGACCCTATTCCCCGGGGTTTTATTTTTGTATAAAGGGGAGGGGGCATGCAGCTACCATCCCCAGCCTAGAGTGGCCCATGACCCCATCCACCGGGGCCTTAGGTGTTGGTGTATGGGTGGCCCGGTGCCCACCCCTGGCACCCACCTAACAGACAATTTAGGGAGCACTGGGGGAGCCCCAGGGCCATCCAGCTCTGCTGTCTTCCCACATGCACCCATTTTGGGTGCTGCCAGAGCCGGCATTGCTTCTTCCCAGCAACAGCAGCTGTTCCTACTTGCTCCTGCCGCGTGGCAGCAATATGGGTTTCCCTGCCTGCATGAGCATGGACAGAGAAATAAAAGTCTGTTCCCACCCGGCGGTAGTATTTTCGAAGTTCCTGCTGGGTCGAAGCACACTTGCTTTATCTTCTCACACCGCTGAGGACAGGGCATCCACTGTGCCCTGGGGGTGGGCACACCGGGACACAGTATATGAGCCAGCCCTAGGAGGATGGGGTCCCCAGGGCCTTTTAAGGCTTGAGGTGGGGGAACAATGCATTTCAGCTCTACACCTTATACTGGGCTAGTTTCAACTTCAGGGAAACATGAATTATGTTATGGGGATAGTAGGGCATTCAAGGTTTTCACAAAGGCAACTCGCTAGAACGTTTTAACTGTGGAATAAAGATCAGGTCTGATTCAGCCTTGGAGTGCTGATTCAATTCTGGACTACGAAGAGAAGATTTCAGAATATACAGACACACACACACACACACACACACACACACACACATATATATATATAAATATATATGCAATGCAAATGGTATAAAGAAACTTACATGCACTCACTCTGTGGTCCGTGCTCCATTTTCTGTGAAGACGTCGTCAAGTGGCGGGTGGAGTGTATATATATATATATGAATATATATATATATATATATATATATATATATATATATATATATATATATATATATATATATATATATATATATATATATATATAAAACACAAACTCCGGTCTCCCTCCAGAACTCAGACGCTGACCCAGAGACTCAGACTTGAATTTAAAAAGACTTTCATTTATTCATTCGGTAATGCGTCCCGCCTGTTTCCGCAGGCTTGTTCACACGACAAACGTGACTACCTTGCTGACATCTTAAAAATACAAGCTCCCGATCACATGGTCCGCTACTACCATCACAATGGAAGACAGACTCAATACCAATGCGTGATCAGAACAAATATTACAAAAGTACTGCGTTGATCTTTTAACAATAATCCTAAATTTATTTCAAGCCTCAGCAAATTTAAAATGAATTTATATACTTATATATATGTCTTTTTTTGTCCATATCCAAATAACAAGGAGTCAAACGGTTTGATGTATCTCCTCACGATTCCCACTTGCAATTTTAATACTTGGCAAGTGCCCCATTTTTCCCTTTTGATTTGCATTATATCAAAGGGTATCCCCCTATTTAAAGCATAGTGGGACAAAAACAGCTCTCCATGCATATGTACATTATAATTTAACATGTGCACATAGGAATACCAATAAATATTTCAATATTAAAAACTTCAAACTATATATTAACATCATATCATATATATATTAAAGAAGTTTAAAACAATTAAAATATTAAGGAGGCCTTTCCGACACATCAATTTGACTAAAGTGCAGGTGCATTGTAAACAAACATAGTTCTCTTGTTGTTCATAAGGATAATTGTTGATATCAAAAATTATTATGGCTCACCGATCAATGATCTAGACATAATAAAGTGCAAGTGCTTTTTTCTCCCCTACACAATACATTCTATGTCATCAGTGATGTCATCATTGATGTCACTGACCATGTCATAAGAGATGTAATATGTGACGTCATCACCAGTGCATTGCGGGCGCGCAAGTTATAGTTAGCTCAAGTAAGTATAACGTGAATTTCTCTGGTTTAATACGAGTCAAATGTTCAACTAACTATAACATCCCTGAAACCTATGTTTTTTTAGTGAATTTCTAAGGTTTTTTAAATGCTAATTCCGTCTGTAGAATCCATGTTTTTTATCAGTGAATTTCAAAGGTTTTTTAAATGCTAATTTCGTATTTTAATGTTTATAAACCTATATTTTTTCTATTATATTTTTAAATATTTTGGAACTCTATTATACATCTTTTTTTAACTTTAAAAATTGTGTAATGTTTTATATCGTCCCTCCAAAATATGTATCTCTTTTTTTTTTTGTTGAGAAAACTGCACTCCTATACCTGTAGCGTACCAAGCTCCATCACCACACGAATCCGATCCACCATATTGCTAAACTCGTAAATAATGCGCATTTCGTATCCGACGTGTTCATGACACCTCTTCCCGCGAAACATCATAAACGCATGAAGTTGCCTCAGCTGCTACTTTGGTATCCGACGGGTACGCAGTACCAAGCCACGCATTATGTGATATACGTATGGGGTCACGCCCTCTGCGTGTTGCGACTAGTGCACGCTGCCAGGCCCTGTGTTACGTCACAGATGTATGGTGTCACGCCGGTTACGCCATTTCCTCTTTTTTTTGTCTCAAAAGTATATGTAAATAACTTTAAACAGTATATGACAGCAAGCGATAATCTAAAATATTTTAAACATTTATATATTTCTAACTGTAATATACTTATATTATGATAAATATATTTTCTCAAAATTGAGTAGGGTGTGGCCTCACTGAACGCTCGGTGCGCGATTGCCATGTGACCTTAAAAAAAAGCATTTGATTAGTTCATAACATTTCCCATTGTAACAGTTGGATGACCTCACCCATTTTAGTCATTCTCACTACAGCGTTTGATGAGAAACACTACTTCACCGTAAACAACTTTTTTGAAAAGTATTTTTTCTGTGTACACTTATCTTATACTACACACAACATGCAACCACCATCTTGATCAATATTCATGGTCTGTACATTAAGCCTTCCACGTGTGATGGCCATGCATCTCAAACGTTACATCAAAAAATAAATGTGTGTTACATGATGCCCCTGGTGTGTGTGTGTGTGTGTGCACATTATTGTGCTGCCTTTCGGCCTGGGTATTGGTGGCTCTAAGGAGTATCATCAGCCATGGCAGAGTGCACATCCTAGATCACATGTGAAAAACAGTAATGTATACATTTGTATTGCTGTACGCTCTGTTACCAGGCTTTATCAATATAGTCGTTTGTTATAGGTGAGACTTTCAGATTCACGTTTGACATACATTGCTTGACTGTAATGAGCGTTATCACTGTGTATGACGTAGCCTCACTGCTGATCCTCCCTCCATCCGAGCACATTCACATGTGTACGCTTCGCGATAGCAACACTTTCAATAATACCGCACACCATTGACATGCATGTCTGCGCATATCCACAACCTTCACAACGACATGTAATGTTCACCATTCAATCCTTTTCGAACAGCATCTCATTAGCGATAGTTGCCGCCCTCCTGATACATGCTACATTAATATAAATTGCGCCTTCTGCAACGTCAAAACTGCAAAAGAAACACACATAACTACACTTCCTGGCCAGGCAGGAACTGAACAACACCCAGATCCCCAGAACAATTATTCACACCCCTACGCTGGCCTGGCATAGGAAAGGCCAGCCCACTTTGCGTACGTATAAATAGGATAACGATGACACCACATGTCCCAGTTCTTCCACTCTGCCTCAGGTGATGTGGCCACATCCACCTCGCATATCACAATGCGTAATAAAAAAAAGGGATCCATGAGGTGTGCACCATGCTGACAATCAACACTGGTTCTAAATTGTGAACCCTACTGCCAGTCGTGTTTCCAAAGGGATTCATGAGGTGTACACCATCCTGCAATCAACACTACAACTGCTTTGTGAACACTGCTGCCCATAGTGTATGCACACCCAACACTGACAGCAGGTGAGCAGTGGGGCCTGGATGCACAGGGGCTGCAATTGAGCGCGCTGCTGCAAGAAGGGTGGGGTGCATTAGCCTGTGTGCGCAGGTGCGAACAAGCGATGTTGTGCGTAATCATGTGATCTCTGACCTCATTCAGTCACATCTATGTCTCATTTTAAAGACCTGCTGGACCGTACTGTAGGCCTGAGCCAGCGGGCAGCGCTGCCCTACAGACACGTGTTGAGTGCAGTGCTCCGGGAGGGGTAGGGTGCATCAGCCTGAGTGCGCAGGTGCGAACAAGTGATGTTGCTGTGCGTAATGATGTGATCTCTGACCTCATTCAGTCACATGTCTGTCTCATTTTAAGCACCTGCTGGACCGTACTGTAGGACATGTGGCGTTGGCTTTTTGGGCAATGTAGTGAGCTCATTACTAAGTGTACATGCACACAGGCTTCTGCCACTGCAATACACATGCACATTATGCTTCTAGCATGTGCTCTGTTCCTTTGTATGTGAATCCTTGTAATAACATATTATTATTTAACCTTGTGTATTGTTGTGCGCTCCAACTCCTCTTTGAACCACGATTACCACTAACAGTTGGTAGATTGTACTTCAAAAATGAAGGATGCACTCAACTGGTGTTTTCTACTAAGGTTGAAATAAACCTTCATTTACCTCCAGACGTTTCCACCATTAAATTATTTCTCCCTTTTCAGACACTGAATTGACCGAAAATGTGTGGAGCGGGTGCTCACCTCGCCATGATACCCTCTGCATTCTGATGCCTTTCATCGTGGTATCAAGACACCGTCCCCGACCAGAGACCTGCTCACGCACCCTAGAAAGGTACCCCGGACTCTGAGCTTGCACCAACACGTCGTTGGACATACCAATGGTGGAAGGTGTGCAGTGAAACCTCGGTGCACAGGACCTACAGTTGAGCACAGTGCGGGGGAAAGTGCTGGGGTGCAGCAGCCTGGATGCACAGGTGCAGGCAAGCGATGTTACAGTAGCTAATAATGTAATCTCTGGCCTCATTCATATGTTTCATTTTAAGGACTTGCTCAACCACACTCTTTCTCGCGGACCCCAGCGTCCTAGACAAACGGGTGACGGGACGTAAACACTGAGGGCTGGGTGCAATAGGCCGATGCTCTGTCTCCTCTTCCCTCTGTTCTTTTGACTCTCCCTCACCTTCTCCCTTCCACCCACTCCCTATCTCTCCCATTCTCACTATCTTCCTTTCATTCGGACTACCTTTCTTTTCCTCTTCCACATGGCAGACATACTTATGTTCCATTTTTGTCTTTCAGGTTTTGTACGCTGCTTCCGGAGGAGTCCCACCCACATATTTCATGTTAAACTGTTGTTTGTTCTAATGAACTCGCGTTTCCATTTATTTGTGTTGTTTTAATACAGATTTTTTTTCCAATAAATAAGTGAGTGTATAGGTCTTTTTCTGACAACACTTGTCTGTAGTTTATTGTGAAATTCGTCTGTTTGTAGGAGGTGTAGAGAGAAAAGATTTATAATTTAGTGGTGCACCTACCAAATATAAACCAATAGACTATTTCATAAATGAAGCCTGCGTAATTCTACAACTGCAAGGGTTCTATGCGTGTATCACTTTATAACACCATGAGTACTGCCCGTGTGATTACAGAACCAATAAGGCACTGCCTAGCACCACCGCGACTTCAAGGACTGCCGGGGCCCACCCTGCATATTCAAGTAAAGCCCCAGAGGGTGGCAATCCCCGGACTTCAGTTGGCCTCGAAGCCCCCCGAACAATTAGTAAACAATACCCGAGATGGTGGCGCTCCCCTATGCTCGAAACGTCTCTGTGCCCTTCCACGCCTAATTTCCATGTAGCATTAAGACCCCAAGTCCTACAGAGACCCCGCAATATGATATTAGGATTATCCACAGAACATTACCCACCGGGAGACTAATTTAAAACAACGAGTGAGACCCCGCTTTTTTTTCTCCATTTTTACCATCCAGATCCGCTCTATTAAAGCGATACGAGGTTTTCCTCCTCTCGCTTCAATTAGTCGAACAAGGATTTGCTATCACAGGGTGGAAGCCATAAATGTCCTACGGATGCACACCCCGGGACATTATATGAACTGTGTCTGGGAGGTCCTTCTCCCTAGGACCATGATGCATTGGTTAGTATAAACGCATACTATCGCTACTTACACAGGTGTACTACTGCAACCAGAGTGTAGTGAAGAGGCAGAGGAAGTGCAAAATCTAAAAATATAATTCCCACCAGAGGTCGGATGACATATTTCTATGAGCTGACGACCCTGGGATGAGTAGAAACAGCTACACAAAGAAAACGGGTCTTCAGCACAACGCAAGCAACTTTGAAGTATTGGTGAGGGTTGCCTTCTTTTTACCTTCTCCCGCTCGTCGCCAAATTTATGTAGTGAAGAGGCAGACAGCAGTGGATCCGATAAGTAGATTTATTGCAGGAAAACAAGACACTTTAAACACCCACCAACAGGAGCAGACAGCAGGACGACCGTCTTCTCCAGCACCATGTACAAACTCCCCAAGGTTCCCCTCATGACAGCCCTACATTCTAACATTATATACTTACATTCGAGTAGAATTGCATACTAACATTCTACTATGTCTTACATTGGAATACTACACAGAGCACATGACTTTACAGCAATGAGCTCATGGTTTCCTCCAGGAGTCATCAGACAGGTAGGGGTGAGTAGTTCGCTTCCCACTCCCTGTATTATATAAACGCAAACTCACACTACTTCCACAGGTATACTACAGCGCCCACAGCACATCACTTTCCAGCAATGACCTCCTGATTTAGCCTCACGCTTTAATCCCTGAGTCTTCAGACCAGTAGGAGAAAGTAGTTCGCTACCCACTCCCTATATACTATAATCGCATACTAGCACTACTAACACACTTATACTACAGCGGCTTGTATCCTACATCGCCCAGAGCCCATCACTTTACAGCAATCAGCTCGGTTTGATCCCTGAATCTTCACACCGGTAGGCGTGAGTTCTTCGCTTCCAGTATAGTATAAACGCACGGTAGCGGTCAGTAGTTCGCTTCCCACTCCCTGTATAGTATAAACGCCTACTAACACTACTTGCACACATATACTACAGCGCCCAGAGCCCATCCCTTTACAGCAATCAGCTCGGTTTGATCCCCGAGTCTTCACACCGGTAGGCGTGAGTACTTCGCTTCCGGTATAGTATAAACGCACAGTAGCGGTCAGTAGTTGGCTTCCCACTTCCTGTATGGTATAAACGCCTACTAACACTACTTGCACACGTATACTACAGCGCCCAGAGCCCATCCCTTTACAGCAATCACCTTGGTTTGATCCCCAAGTCTTCACACCGGTAGGCGTGAGCACTTTGCTTCCCGCTTCCGGTATAGTATAAACGTACAATAGCATCCACTTCTTCGCTTCCCACTCCCTTTATGGTATAAACGTCTACTAACACTACTTGCACACATATGCTACAAAGACCAGAGCACATCACTTTGCAGCACTGAGCTCACGGTTTACGCTCTAGGTTTCATACCCGAGTGTAGCAGCATATCATCTCAGCACCATGTCACTCTGAGCAACACCGCACTTTCAGACCGGTAGGAATGACTACTTCACTTCGCACTCCCCCAAAGAGTTTACAGTGCTCCTACCCTCCTTTCCTACTTTTTTCCTCCTTTTTCTCCCTTACTCGCTTCAACAGAATCACAAAATCGTGGCCACCACTTCCTAGTACCAACCGCTCGCAGCACTCGCAACCAATAAGCAGCAAGCTCATGCTTGTAAAGCCTCAGCCAATCAGATGGCAGAATTCCCAAATATTGATATCTGTAAATTTCGATATTTGGTTAAAAAAACTGAACAGATTTACACCAAATAAACAAAAGCGTGCTTTCTAGACCAAGACCCTTCTCCCTGCCATATTTGGGATAATTCAGTTCACCCGTTCGACCTGTAGCCTTGTCTAAAGTTTCCTATAGAAATTAACATGGAGAAAACACGTTTTGGGACCTCCCTTTTTTCTCAGCCCCCCTTTACGAATCACCCCCAAACTTTTAATATAGGAGCTAATATCAACAAAGAATTAGTTTTGAAAGTTTCATGAAGATTCATCAAACGACGCCAAAATTATAAACAAAAAAAATTATCTTCCTATGGAAACTAGGTCCTAACTATAACTACCTACTGGCGACCGCCAGTAGGTAATATACATATATATCAACATACATATACACAGACACAAACATATATATATTACCTACTGGCGGTCGTCAGTAGGTAGTTATGGTTAGGACCATGCTTCCACAGGGAAAGCGTTTTTTTACTTGCTTTAATCTTTGGCGCCGTTTGACTTATCTTCACAAAATTTTCCAACAAAAAAAAGCATTTCCCATGTTAATTCCCATAGAGTCTTTAGACAGGCCTGAACCTTTAACTGCTGGATAGAATTACACCAAATTTGGCGGACAGGTAGATTCTTTTCACAAATCACACGTTTTTGTTATTTGGTGTAAATCCGTTCTGCAGTTGTCAAGAAATTAAAGGAAATCCAAATTGGGATATCTAGGGTAGCAAAGCCTTCGCGAATAATATCAAGCTTGTGCAGAGACCTGCAAAGCTCTGATTGGCTGCTAACACTTCAACCAGCTGTGTCCCAAAATAAATAACACAAAAAAAGAAAAGGGGCATGGTATGAATCCCCTAACCCTGTACCCTTGGTCCTAGAGACCCTGGCAGGGCAAAAAAGCATGTTTTTTAAAATTCACTATAGTTTTTCGAATATCGTTGTGAATTAAAAAAAAAAAACAAGCGCAGTATCCCACACTTGTTTATAATTAAGGCTCCCGGTTTTATGGTATTTATTTTTGGGCCATTTCCGTCTGTATTTATCCATATTTATTTTGGAGCCATTTTATCTGTATTTATCCATATTTATTTTGTGTTTTTCGTATGTATGAAGTTGTAAAACTGTACATTTTCGTATCTATTTAACTGATAGACGCGCACTCATACTATGATGTCTGTTGTTTTTTTTAGCTATTTAAGCTGCCAAATATTACATAACGGTACATCCACTGGTAAATACTAGCATTATACCATGAATGTATGTTGACATATTCTGTTATTTAAAGAAATTTCATCCTGTTTTTTTCCCCTTGCTGTCCATCTGCTCAGCTTCTGGCCTGTAATTCTTTAAAGACTGCACGGAGAATTACTTGAAAGAAGCACAATTTTCTGTATTTATCCACTTTTAAATATAAATGCAGACAGAAAACACATTGTTTTCTGTATGTATTTATCTGTAAAAATCAGTAAAAACGGAAAACAGGGAGCCTTATTTATAATGTTGCCCCCGGGTGGGCCAAGTCCCACGGGTTGTGCAAATATTTATTAAAAAATTGAATGGGGCTCAAAGGGCCCCCCTCCAAGACCTTTTTTTTACCCCAGTGACCACCACCTCCCCAGAGCTTATATTAATAATAAATGGGGGGCTGCGCACACACCCCCACCCGGGCCCCAGGCGCCACCACATCCCCGGGGCTACAATAACCAATAAAAAGGGGGTCTACACAGAGCCCGGGCCCCAGGGACCACCACCACCCGGGGGTAATTACTTTTTTTAAAAGAGGGAGAGGGCCATATGGCCCCCCTCCAGGGCCATTCGGCTCGGGGACCACCACCTCCCTGGTGCAGGCTGTAAATAACAGAGGAGGGGGGCTGGACCCCCCCCCCCCTTCCTGGAGCCATATATGGCCCTGGTGAGCGCCACCCCCTAGGGCTGGCTCCTGCTATCCCTCGAGGTACCCACCCTCTGGAGATAGCTATATGCTCAGCTCCCGCCAAGCAAAAGCAAACACTCCACTTTCATCAAGCGGGAGCTGCCAAAGTACTCCCACTTGTTGGAAACAGAGTTTTCATCTCTTTCCCTGCCCACAGACATCCAGGAAGGGAAAGAGATTAAAAAAATATTGCTGCTGCACGCAGGGCACTGCATTTCCAGCAGCTCCCTGTGTGCAAAAGCAATTTTGGCTCTTGCAGGAGGCGGGTAGCCGGTAGGGACTACTGGGGGCCTTGAGGCTACCCTTCGGTCCCCAACATGCACAATGGGTGCCCTTTGTGGGACCAGGGCACCCAGGAAGATGTGGCTGGGCCCCTGGGGATGGGGTCCCTGGGGCCGAAATCAGTTTGGGGAGGGGGGCTGCATGGCCTCCATCCCCATTGAATTATGGCCAGCCCCAGAGGATGGTCCCGCAGGCCGAAATCAGTTCGGGGAAAGGACCACGCGACCCCCTCCCCCATTGAGTGTTGACTGGGCCCCAGGTGAAGGAGTCCTTGGGACCGAAATGGGCCCTGGGAGGGGGGCCACATACACCTCTCCCCATAAAAGCTAAATTGGGCCCCAGGGGATGCACACTTGTGGTCCTTTACCCAGCTGTAGTGTAGAATATGCACTAGATATGTACCAAACAAGGAAGCACTTACTAATTAACCTGATGAAATTACTCCAGTTGGGTGGACATTTTCGGCAAAACTGGGGACTCTGCTGGGAAAAATTAGGGTTGAATCTGGCCCTGGTACTTATTTCACTGAAATTATACATCATCGGAAAGCACTTACAAATATAAACATAGCAAGTACCCCGGTTGAAGCTCCACTTCAGTTAAGCACAACCGTTCATAACTTCTTTGGCTTGACGAGGCAAATCAAATGTGTTTCCTCTTGTATACCACGTTTGAAATTGATCTGAAATCCCTAATGGAGGTGAATGCATTGTTGATCTGATGAAGAGAAATCTGATCTGTAGTGACTGTGATGCGTGGTTACTTGTTATCTTCTTGTGACAGCAGAGTCCATGGTTCTGCCCTTTAAATACCCTAAGTATGCAAATGCCTAAAATCCATAGTGCCACTCACACACCCAGTCAAAGGCACTCACATACTCACTCACAGACCCACACAGGCAGTCCCACACCCACTCACAAACCCACACAGGCATTGGCACACTCACTAACAGACCCATAGAACAACTCGCACATCCACTCACTGACACACACACTCATACAACCACTCACAGACCCACGCAGACACTCACACACCCACTCACAGACCCACACAGATACTTATAAGCCCACTCACAGACCCACACAGGCACTCACACACCCACTTGTAGACCAATTGCACCACTCACACACCCACTCACAGACACACATAGGCACTCACACAGTTGCTCACAGACCTACACAGCCACTTACACACTCACCCACAGACCCATAGTGCTATGGTGGAGAAGTGTGGCTCACTGGTTAGAGGAGGCAGACCTGGAAGCAGAGGTCAGCCCAGGACCAGGGTTCAATTCCCGGCTCAGCTGGGTCTTGAGTCCTAAAATGTCCACGGACTCGACAATTCTCGCTCCGGTGCCTACTCGATTCACGGGTTCACACTCTGCGACTCTGGGCAATAGCTTGCTTAATCTCCACAACGGCCCCTCGCGGTGGGATGCCTGGCTTTCACCTTGTGGATACCCTGCCGGGGTTATCTCACAGGGGAATACCAGGACGGGTTCCCTAAGCAAGCGCTTAGATACCGGGTCGGTTATTAGCGCTATATAAATACATGTACATTTACATTTACATTTACTCAAAGACCCAGTCAGAGACCCACATAGGCACTCACACACCAACTCACAGACCTACACTGGCACTCCCACATCCACTCACTGACCCATACAGCCCCTCACACATCCACATACAGACCCGTACAGCCATTCTTACAGCCACTCACCAACCTATACAGCCACTCCCACACCCATTATCAAAGTTTACAGGTTACAGTTAGGAAATAAAAAATTTAAAAAGTTGGAAATTCACTGAAAGAACAAAAGTTAGAGGGACGTTATAGTTAGGAATTAGACTGTAGAAAAGCCTTTGAAACTCACTGAATGCATAGAATTTAAAAAAACTAAAATTCACTGAAAAAACAAAGGTTACAGGGAAGTTATAGTTAGGGAATAGAATTGAAAAAACTGAAATTCACTGAAAAAAACAAAGGTTACTGGGACATTAAAGTTAGGCACAGATTTCACTCATACAAAACTAGTGAAATTCTGCAGTTATAGTTATCTGAGCTAACCATGAATTCACCCCCGCAATGCACTGCTTATGACCTCACATATTACCATTGCTCATGACATGGTCAGTGACATCACTCATGACTTCACTGATGACATCTCATATGACATCAGTGATGACATCATCCAGTGATTGTGGGTGTTTTCTAAAAGTTTCTGAGTGTTAAAGCGATATATATTTAAGATACAACAAATGTTAAATGAATTCACTATGTGTACTACTAAAGAGTGATATTATTTGTAACACATATTATGTGAGTAGCTGTGTGACTGTGTGTATCCATGTGTGAGGAGGTGCCTGAATTGCTCTATGGATGTGTGAGTCATTCTATGGGTGAGTAAGTGGCTGTATTGGTGTGTGAGTGGATGTGTGAGTGGCTGTATGGGTGAGAGAGGGACTGTGTGTGTGGCTATGTGTGTGAGGGAGCTGATCTTAACTATAACTACCTACCGGCTATCACCATTAGGTAATCTGTGAGTTAGGTAAAAGAAGATATAATCACACTGCATATCTAAGTTTGTTGTGCGCACTATATACATGGTCCACGTTTTCAATTTAGGTAGTAAGGTGCACAAGTTAGACAGCATAAAGGGTCCCCCCCTAAATACTGGCATTATGGGCAATGTTATGGGTTCTATATGCAACTTCCTGGCTTCAGGGCCAAATTTGTGTCTTCTTTGGATCTGACAATGCCACGAAATACATGCGAGAATAATCTTAGTTTATTGGGAAATGCACAAATTGAAAGACCAGTACTCATATTACATTACATTTTCAGGCGATGCTGCAATATTTCTGAGTGCTAATTTGGGCAACGATGCGGTGGCATTTTAGAGACAATGCTGCCGCATGCGGGAGCCGTGTTATGGCTCAACAACCTGATTTCCTGGCTCCAAAGAGGAAAAAAAGAAGACTTGAGGTAATGTTATTTCAAACAGCGCTGGTACTAATTTTATGGAAAGCTTAATATCCATTGGGGAAATATGTTTGTGCCTCACATGTGACAAGTTAATGGTCCCTTGTGCCAGTTTCGAAGATACTGAATGAACAATTAAATGAAGTTTTTCTGTCAACCTATTGTTTTGCGTGTAACCAGCAAGCAAAGTTGTGACAATAGAACTGCATGTATGCTTTATTAACACACAACCACACTGGCACACACAGATTTTTACAGCCAAGCAACTTCTCTCTTTCGAACTCTTTCCTCCTTTGTCCTTTCATATTTTTTTTCTTTTTCTCTTGTTCTGCCTTTTCTCCATCCACTCCCACGTCACTCAGTTTTCCTCTCCTTTGCTTTTTAACCTCATCTCCACACCTCGCTCTCTTCCTTCCATTCTGCTCTCTTTCAAACCTCCTCCTCGCTGCTCCAGCACTCCACATCGGAAACAATAATAAATATTGCGAAAACCAACTCAAGTCGTCACCTTGGGCGGGAACCCAAGAACAGCAGGGCCCTCGACATCAACCGCTGCCTGTACTGCAATGTAACAGCAATCAGCTCGAACACTGCAGACAAACAGCGAGCAGGCCACTGGGAGTGGATTACAGCCTCTCAGCTCACGACACATTGGCCTCAACAGAGAAATGCAAATTTGCCCCATTCAGAACGGTGTCAAGCAATAAAGAGGTGTGTGTGCGTGGGAGGGGGGGGGGGGGGGGGGGGTTGAGACACCAGAGACAGGGACGAGGAGAAGAGAAATTGTATGATATAAAGTTGAGAATGCTAAACAATTATTTAATTACCGTTGTTTGTGGTTAGTCTTTCATTTGCAGTCCCCGTTCATGCTTTGGCACACTGTGTGATCCTGTGCACATAGCACTGTGGAAACGACTGTCGCCATTTCTGTTTCTACGTAAATAGTGCCGCTGTCTACGCAAACGCCTATTGGGAGAGAGGGGTGGGGGGAGAGTGAGCAGACTCAAAAAACCCTTTAAGTGTGAAAAAGGCCGCTTTATTGGAACAGGTGCACATTTACAAAATACACAACTCGGCAACCGCCTCACAATCTAAACCACAACCCAAGTTTTGTTCGTTTTTATTTCAAAACCCAAAACCCCGCCCCCACCCCACACCCTCCATCACACCCCACCCCCACCCGTACATACCCAAACACAAAACCATACAAAACCCAATAACATTATAACATTATAACATCACCTAATAAATATAACCTTACATTTCTGACTATAAACCAACATAACATATCCCCCGATCCATATTCTCCGAACCCCACGTCAATCAAACTGAACAATCCCCAAACAATAACCGATACAACTAACGGGTCCAACTTGGCCCAACACTGACGATCTCATAGCAAAACCGCCACGCACCTGTCCCAAGCGACAAAGAACAATGTAAAACCCCATGAACACATGTTTCAAACCGCAGCCAGACGAAAAATAAAATAAATAATAAATAAAAAACCCTTAAAAAAGGGGAGGGAGGGAGGGACAAAAATTCTAAGCTCAACCGGCCACCAGGTCACCAAGCCTAAAATGGTGCCCGGAGCGAGGAGCCCCGCCCATTTATAGGGGAGCGCACAAAACAACTAAAACCAGCCCAAAAACGCCCAAAGAACCTGCTAGAAGGAATACCCCACCCAGATCTCCCAAACCGCCCGGGGGAGGAGACCTCCCGGTGGTCGGCTGCCCTCCCCCAAGCCCCCCTTGGGAGAGAGGGGTGGGGGGAGAGTGAGCAGACTCAAAAAACCCTTTAAGTGTGAAAAAGGCCGCTTTATTGGAACAGGTGCACATTTACAAAATACACAACTCGGCAACCGCCTCACAATCTAAACCACAACCCAAGTTTTGTTCGTTTTTATTTCAAAACCCAAAACCCCGCCCCCACCCCACACCCTCCATCACACCCCACCCCCACCCGTACATACCCAAACACAAAACCATACAAAACCCAATAACATTATAACATTATAACATCACCTAATAAATATAACCTTACATTTCTGACTATAAACCAACATAACATATCCCCCGATCCATATTCTCCGAACCCCACGTCAATCAAACTGAACAATCCCCAAACAATAACCGATACAACTAACGGGTCCAACTTGGCCCAACACTGACGATCTCATAGCAAAACCGCCACCCAGAAAGCCGTGGGGTGAAAGACTTATACGGAGAGAGCCCCACCTTTCTGCCCCCCCAACGCCGAAAACAGGGAGGGGTGGGAGTACGAGGGAGACCCAGGAAAAAAGGGGGGGGGGGGGGTACCAGAATACAGAACCGACTACCACTTACTCACCAACCAACTGACGAACCGTCAAACAGCGAGATAGAACCTCCCGCAACTCCAGAAGATACAGGTCCATACCCATACGAGACAGGTGTACACCATCCCCCCGAAAAAATTCCACCGCATCATATTTAATGTCACTATGGACGATGCGACCGAAACCCAGGTCTCTACAAAATCGGGAAACCTCCAAATTCACCTTCCGCCGGGATTTGTCCACCGCCTTCGGTTTCACCGCATACCTCCAAACCCGTCGAGGAACCATCTCCGTCCAAATGACATGACAACCCGACCACTGACTGTGTAGCAAGGCCAAGTCCTTCTTAATCGCCCGGAGCAGGACAACCCCTTTGACAGAACCCATGTCATTCTCACCCAAATGAATCACCAAGACATCCGGGCAAACCCCCCCCACCAACCAAGAATTCAAGGCAGGTATCAGTTCTTTCCACAACATTCCCCCCTTCCCCCTCCAAACCACATGAAACAAACTGTCATTGAACCCCAACGAGGAACCAAAATAACTCTGACGGGCTTGGACTTGAGCTCTTTTAATGAACGAATGGCCCACGATCCAAACGGTAACGTAAGCAGCCCGAGGACCAGCCACAGAACCTGAAAAAGAAAACAGAGTCAGACAGGCAAAACAGAGGCGGACGCCAGCGCTCCAGTAGGCTCATTACGAACATAGCGCCGAAAACAGTTAGAAGTCCAGCGCCCCAGACCCATGATGTCCTCCCTCGACCATCCCCTGTGGAAGGCCTCCGTGGCCGCCCCAATCCGAAAGGAATGAGTACCGTATGAAGACCCATCTAAACCAATATGTCGCAGCGCTTTTCGCAGTACCATGCGCAGTTGATAATTCGTCACCCTAGACCCATTGGCATGTTGAAAAACTCGAAACTCCACCAACCCACCCGACAATGCCTTCCAACATAGTCCCCAATGTAAAGGGCACGTTTCCTGAGGGGAAACCGATTCTAACCAGACACCTTTACCCACACTTCTCTGATCCGTTTTGGAGTGTGAGAGCCAAATATGAACCCCCCGCTCCGTGATCGTAACATCCCCCCACACAAGGCCAGGAGAGGATCTGTTGCCAAGCAATTCAGACACACGAAAAGCACCAAAAAACATCCACACCATCAACGTGGCAAACAAACACGCTTCCACTCGGTCAGTACACACCACCGGCAGGACAGAGATAACCTGGAACAGTTTCTGCCACGACAAAGGGGATCGCATAGTGCGAATAGCACCACTCTCTCTAGACCACCCTTCCAACATTCTCCTACCCAGCTCCCCAGCCGACGGCGAGTAACCCCACAAAAGCTTACCCATGAAAGAAACACCAGCCAGTTTCCCAGCTATAGTAACCCTAGACAACCTCTTATCCATCAATACCAAAAGAAACTGTACCACATCTTCCGACCTTTGCCAATCCAGGTCCCTCCGACAAGCGCCTGACTCCAAAAATTCCTTCCAGGCTAACTCGTACGCCGTCCTCGTGGAAGGGGCCAGGGAACCTAAAACCAAGTGAAGGACCCGGTGTTTCCTATCTTCCAAAGCTGTTCCGGCATGGGAGTCGGCTCCTCGTCTGCCTCCAAAGCAAGCCCACGGAATCTCTCCCACTGTGAACGAGACAAAGCATCCGCAATGTCATTGTCCACGCCAGGCACGTGAAGGGCCCGAAAACCAATATCGTGTTTCAGACAACACAACACAAATACTCTCAGAAGTTTCAAAATCTGGGGATCTCTGGCCGACTGTTTGTTAATCACCTGAACCACAGCCATGTTGTCGATCCGAAAAAGGACCTTTTTGTGGGCCAACTCCGCTCCCCACAGTGTAACCGCCACAACTACAGGAAAGAGTTCCAGAAAGGCAATACTTCGACCACCATTCTTCCATTGGATGGGCCACTGTTGAGCACACCACCTTCCTTGCCAGTAAAGACCAAAACCCTCACTACCAGCGGCATCAGAGAAGATCTGTACCTCCCAACACCAATCCACCTCCCAACACAAAGGCACACCATTGAAGGAATGTAAAAAGAAAACCCACATACGTAAGTCCTCTTTCACTCCCGCAGACAGTCTCACTCTATGATGTGGAAGGGAATGACCAGACAAGGCTCTGCCTAAACGCCTACAGAAAGTCCTACCCGCCCGAACCACCCTACAGGCAAAATTCAGGTGACCCAGCAGAACCTGTATCTCTCTCACAAACACCTTCTCTTTCCCCAACATAGTTCCAACCAGCTCGAGCATTTTCAGTTTCTTTTCCAATGGAAGACGAGCCTGCATCAAATGAGAGTCAAGCTCGATCCCCAAAAAAGACATGGTCGCGCAAGGACCCATGGTCTTCTCCGGAGCCAATGGCACACCCAAATAACTCATAAGTGATTGAAAAGATGTGAGAGCCGCCTGGCAGGCTAAGGAACTGGCAGCACCTACAAAAAAGAAGTCATCCAAATAATGAGTGACAAGGTCATGGCCACTCTGTGAAGTAAACCACCATTGAAGAAAGGTGCTGAACGTTTCGAACAAAGCACAGGACATAGAACAGCCCATTGGCAACGCCTTGTCCACGTACCATTTCCCTAGGAAATGGATGCCCAGAAGACACCAGTCCTCAGGATGGACTGGAAGGAGCCGAAATGCGGACTTAATGTCGCATTTTGCCATCAGGGCGTTAGGGCCCGCCGAGACAACCAGCCGCATGGCCACATCCACAGAGGAATAAGACACTGATGCAGCTTCCGGGTCAATGAAATCATTTACTGACTCACCGTCCGGCCAGGACAGGTGTTGAATGAGCCGGAACTGACCAGGCTCCTTCTTGGGGACTACACCAATCGGGGATATGATGAGGTTCGCCAAAGGCCAGTCATCAAATGGGCCCGCCATCCGACCTTCACTCACCTCCTTGTCCAATTTCAACTGAACAATGTCTGGGTGTTCACTCGCTGACTTTAAATTCTTGGACCAACGTCTCAGACGCGGTCCCTCATACCCCAAACGAAAACCCACCTGAAAACCCAGCAACAAGGTCGACCGAAACTCCGCAGGCTCATAGTCCCGCAAAGCCGCGGCCAATCTGGTTACATCAACCGGAGTACGAGCCTTTGGGCCCAGCCCCAGATGAAGATTTCCCTCCCCTGGGAGCTGGGGGTTGTTGGGGTGGCACGAAAGTTCCCGAACTTTGTGGGGCACCCTGGGGCCCAGGGGCCCTGGGCCCCCAGCAGCGGGACAACGGATGACTCTTCCGGCCACATTGGGAGCATTCATGGCGGAACTTACAAAACTGTCTGGTACAGGTCCCGGTATTAAAATCCCAGCATGTGCCAATGGGCGCCTGGGCGGAAGAGACGGTCCCCACCCCTCCCCGGGTGGGACGGGACTGAAAGGGACGATACAATATAGGGAGACCACTGGCCGTAAATATGGTCCTCCCAGAGGCAGACGAACCCATAGTTTGCTGCCAAAGGTCAGAGTCCAGCTCCCCCCATTTCGCCTCAGGGTCCCAAGCCATCCTGGCCCTGAACTCCTCATCATATTGGGCCCACGCATAATCACTCCGGGTTAGCTGAGCCTTACGAATAACGTCCATGTATTTAAACAGGGACACACAACGTTCAGGAAACTTCTCACAGTAGACGCTGGCAAAGATTAAAAAGGCCGCCGTCCAATTTTCTATAGTCAGGGGCACCTTAGGGCGTTTAGCGAGCTCGAACTCCTCCTCCTTAGAACCTTCCTTAGCCCGCACTTCCCTGTGTAGCAACTTGAGCAGTTCCACATACTCACCATTCCAAATTTTTTCTTTCGTACTGAACATCAAATGAGCCCCCAAAGGCTTCGCCACACCCATGTATGGCAACTTTTTAATTTTTAGTTCCTTACTGTGAAGCACCCTTGACGTAGTAACCACACCAACAGTGGACGTACCACTATCCACCATGTGACTTGTACCAACCTCCTCACCGTTAGTACCAACACCTTGATCCCGTACCACACGACCTTTATACAGTTTACAACCTTTCTCCGTCGACATTAGGTCGACACCAACACCAACAGATACCATATGGGGCCGCACGGCATCCTCACCTGGATTTAAAAGAGGCGGTTGACTGGTTTCCGTCCTCCACGTTGTTCGTGCACCGACATCTGGCCTTCGAGGAGCCCTCACCACGGGGCCGAGCACTCTTGGCAGTGACGATTCCACACGAGTCCGCACCACTTGGTCCTGTAACATGTCATGAGAAACATTAACACGCCCCCCCCCAGACACCACATCACGAACCTCGCCCTCTTCAGGGCTATCCTCATCATAATCCAAAATCAAAGAGTCTTCCAACTGAGGGGGGGGGGCAACCACCGAAGTCTGTCTCGACTCCACCGTATTTGATCGACCATGGGCCTTACCAGCCCTTACTCTGGACCTAGGTGGGGAGGACGACTGAACTCGTCTACACACCCCCCCACCAGAAACACTGACCACCTGTTGACTTCCAGAATATGAAAAACCAGTAGTCGAAACACTACGTGGCACGGGAGAGGTCGTACGTAACCTGCCCCCATGAGCAACGCTGGAATCCACCGCCGAGGCCGGGAAGGTCGTACTGGACCCGGATGCGCCGCCTATGTAGAATTCCCTCGGTGGGACCATCGAGGTCGTATTAAACCTGCTTGTGATGGCCACGGCGGGATCCCTCGAAGGTATGGGACGTGCCGCGCCAGGCTCCACCCGCACTTCTCCTCGGCGTACCCGGGCTGCCTGCCGCCCTGCCAAGTCTGCTGCCGATGATCGAGCTTCCTCCTGCAAAGAAAAAGGCCGGACTGGTGTGCCGGGTCCCTCACAAAAACCAACTCTATGAGGGGCAGAAAAACCGCTAACAGTTACCCCGCCCCCCCTACTCGACATCCTAAAACCACCAGAACTAACCACACTTTTCCTCTTTAAAGCATCGCAAAGACGCGGAGACGGCGGACAGACCTCCTCATCCGAACTAGCATTCAACACAGCATGAATAACTCTCGAAGCCGTCCCCTGAGGGTCCCAATCCTGAACCCCCCCAACCGAAACATCACCCCGGTAAGCAGGCCCCGAACCCACCAAACCACTATGACCTTGAAAATCCCCCGACAGCCTATAAAAGGCTCCTACCCCCCCCACCCCTCGCTGCGCCACATCCCCCACCACCCGAAACTGGCAGGAATCAACCACCGACCCGCCCGCGCTGCCCAGCTCCCCACCCGCAGCCAACAAATCATGCCGCCCCGCACCCTCTCCCATACCCATCTGGGCCCACTCCCCTTCCCCCAAGGAACTGAAACCCCCCGACATGGCCTCCTCCCCCACCGCAGATCCAGAGGGGGAAAACAATAACGGACTCTGCGGCTCCCTACCCACCGCGCAAACCAGAAAGCCACGGCCCTCAGGCCCCCCGACACCCGCAGAAGACACTAAAGGCCGCGCGACCTGCTCACCAACCGCACCCCCATCAACCGACACCGGGACCTGCCCCACATGGTGGCGTATAACGCTCAGTGGAGCGACCACCTCCTCAATGTCCGGATCCGGGGCACCCCGCAACGGTTGCTGCGCCACAGAAACCATATCCAAAATGGCCTCCGCCCGCCCTGCCTGAGTGACGTCAGACCCCACCCCTGCGGAGGCAGAAGCCGAACGCCGCGTGCAACCACGTTGCCTGGAAGCACGACGGCCCCGCAAAACGGGCGCAGAGGCCGCTCTATCCCTCAGAACGAGCTCAGAAACCTCCCCCTCCCCGAGAGGGAAACCCCCAACCCCAGCCCCCTCCAACAACGTAGAATCCAAAGAAACGGCCGGGTCAGAAGAACTAGCATCACTCCCCCTCCGGGCCCTAGAACCCCCCCGACGGGTCTTAGAACGACCCCGCTCACTTACCCCATCCTGTCTCCGACGTTTCGGGGAGTAACATGCTGCCACCGCAGCCAACACCCCCGCAGAGGCCTCCCGCTGGGGTCGCGGGGTCACGGCCCGACCCCGGTCGCCAATGACCAGGTCCAAACGCCCAGCCTCGCTGAGCAGGCGAATAGCTTCCAACACGCGATAATCCTCACCAGACATGATATCGGATCAAACTAGCTAAGGAAAAAGAACAATACTACCAAAGTATGAACACACAAAAATTCTAAGCTCAACCGGCCACCAGGTCACCAAGCCTAAAATGGTGCCCGGAGCGAGGAGCCCCGCCCATTTATAGGGGAGCGCACAAAACAACTAAAACCAGCCCAAAAACGCCCAAAGAACCTGCTAGAAGGAATACCCCACCCAGATCTCCCAAACCGCCCGGGGGAGGAGACCTCCCGGTGGTCGGCTGCCCTCCCCCAAGCCCCCCTTGTGCAAGACAAGTGATATGGAATCACAAAATCATACACAGCTCACCCGGGAGTTTATAATGTATGACTGAAAACAGAAACCGAGAGTGAACATAGAAGGAAAGCGCCCTCTGTGCGTGTGGTGCGTAAGCACCACACAGCGCCAGATGTTCGTGCGCCGGTTACCACATACATTGAAAGAGTGTGGACACACTTCCCACTTGCTCCTGTCTGGTGTCAACACAGGTGTTTGAGGTAATTGAGTGTGTAAAATGTCACTCCACACATTGATTAGTGTGCAACGCACCCCCGAGCTCCTGACAGGCTCGAGGTTGGAAAGTAAACGCGGTGCGCGCGAGAGGAGCGGAAACAGTGGCCTACCCCGGCAGCCAGGTGCAAAGACACGTGCTGAGACAATGGGCCCCATCACGATGCGAGGGTGATAATGATGACGAGCACTCATATAGCGCCATAGCCGAAACGCCTCTAGGCGCCGGTTTACTAAATGCTTACAAATGTCCTGGGAGATAAGGAGAAAGTGGTTTAGGCGAAGAGACGGGCCGGCAGGCGGGCCCTAAACAGATTCCCGGGGCTTCTTGTCTTTTTCTGGGAGAATGTTCTTTCGCAGGCCTCTTCCGGAAAGACGCTATCGTTTTTCAAGAGGCCAGGAGTTGGAGGGTGCAAGGGAGAGGGGTGCAGAAAACCTTTATTAGCGGCAAATGTTCAAGCCCTCGCGGATGGCGTGGTTGTCTCTCAGGCAGGTAGCCAGCCCCATCCCATGCACAGAGTGCTGTAAGACGCAGTCTTTTGAACCGGAAGGAGTTATCTACCAAATCCAGTGCAGGTCTTTTGAAGCCTTCGAATCAGCAACATTTTGAGGCAGTTACATGGGAATCACCGTGTTTGCGTGTCAGTGTCTTTATATATATATAAATGTATAGGAATACATATATATTAGATATATATACATATATGTATATGTGCATGTATATCATGCATATATGTGCGTATTTGTGTAGGTCCATCCATCCATCCATCCATCCATCCATCCATCCATCCATCCGTCCATCTATCTATATATCTACTATCTATCTATCTATCTATCTATCTATCTATCTATCTATCTATCTATCTATCTATCTATCTATCTACCTACCTACCTACATACATACATGCACATCACACGCACAGGGGGCACTTTCCTTCTATTTTTAAGTCATTAGCTGGCCCCTGTCCTGTTTTCGTAAAATCCCTCATCAGACCCTATTGCCCATCCCGCAACCTGAGATCCTCTCACCTCCATTTCTTGACTGTTCCTTCCTACAAGCTTTGTAGATCTGGAGGCCGGAGATTTGCTTACCTGGCCCCCAAGCTTTGGAACTCTTTCCCCCTCTCTCTCAAAACTTCTAACTCTCTGACCCTTTTCCGTAAGTCTTTAAAAACTTGGCTCTTTCCCCAATCTGGTTAGTCTTTCTGCCCCCTCTACTTCCAACCAGCGCCAGGAAACCCATGGTGTCAGTGCGCTCTACAAGCACCCCTTACGATACGATACGATGCATGCATGCATGCATACATACATACATACATACATACATACATACATACATACATAGACAGACAGACAGACAGACAGACAGAGGATTTGGAACTGGTCCAAGCGGGTGCCTCGTTGTACCAACATTTGAGTGTCATCTGCCTCATTTTTTTTTAGCATAGGCTCGTACCCTTAAAAAATAAAAAAATAAAAGGTTGGCTAATGTGATGATGAATAAGGCCTGGTGGCCACGCCGGGGATCTGTATAATCAATAATCAATGAAATTGACCGAAACAGACCCACTTTGAACACCACCTGGGTGCCTTGCATGAAAGACCACAACCTAATATAGAGCACACACTTAATGACCGCTAGAGAACCTACACCGCCCAGGAGAGTTGGATGGTCCATGGCACCAAGCGCTTCAGAAAGATTCAGTAAGATCAGAAGAGCAACTTGACATTTGAATGCAATTTGCAATGTCAGTAACTTCAAGAAGGGCAGATTCCACCCCATGCACGTTATGTTTCCAATGTTGTATAAAGCGCTTGTCCGCCTAGAGGTCTCTTGGCTCAAGATGAGCCATCTTGACTAATGGACACGCAGCAGGAGATGCTGGCCTAGATAGTTTTTCAACTGGATGGGCACTTATTTAACCAGAATTTTACAAAGCAGTGGGGGGGGGCTCCAATTACCCATGTGCTACTGGACTCCACCAGAGGAAGGTTAGGTGTCTTCAACTGTGGAGTAGTAATCGCAGTTTTAAAGATGTCGCTGCCCCAATGTCTTACCATATTTATTTTTATTTAGAAGTTTTCTATAGCGCTAACAAGACCCGAAGGTATCAGAGCGCTTCACAGTAGTGGGCATGAAAAAGAGAACAACATGAAACAAACCCAATAAAAGTAATCGGCGATAGATGCGTCCACCTTATACTTTTTGCAGCAAGCGTTTTCAGTTGTCCGGTCTTCAAAGACATAGATTTATATAAAAAAGTAAGTTGTACAAATTGTTCTCAAACTATCCCAATAGGCATGATATGGCACCTTGCCTAGGAGGAAGTCATCAATCGAGGGAGCTATCAGAGCTGGATGGGATGAGAATCCTTTTGGTCTGTCAGCCTGCTGGGGGTATTATTTATGTCTCTTATAGGTCATGCTCTGAATGTTCCTTTATGGCATTCACAACAAGAGGAATGAAAAGAGATTTAGAAAGATACAGAAGGAACGAGGATGAATTAGATTGAAGCAGAATATAGACAAGAGTGAGATCTAGCAAAAAAAAGAATGCCTGGGAAACTAAACCAGTGAAATGAAAAGGAAATGCATCAAATAAACAGAACACGTGAGAGAGGAAAAGAAATAGAGAGAAATAGGTACCAAAAAGAAAGAAGCAGTGAAAAGGGGAGAGTGAGGAGCAAAAGCAAATAGAGAAAAATAGAGTAAACAGGACAAATATAGGAGCAAGAATAAGAAGTGTGAAGGGACAATAAAAACATCGCAGAAAAGGAAAAATAAATAATTAAAAGAAAGGATAATGGAATGAGAAAGCGAGCAGAACGAGAAGCCCAGAGAAAGAATGAAGAGAAATGCAAAAGAAAGAGAAGGAAAAAGAACGATTTAAAAAAAGAAAACGAGCTAGAAGAAATTCAATGAGAAGAAAAGAGCGCACAACAGGGTAGAAAACAGAGAGAAAAAATAAGTGTGAGCAAGAAGAGAAGGATGAACAAAAATGAATACAAGAGAATGAAAGACAGGACGTAATAGGGAAAGGAAAGAAATCGAAAAAGAATAAGAAAAAAGGAACGTTTCTAGTGTGAAGGAAGAGGACGGAGGAGGAAAGACAAAGAGGGCAGCGATGAGGAGAAAAGTAGAAACGAGGGGGAACGTGGGATAAAAAAGGCAAAGGTTAAAAAATGCGCGTGAAATTGAGAGAAAATGGGGGGAAAAGCAGAATCAAAAAGAATTATGGGTAAAGTGAGAAAGTAACAGTAACGAAACAATAGAGAAAATGAAAACAGACAAAAAAAGGCAGAGTGAGAGAAAAAGGAAGAAAAGGGGCAGATAGAACGTGGCAAAAAGAGGAAAGGGGGAAAATGAAAAAAGAAAAACAGGTAAAATACAAAATACGGAAAAGTCGGAGGGTTGAAGATCTAAGGCGACAAGACGTAGAGTAGAAAGTGAGAGACGGAGTGAGTGTATTTAATGGGGATTGCTAGAAACAATAAGGAAAGAACGACTGGAAGAAACAAACAGGACAGTTGAAACATACGAAGAAAGTCATAGATGAAAGAAACAAACGTGAAAGGCGGAAATACAGGTGAAAGAACTCAAAACAAATTTAAAAGCAGGGAAAGATGAGGAATAAAACGTCAACAAAAAAAGAGGAAATTATTGGGGGGGGGGGAGGCATTTTTGCAGACGGGGCCTCAGGCTAGGGGCTCAAACTTTGTCTCTTTTGGTAGTCCACTTAAGAAAAGTGCAGCCACCGGTTTGTTCAAGGTGGACGAGCGACAGCGGCCACTCGAGGGTCCTAGACACCCAGTATCGGCGCTAAATAAATCGAGGGGAAACCCGTCTACGGCCTAGCAGGCCCGGTTGTTGTCCATAATTGAGAGGGGCTGCGCCATGATGGATTGGGGTGGGGGGTGACGGTGGGGAGCGGGTGCTGGGCTGAGGCCAGGCCCTCACATCTTGTTAGAGGAAGTGACAGGTGATAATGATGCGCATTCAGCGTCAATGAGATATGGGTTGGCACCTCTCGGCCGAGGTGTGACCCTCTCGGTGGGAATGTGTGCAGGCCTGTGTGCCCATTACTGCGTCTGTGTGGCTGTGTGCACCCCCGGCTTGTAGCTGTGTGTTCAGCGGGCCGGGGAAACAAAATAAAGCCGTGTGGGAAAGGCGTGCAAAGATAAACACGATTAAAGGGGACGGGGGCCGGGAGAAAAGAGGAGAAATATCATTCTGGCGCGAAAAACGGATCGAAACAGTGAGGAAGAAGAGAAAAAAATGCAGAAAAATGTTTTTCACAGGGCAGTAAAATCTGTGTTCAAACTTTGGGTCATATGTACAAATTAAAGGAATTGAGAGTACCTAATTGTGATTTTTTGCGAATCGCAATTAGGAAATCACTGTGCCTGATGTATGGAACTCATTGAGTTTCATTTAGTGATTCCTAATGGGGTCGTAAATCGACCTACCTCATGAAAATTAATGAGGTAGTCACAATTTGCCACCCATTAGGAACTACTGCCATCACAGGGATGGTGGCCTGCTGGGGTCAGCAGACCACCATGTCTGTGATTGCTTTTTAGGTCGAAGCCTACCTGTCTGGTTTGCTAACAACATCTTGGGGACATTCTGAAAGCTTCCCTAGAAATGCATCCATTGGCTTTGTCTTTTGTAACTCACATTTGCTTGTTTTCTATTTCCTGGGTTTAATTGTCATAGTCTGTCCAGCTTGAGTTTGTCTCTTCCATAGCCCGTAACCTATTTTCAGTATCCTTCCACCAGTGCTCAGTTTCTGTAAATAGACCTTTAAATCCTCCTCTTATCTTGTCACATTTGCTGTGCATTTAGTGACAGAGGTCAAACGTCAGGCTCTGTCTTCCAATGGGCTTGGTGTTTACTTTTCTTTCTCTGACTTAAGAGAGAGAAGATTTATGTGACAATCATGCTGGCTACTGTGAGTGTGATGGAGGAAAGGCTGTACAATGGTATTTTTGTTTCTAGCATACAACAAAATGTAAATGTTTGTAAATGCAGGGGTGGTTGGTAGCCTTTGAAAATGGTAGGACGAGCAAAGTGCCCCACCGCTTCTCAAAAAAGTAAACAAAATGGCCCCTCGCTCCAAAAGCCAAAAACGAACTAACCCCTCCCTCAAAAAGCCCAAATAAAAACAACCCTTCCCTCCAAATGCCCAAATAAAACATAACCAGTAACTAGAATACATATATTTACATGCATTACACATTTCTAATCAATAAACTAAAATAAAATGGTTTCCACATTGTTGCACATCCCCTCAGTGTTCTTCTGTATTCTGATGCACGAAGCGCTCCCCTAACCAATCCAGATACAGCTCTCATGCTGTTAACCAGCATGAGAGAAGCATCAGGATTGGAAGGAGCAGTGTTCTGAACGCTCCTTCAGGCCCTGGAGACCTGTGCTTGATCTCCACCCAGCTAGCTGCAAAGTGCACATGTCAGACTGGCTGTTGTAAGACAGTCGATCAAATTGGCACGCGCACTTTACAGTGTCCAATCAAGCCACTGCTCCAGTCCTTCATGCTGCCTATCAGCAGCAGAGGATATATCCCGCAATTCTCCCATCTCAGGAGCAGGCTGGCGGCTGCAGCGCTCCTCAGTGGAAAATGAAATTATTTCATTGCCATTTTATTTTTCACATTTAGCGCGGCTCCCATCATGCGGGGCAATGATCCGAGGCATCATAAAGAAACTATTTCAGAATTTATCAGGATTAGGGAAGCACAAATAAAGCATATTTCTTGGTAATTCTGCAGTGTGGTGGAAACAAATATCTTACCATGATCAAATAGAATCAATGCACTAGGCGATGACAGTTTCCCACATTGTTTGAGCGCTGTATAGTTGTATTAGTAAAACTGTATGTCTGTGGAATTGAAATGGTCATTTCAATTGAAAATGTGTTGCCTGTAATGGCAGTGTTCAACCACACCATGTACTCTCCACTTTACCCCACTGTACTCAGCGGTGCATAATTCCACTCGACACCACTGCACCTTACTCGACACCCCTCCACACTACGCCACTCCACACAATGCCACTCCACACTGCCTTACTGCACTCTACTCTGCACCCCTCCACTCTCCGTCCTTCCACCGTATGACACTCTACTCCCTCCACAACACTCCACAACATTGCAAGAGCCCATGCCACTCAACTCTATGCCACTCCACACCACTCCATAACTCTCTGCTCTACCCACTCTACTCCACTTTACAAAACTCCACTCCACGCTAGTCGCCTTTACATCACTAACTTTTAGCCATGTTGAATAGTAGCCACGCTGGTGTACAGCATCCAAAACCTATTGGCAAAGATAATAGCTCTTGTATAGGCAACATCTATTTCCTTTGGAAAGGCTAGATAATAAAGCAATCTTTTTTTTTCCGTTGTTTAAATGCAGCCCGTTTTACTTAAAGGAAAACAGTATGCATTTGCAAAAATAAAATGAAACTTTTAAGTTTTATCTTTTAAGAGCAGGCAGTGATCCCTTGTACCACCGCCTGCTCTTAAAAAATACTTGTTTCAACATTCACAAAGGTGGAGGGGTCCCATTGGGATCCCTTCCCCCTTGGTGAATGGTTACCACCACCCTTGAGGTGTGGGTAAAAAATTAATGTTGTACGGCCGTAATTCAGTTGCAAAACATTAATACATAGTACTGCAATTAGGTATTTGGAAGAGACTCACTAAACACGTCCCTTCCAAATACAAAATTGCTAAGCACAAGTTGGGACTCAATAGAATATTACAGAATCGCAATTTGTGATCTGTATATATCGAAAATTAATTTTGCAGTCGGTTATGGCCCGATTATATGAATCGAGCAGTTTTTGACTGCAAAAATGCTTTTGTACATATGCCCCTATAATACTATTTTTTAAAACAGTGGCAAAATCCCCACAAAACCCTACACCTACCCTTCTGTAGGAACATTCTGTAGTCCTGATTGTGGGCTTGATTATCCGCAGTGAATTGTGGGCTTGAATATCCACAGTACGGACAGTGTTTCCAGGTGAAAATACATTTTCTTCTCTTTTACATAATTATAAACATTTCCAATAATTGCCAGGAGATGGAAAGGTAATTCCAGGAGATAAGTTAGTGGTACCAGGTATCCACCAATAATTGTCCAAGACATCTCTGATAGTTTTTTATTGCCAGAGGAAGGCTCTAGATATACTGACTATGACTGTGTTAGCACTGGCTGGTTGACATTTTTACAGAGTGGGTTAGTACTGTAACATACTTGTAACAGGTGATGGTACTGGTCTTTGCAGATCAGCTCTTCCCCCCAATATACCAGCCAAGTTCATAAGCATGGCCCTTGAGTGCAGAGGGATGGACCCAGTTATGATGTATGTTGTGCATTCTGGGCAATTATAGAGACAACCATTGTGTAGACAAAAATGAGGGTTACCAAAATATTTATGCTGGACGAGAGCTTAATGGAATGTTTTACAACAACAAACAGTGCAGCTGACCCTAGTAAGGCACTTCAATTTCTCAGTTCTTATAAGTCCATCCAAGTAGAGTGCAACACACGTCCGGAGATTGCCACACTTTAGCTCCACTGTATACACAGATAACAATGTTTATCCAAAGAGGACGGTGCACAAAAAGGTAAATAAAGTTCAATCTGTCTCCAGAAATCTTCGGAAAAACTTTATTGTTCAAAATCTTTAAAAAACCTCAGCATCAGCCAACGCGTTTTGTTCCGGTGGAGCTTCGTCAGGACTTTTATGTAGTGTTGTGATATTTAAATATACGGAGTCATTGGTCAAGGTTGGCCACAATAATCCAAGATGCAAAATATCTTCACCCAATCTTAGTATAGAAAAAGGGTGATTGAACGCCAAAGAATTCTTAAAAAATAGCAGTAAATCCTCTCTGTCGAGTTCTTAAGTGTTAGATCTTCTATAGTCACTTGCATAAGACAGTGTCCCGGTCTGTGCTGTTCGTTATGTAGTTCAAGTATCCTCAAAGGATAGACCCTATAAGACTGCTGACTCTGATGTAGATTATTAACACGTTTATCCAATCTTGTATAGCAATAATTCATAGGTCCAACATAGAAAGTACGTCTGTACAGTTCATCAATATTACGGCCATTGTGCCTCGAGAGAACCGCACGCGACCCCCAGAATCCAGAGCTTAATGGTATGTGCCTCAATATCTGCATCACTTCTTTGACACCACCCTGGTGACATATGGGTATTAACCCTACCAAACATACCAAGTGAGTGCCCTTTCCCTCATCTAGCAGACTTGGTTGGCCATCTTCCTGGCAAAGCAAAACCTTAATCTGCAACAGGCATTTTCTCGAAAATAAGAGAAAAGTGCACTCTGAAACCTCACTTAGATTTTAAAAAAAGGATTACCATAATTATCCATCATTTATGCAACTTTGCCCTACACCATAAAACATTTTTAGATTCGCCTGCTGACAACTTATGCACTGAACCTGCAAGACATATTATTTACTGTAAGGGGTTTAGAGTCCGCCCATTGCTTGCCATTCATTGCTTCATTGTCATTGTCACTTTTATTTGATGCCTCTTAATTGGTCAGTGCTTGCTAAGGTCACTTTCTGTTCTTTGATTTGGAGCATAGACCTAGTACTGATTGATTTTCTTTAATTAGTGTCTGACTGTCCATCTACTACTAGTTGTGATTCAGGCATAATTCTTTTCTTTATGCTCTTCCCCTCCCACCCCTGCGGCTCCTTCCTCTCCTGCCCCTACCTGTTGTCCATGCTACTTGTTCCCCTCCAACCCCCACTCTTGTCCGTGTTGCTTTTTACCCTCCCACCCCCACCATTGTCCATGTTGCTTCTTCCCTCCCACCCCACTCTCCCTTTGTCTTGTTGCTTATTCACATTCCATCTCCCACCCTTCCGTTGTCTTTGTTGCTGTCTCACTACCAGACATAAGAAAAAAGCGCGATATGACGCGGGCAGCGGTGACTGTGTCATACTGCTTTCTTACATTTAGCTCCCTCCCTCCTGTTGTCCATGCTGCCCACCTCCACCCTCCATCTTGTTGTCCATGATGCTCACCTCCTGTTGTTATATTACTAATCAGCGCTGTAACATAAAGGCGCCTTTCTTACCAGAGGAATATAGAAATCTGCCCATTTCATAAGCCACGAGGAAGGTCTGGCGGAAAGTTTAATAAGAAGTATGCTGAAAATGAAACATCATTTTAACAACATATGTTTCAATATAGCAACTATCTCCAATTATTATTGCAGTAGATGTAGGCACTACCACTAACACAATCCATATTATTTGAAAGATGAAAGACTGAATTGTTCCAGCCCAAATTAGAAACTGTGACTTGCAAGTTACAAACAGACTGAAGCAATAGTGATTCATCACTGGAAGATTTGATGACTCATTTGTATTTCGACAGACTGGAAAGGAAACTCCACCACAAATATAACGGATATCCCGTCCGCCATATTACAAGTACAATATATCCGATGGCACATGTAATACGGCTGCAGGATATCCATCAATATTTGTGATGGAATATCCAGTCTTCAGAAATATAAATCAGGGCATTGGTCTATCCCTGCTGAGTGACTTGGAGCAAGCTGAAGCAGAACCCTCCGACTAAACCACAGAACACATAAAGAGCACATCAATAACCAGCAACGGGTCTTGGGCATTAAGCTGTGTTTTTATGTGTTTGTTTAATGCTATCTCTGTAACAATTTGAAGTAGATAGGTAAACAGTTGACAAATCTCTGGTATTCAGTAAGGCAAATAGGATCAGGGTATATATTACCACCATGATGGTGTGGAGACCACCACCGACAGGCTGTCGATGACGGTCTCCCAACCATCATAACCAAGTTTTCCACCCGCCATATAACAATGGCAGGGTATGCGTGGCGGTTGGAATGACCGACTGCCATGGGTCTGACAGTCAGAATGATTCCGATTGCCTATCGGATCGCCAGCTATCCCTAGAATGGTGGCGGTGCCTGCCAGGCACCCTCATAGGAATTATGATATCCCTTTCCGCCTGTCTGTCAGCGGCGGTTAACCCGCCGTGACCACCCAGATGGAAAGGGACTTTGAGGGCCCGTAGCGGGACCCCTTCCCCCCTGGCCCTGAGCTATGGTCTTGGAGGTGAACATATGATGCCCCCTACATATCCCTGCATCGTGTGGCAGGCACCCCATAGTTCCTGCCACGTAGTGCAGGGTTATGTCATGTGCCCACTTTTTGTCCTGCAGCGTGTACTGAAGCAAGCAGCACATGCCGCAATACAAAATATATATGAAAAGAAGGAACCCACACTTCGATAAATTTCACACCATTTGACTTTAGGATGAAAGAAGATAAACAAAGTTTAATATGTTCATCTGGGCGATTAGTTGCGCCGTTTTGTTTATCAATTTTATCAAAAAGTAGAAGTCACTTCAGTCTAGAGAAATCACAATGTCTTGAACGTACTCACCACAAGCGTACGACAAGAAACTTAAATCAAAAAGTGCATCGTAACACAACAATTTAACGCAACATACAAAACAAATTGTAGAGACATACCACTAATGAAAAATACAATGTGTGATTTCTCTAGACTGAAGTGACTTCTACTTTTTGATAAAATTGATAAACAAAACGGCGCAACTAATCGCCCAGATGAACATATTAAACTTTGTTTATCTTCTTTCATCCTAAAGTCAAATGGTGTGAAATTTATCGAAGTGTGGGTTCCTTCTTTTCATATAGCATTTTGGGCCCTTACCCCACTTCTGTCCGCATGGGCCAAACTCCCTTTGTTGTAAAAAGCAATACAAAATATAGGCATTGCGACCGCTGTGGTAGCAGTCGCATTGTAATGCCTAAGGTTGGACTTCCGACATCCGGTCGGGCGGTCCCGTTTCCATTAGGGTGGTGGGCGGACAAAAGTCCGCCCGCCATCCTAATCAGGCCCTTAGTACCTAAAATTAAACTGAACAATAAAAGTATCATGAAGGTAGTATAGACCCAGATCCTATTTGTCTTATTGAATTCCAGAATTTATCTGTTTGGGAAATATCTGTAGAATTTATCCTATTTAATTTAAATAGTTCTTGCAACTGCGAGGTTTTTGGGTACTGCTCACCTCAAGGGCATGACAATCCCACTGACATAAAAAGCCATTTAAGTGCAGCACAGTCCCTGGGTCTCTACCCCTTTCTGCCTCTCTGACTCACTATCTCTGTAACAGAAAGAGAGCAACAGTGCACTTCTATAAAATGGTGTGTTGTAGACAATGGCTCAATGACACAATATCAATGCAGACGCTATCGATATCGTCATCAGCATCGAAGGGGTTAAATAAACATATGATTTATTCAAAGGATAATCTCACACAATATTGCCAACAATTATTTCACCCAAATAGTTACATTATCATTAATAAACATAAAAATAAATATTTTTTACATTACAGGAAATATAAAAATAAACATTATACAAAATATGCACATATTTAAAAAAAAAAGATATTTCATCACTAAAATATTACTAAATCACGGCAAATAAAAATATACCTAAATACATAGCAACATTATTTTTTTTGCATAAACTACAAACATTTATACAACAATCTAAATGTATGCATATATATATATGCATATAAAATACAATTCAAATTATCAAACAGCTTTTTAAACATTGTAAATAAAAACTTAATCCGTGTTTACCATAAAAGGCCATAACCATTACAAAAAAAATTAAGCAGTAAAATAAACCATATACGTACTTAAACAATAAAATCACACTAACATCAACAAAATAAAAGGCACACAGATTTGTAAATGTATGTAAATGTATTGGCATTTATATAGCGCACTACTTACCCGTAGGGTCCCAAGGCGCTTCGACCGCTGCGAAACCCTTCCTGGCTTCCCTGAGAGATGGTCCCTTAATGGGTATCTCCAAGGTGAGACCAGGCATCCCCGGCGGTCTGGTGGGGCCGTTAGTGAAGATGAGGCAAGCTAATGCCCAGAGTTGCCGAGTGTGATCGCTGATCAGAGTGGGCACCGAGGCGAGAGAATTATCGAGTCCGCTGACCCTGGTCCAGAAACCTGCCGCGCCAGGAATCGAACCCTGGTCCCGGGCCGTCCTCTGCTCTCGGGTCTGCCGCCTCTAACCAGTGAGCCACACTACTTCACTTAATGCTCAAAAAGCCACAAGAGGAAACACTGCCAGATTGTCTGACCATAATCTGAAAACATATATATATATAAGTTGATAACTACCTTGCAAAGTAAGTACAACTCATATTTACACTAACACTTACATTTATTTAAAAATAAAATCAAAAAATAACAAATATTTAACAAAGCACTTTCTCTTTACATGCTCTTACTAAAAGAAAATACTACAACATTGAGAATGTGTTAAGCTACCAAAACCGACACTACCACGAACCAGACACCCCCCCCCAGAAAAATGAAATAATATGTAAATTATTATTAAACAGAAACTTAGCCTAAAACCGAAAAAGAAAAAATCCAATGACCTCTACCTCTACAAACTACCAACAAATAAACATTTAAAGTTAAACTGGTGCTCATTCTTTCTACCAATAGAAAAGAAAGAACTTGCTCCACATTACAACACCCCAACTGAAAATCTGCAAAAAAGTGTGAAACATCTAAAAGAGCATGCATGCATGCAAGTATAACAGGAAAAATTGTTGCACTATGTTATATGTAAATATCAAATGTATACACATTTAAAAAAATGTATTTTTAGACATAATGACAGAAATAGCAAGATGTATAAAATTGCAGAAAGGAAAGCAATTATTAAGTCACACGCACTACACCTATAACCAAGAAAGTACATTGATGGGAACTGTGAATTGGAAATGTACTAAATATCACTGTAATGCATGCTATGGGAGGCCCACTACAAAAGATGCAAGTAGGCTGGACATTGGATGGGTAGGGAGTGTCAGAGACTGGGGAGAGTAGATGGTTATGACTAGGGAGAGTTAAAGGTTGCGAGAAGTGCATCCTGGGAGCAGGCTGGGCTAGATGGGACAGGGATAGGTCCAGGCAGGGATATTGCCTGTCAGAACGAGGTATTGGAAGAGAGATATGGAGGCAGGTAGAGGTCAAGGTAGGGATATGCAGAGAGGGAGAAAGAAGTAGGGGGAATGAGAGGGGTACCATGAGGATTAAGGTGGAAGATCTGCAGATATAGAGACATGTGGGCAGGAAGTGGTAAAGTGAAATAGGCAGCCAGGGAAAGGATCAGGGATGAGAGGTGAGAGACTTACTGTCATGGAGAAATGCATGCAGGGAAAAAGTCAGGCACATAGATGTTCAGGAAGGCAGAGCTATAGACAACAGGAAGAGGGACGGCCATGTTGAAGGCTGTCAGTAGTGAGGTCTGCTAGACTTAGTGAAAGGGAGAGGTGGCACCATGCAGAGGACAAGGCTTGGAGAGGACCGGATAGACAAGGTGGGGTGTGAGCAGGATGAGGTATGAGTTTAGAGGGTGGGAAAGGTATGAGTAGTGAGAAGTGCTGGCTGATAGAGGACAGGGTGATGGTTAGGTAAGATGGGAGCAGGCTATCAGATGCACAGGCAAGTACAAGTACAGAAAAAGGTGTGGATGAATGCAGGGTGGAAGGTGGGGACAGCGCTTAACTCCATAATGCTTTCCATAGCCCAGCAATAGCTCCCATAATGAAGGTAATACCACTTAAATTTGGCCCTGCCCAGCAATATGGCATTACTACATTGTCATAAATTAAATCGGGCACTGAATTTAATACAAAGAAAAAGCCTTTGCTCTGTTTTGTTCTTTCAAACAACAGTGCAGGTACATTTTACAATGGAATTGAGTTTTGGCTTTTTTCATGTCTGAAATACCTGTATACAGTGCTTTAAAATGAAAAAGTAGAAGTGCAGGTACCCTATACCAGAGTACAGATTGCTTCTGAGAAGTGCTGGTACTCTCCAAATTAAAAGTATTGCACCCCTGCTGAGAAATGCAGGTGCTCTTCCTTTCAAAATAAAGAAGTGCAGGTACTCAGTACAGGCAGGAGTTCAGTTACCATCCTTTTATTTAGGTACATTATTGTTTATTGTCATTTTCTTCTTTTAATTTCACTTTTAAGAATCTATTTCTTTCAAATAACTGTTGATAATATAGTTGTATTTTTACAACTTGCGTCCTACACAAAATTTTATTCATTACATATCAGTCTACATCACAATTTAATATATTCCAAACTATGGCAGAACTCTGCATATTTTTCTGAAGTTGATCCTAGAAGGCTATCCCTCCCAAGTACAATTAATTATTAAGTGAAAGAGTTGTGTAAAAACCATGAGCAAAGTAGGGAGCTGTTTGAAGGAAAAGTAACCTATGAGGTAAAATAATAATGCTTACTCAATTGATGAGGCCAACTCCAGTGAACAGAAAAAATACTCCAGGAATCCAACTAATGGCTATTTTTTCAAAAAAAGCCACTCATTTAATTTCTAAATGTTTTCTTCTGTGCTTGCCACTCTTATTCCCATGCATCATATTCAGGATTCAAAGCAGAGACACAGCCCTATTTGCACGAATGAAGCAGAGGAATTCAATACAATTAGCTGTTTTGATATAATTAATTCTATGGGCTGGCTCTTGAAAAGTTATTCATTAAGCCAAAGGCTGTAACCACGAAATTCAATTCCCAGTAAAGTGTTTCATCAGCAGATTAAAGTTCATTCTTGCAAGTGAAACAAGTAGCTAGACAGCTGGGCCTCCAATCTTATTGCCATTCCCATCATCTCAATAAAAAGTTAAATACTAGAGGATTAAACATGGGTATTATCAAATTTGTTCTTAATACATTGAAATGCTGAACTTTGTGAACTAGGAGGAGTTCTACATCAGGCCTATTGATCCCAACAATATTATTCTTTTTATTATAATATATTTATTTATCACGCACATGTACACCGCCAAGAGCTATATTAGGTGAAAAGAACACAGCAACTCAATGGAGAAGATACATTTTTAATGAATGTATGAAGATAAAGTAAGAAGGAATATGTTTAACACAGGTTTAGAACACACACATTTAGAGGGGTTATAGAGTGAGCAGTAAAATGAGAGTGGGTATTGTTCTGATTATAGTTCACTATGTGGTTAAGGCACAGTGTCTTAATAAAAATGGGTTGTTTCATAGGAAGCCAATATATTTTCCTTCTAGCCTGACTTACAGAGTCAAGTATTTTAGTTTATATACTAACCAGACAGCAAACATTTTCACTCTGTTCAGTTTTCTGAGCAAGTTGAAAGTTTGAAAGTTGAAAAAAATATTCAAAATATATTGGCGAACATTTATATATAGAAGTATTTATCATAACAATAACAATTACATATGTGTGTGTGTCTATTAATATATATATAATTTAGAAAATGTAAAAATACATTTAATAGCTTAAAAAATAAAAGAAATATGTAATTTTGAAATAGATTTAAGTTAAAAAATACTAAGAATAGCATATAAATACATATAATTATTAAAATATATAATCTATATATATAAAAACGAAAGTATGTCTGTTTGTCCTTTATGCATTACTACACCATTCATCCGATCGCCATGAAACTTTGGGAAGTTGTTGAGTACATTCCCGCGAAGGTTTCTGGAAAAAAAAAAAAACTGGCAAAAAAGAAATAATTGTTAAATATCGGCCCCCGGCCCCCAGGGCCCTCATAATCTTTCCAATAACGAACGTTTACAGTTTACGGTGTGACTCGCTTTTGCAATGACCATCAACAAAGCACAAAGACAATCGCTGCAAGTGTGTGGACTAGATTTGGAGAATCCGTGCTTCTCACATGGACAACTGCATGTGGCCAGCTCACGTGTCGGAAAACCTTCGGATTTATTTGTGTACGCACCAGACGGAAAAACCAAAAATACCGTGTATCCACAAGCACTCGAATAAATAAACAGAATTAAAACAACACTTTAAAATGTTTTCCATATTAAAATGAATACGTTTCAATAAAAATGACACAATGTAAATTGAATGTTATCATAACAAGTTTTCTTAAATTTACTTTCTTCTAAGATGGCAGCAACGTGCGACGGGTAAGCTAGTACATTAATATTAGTAACGATTACACTATTTGATAATACAATATATGAATGTCAATTATAATACAAAAGTCATACAAGAAATGTATTAAATAATTAAAATTACACATAAAAATACACCACTTTAATAAATATATACTTTCACATTAAGGGCCCCATTAGGATAGCGGGCGGATCGCCCCCGCCGGCACCGCCGGCACACCGTCAGCCATATTACAATGTGGCTTTGGAAATGCCTTTCCGTGGCGGCAATGAAAGACATGCAGAGTCTGCTTGGGGGGCCCGTTGCGGGCGCCCAGGGCCTCAGGGGGTGGGGGGTGCACATGGGGGGTACCTATGGTACCCCCCCTGCATTTCAATGAACAACGTGGCAGGCACAGTGCGCGCCTGTCACGTTGTACATTGAAAAGTACAACATGCATTTTTGGCATTGCCGCAATGGTAAAAAAGCGGGATGCTCCTGCCAGTGTGGCGGGTGCATCCTAATGGGATGTACAGGACCGCCGCACCCGTAGCAGGCGGTCCTGTTTCCCACTGGTATGGCAGGCGGTCCCATTTCCCTCTGGTATGGCGGGCGGACAAAGTCAGCCCGCCGTACTAATGTGCCTCTAAATCTCAAAAATATATCCAAAAACACTAAAAGACAAACAAAGCAAATACCAAAAATAAAAAAATATGCAATATTGAAAAAATGCTACCATAAATAAAATCCTACAAACATTACTAAAAATTGATACAATTTGAATACAAGGAAACAATTGTTACAATTCTTACTCACATCTAACATAGATTATATAAAATACATATAAAAATAGTCATACTTTTATAACTCTTTTCAAACAAAAAATAAAAAAACACATACATTACATAAAAATAAAATGTACTATACCCAGTGCAGCCAAAACAGCTCTAGAGAAAGTGTTAGATTTTGGACAAATAACATTTACTAACCTGACTCCAAACTAAGGGGGTCATTAGGATCGTGGACGGACTTGAGTCCGTCCGCGACCTCAGAGTAGGAGGGAACGTCCGCATGGGCTGCGGAGTTCCCTCCGTGCAGATGAGGATGTGACCGCCCGGGTGGCGGTCACATCCTCTATCTTTAACATTGCGGCGGGTGCAGCTTGAAGCTGCACCTGCCGCAATATTAAAAATGCATGCACCGCATTTACGTGCACAAAGCGGCAGGCACCGCGCGGTGCCTGCTGCTTTGTTCACGCAAATGCAATGAGGTACCATAGGTACCCCCCATGTGCACCCCCCACCCCCCTTCACCCAGGGGGCCCGCAATGGGCCCCCGAAGAGAAGGTCCGTATGCTTTTCCACGGCGGAAAAACCGCAGCGGAAAAGCATACATTTCACACCATCCTAATATGGCTGGCGGTGTCTGATAGACACCGCCAGCCATGTTAAAGCTTTTCCGCCGCGGTCGGAAGGCGACCGCGGCGGAAAGGCTGCGGACAGATTTCAAGACCCAACATCCTAATATGGCGGTGGGTCTTTTGAGGTTCCACAGCGGTTTTCCCGCATCCTCCGTGCCGGCGGTGGCTTCCACCGGCCCGGAGGATGTGGGAAAACCGCTATCATAATCGGCCCCTAAATGACATTGTGGAAAATACTACATTTTGCAGAAGTCAAATTTTCAATTGCCATTCAGACCTAAGCAACAATAGGGGAAATGTTGGATGCAGGAGAGATGAAATTGACGATTTCAACCCCAAACTAAGAAACAGTTTACCTGTAACGAAGACCTTTGGGATTGAAACATATCAGCGTTTTTTTTCTCCATTTTGCCTTCAATAAAGAGGAAGCTTTTTGTTATTGACATCTAGAGTGCTGCTCTATTTATAATTCTTGGACTACAAAAGCAGCAATCTGTCTCTGAGCAAGCACCAGCTTAGGGCCTCATTACGAGTCCTACGGTCCACGTCCTGCCAGACTCTCGGGGTGAAGAGTCGGTGGTCTTCTGACCTCCCTATTACGACCAGGGCAGTAGGGAAGTCCTGAGACCAATGTAACCACCAGGGATCCCTGGCAGTGGTGCGGCGGTCTTGAGGCCGCAATATGCTTGGCAGGGCTGTGCAGGTACTGATTTTGACTGTCCCCCTGCAATGCCTATTTCATAGGCAAAGCTGTGGGAAAGCCAATGAACCACCCATGAGACAGTAGAAAACTTCTAATCTGGAGGGTGGTTCAACCATGGGTTTGGCGGCGTGGGAGCGGGGAGGTCCTGCACCACCAAACTCATACTCATACATTTTACACTCATAAACTCAAACACACACTTACACACATACATGTATGCATGTATATATGTATTCATGTAGCATACATATTATAAAATATTTACCCATGAAATAATAAAAAAAGTATATTAATTTAAATAGATGTATAATAATCAAGATAAATAAAAAACAATATATGCATTTGAAACATAAAATATTTTTTTTAAAAAATTAGAAAATAAACAATTATTATGACCATAAAATATATAGAGATGAGCAGGCAATTTAAAAAATACCTATTTTAAAACATATATACAGACACACATACATATATAAATTACAACTTGTAACATATAAAATAAAATATATAATCAAAATATAAAATACTAGCAGCCCGTCCCGACGTTGTCCGGGTATGAATTGCTGCCGGCCAGTAGTATATTGTTTTGTAGGATTTCATTTTGATAGCATTTCTTATCTGTGACAGGCCTGTGTAACGCTCCGATTCACAGTGCACTGTTGATGCACTTAAGAGTGCGCGTTCAGTAGTGTGTGAACTCGAGTTTCCCTACTTTATTTTTCCTTGCAATATTATATAGCGCGAACTCGACAACATGGCATGAGCACAATTTACATTACAGAAGAACACATTCATTTGTGGTGGGCACGGGGAGACAAAGCGATTTGCCTGGAATCACAGGATGTTGAGCTGATGCAGAGATTCGAACGTAGCCCCCCAGTTCTAAAGGTCGCAATTCTAGAACTTGTGGTGGGAGGTGTGTCTAAAAGTGTATGTCGGTGCTGGCCATCAATGAGAGAGACATGTGCATTTTTCAAATCGGTGGTTAAAAAATATGAGTATGTTGCTGGAGATGTGGGCCGCCATGCTACCAATGTACTTACCGGGGGAGGGTAAACACCCATTATTCCGCAACTTTCTTTCCGCATACCATCACTCCGCATACTTTCATTACGAAAGTACCATGACTCCGCAATGCCATTATAATGCATGGCATTACATTTTATATGCTTTTACCACGCATACATTTACAACGAAATTCGTTGTAAATGCATGAATCGTAAAAGCATGTTTTTAAAAAAAATGTTTGGATAAGGTAAGTATGGGTATAGGGGTATATGTTTTGGGGTACTGCGGTATATGTTTTGGGGTGTTTGGGTATTTTAAGGGTTCAGATATAGTTTTGGGTTATGGGGTACAGGGGTAATTTTAGGGTTTAGGGGTAGGTATGGGTTTTGGGGTACAGGGGTATTTTTAGGGTTCAGGCTAGGTTTGGGTTTTGGGGTAAAGGGGAATTATTAGGGTTCAGGGATAGGTTTGGGTTTTGGGGTACAGGGGTATTTTAAGGGTTCAGGGCTAGGTTTGGGGTTTGGGATACAGGGGTATTTTTAGGGTTCAGTGGTAGGTTTGGGTTTTGGGGTACAGGGGCCATTTTAGGGTTCAGGGCTAGGTTTGGGTTTTGGGGTACAGGGGTATTTTGATGGTTCAGGGGTGGGTTTGGGTTTTGAGGTACAAGGGTAATTATAGGGTTCAGGGCTAGGTTTGGGTTTTGGGGTACAGGGGTATTTGTAGGGTTTAGGGATAGGTTTGGGTTTTGGGGTACAGGGTATATTTAGAGGGTTAAGATGGGTTAGTGTTTAAGGGTGTTGGGGTATTTTAAGGAGTATGGGTGGGTTATGATTATGGGGTGCAGCAGTATTTAAAGGGAGCAGGGTTGACACCCGGAGCTGGAATGTACAGAACCTGGGAAGAAGAAACAATGCAATATTGGGCACAACACTCGCTTTTTTCCCGTAATCCCGCGCCCCGCACACACCCACACCCCCAGCACACGCCCACAGCACACGATATGAGACATGGCATGAAGGGCGGAACGTACCACATGCCCCCAGCGTTTGTCACGCCCCCAGCACACGCCCACAGCACAACACAGACACGCCCACAAGGGACTACTTTGCTGGCACCGTTCTTTTACCTTTTAAATGTTTATGGTGGGCGTCTGCATAGCCAATGTCCTTCTGCTGCAACTTCCCTTTCCAACGCTGTATTGGGTGTTGTGATTGGTGCTGTGGTTCCTGAGATTACCTGCCTCAAAGGTTTGGGCTCTCTCTTTATTATATTAGTATGGATATAGATTTAAGCACATAGAGTACACAATAATTAAACTCCTTTACCAATTTAAAATTCATACATTTTTAAAAATGAATAATACAAATATACCATGCGTTTTCACCATAGACTCAACACTAATAATGTTAACCCTATTTCTCTAGCAATCAAAAGAGATCTTTTATGGCTTTCTCTCACTACATACTTATCCTGGTCAGCCTCTTCAAATGTTTCTATTGTTAATGTTGTAAATTCATTGGAGGACTCAAACTATTATATTAGTGTTCTATGCCTATGTATTTATATTGCAATATTTATCCATTAAGTATTTAATATGCCTACAGTGTTTGATTTTATATTTCGTTTTTTCTTAATCTTTATAGTGACCTAATATATTGCTTATCTCCTCCCCTCTCCTCCCCCCTCTTTATTACTTATAGTATGTTTATTGTAACCTGTTATTTTTCATGTCCCTTTATATAATTTTGATGCTAACTAAGCTTTATTATGTTTATTGTGCTGTTGTTCTTTTTTCTCCGGTTTTCAATAAACTCAAATGTAAAAAAACAAAAACCCGTTATTATCAATTTAATTTTCACTACGGGGCTAGGTTAGGGTGGAGCATGGCTGGGGTCACAGGGGGAGGAGTGGTTTGCACTCCCTAAGTGTGCATGACTGTTTGGCTGGTCATCCTGGGTGTTGTGTCCCATGGCGGAGTGCAGGCTCGAACACTGCCTTGAGACTTGTTTGGCAGGCATAAACTACAATTCCCATGCTCCTAGGGGAAGCGCGCGGCGGAAGAGACAGGTGACGTCATCGCGCAAAGTATCAAGATGAAGCCGGGAACAGCGGAGCACCGCCGTTGATTCTGCGTTTTTCTTGAAGATCACGGTAGGGGTGTTCGCACCGGTTCTAAGTGTATCCTTTTCCTGAGAGCCATTCAGTTGCTCTTCTTTGTTCCAGTTCCTTGTTGGTTCGGCTTTTGAGTATTTTAGCTCTAGCGGTTCGTTCTCCTGAGTATTGTTGTGAACATTGTATTATTGCGGATAGGAGCTCCTGTCATCAAGCATTGGGGGGGGGGGGGGGGGGGGGTTTATACCGTATGCATATGATGTGACTTTGGGTGACTCTCTGCAGTAAGAGAGTATTCGTGACTTTGTCGTACCGTGCCCGCCTCCGGGCACTTTTGAAGTGACTTTGGAGTGACTCTCTGCAGTAAGAGAGTATTCTTGACATTGTCTTACCGTGCCCGCCTCCGGGAACTGTTGTCTATCGATTTCTCTGGGTTAAGAGATACATACTGCTGGCTTCCATTCTCTACCTATATTCCCCGACAATTTATGCCGGATATTGCGTTCTGGAGTTGGGACGTTTCAAGTTTTACTGATGACTTTGTTTTTTGGATCTTGGCAATTGTGCTTTGTTACCTACACCAAGATGGAACTTCATGCAGAATTAGTATTTCGTTTTGTTTTCGGTGAAAGCAAGTTCAGCACACAATGAAATTTTGTGTCCACATGATAATCAGTACCGTGCTACCTTCTCTGAACTGGATCATTGGATAATAATGTCATGTTGCATACTTCAGGGTGATATTAACCAAGAGCGCAATCACTAGAGTTGGATTATGAAGTATTCATTGCGCAATCTTTTGTTTCCTTGCAACAGGGGTTAATGAGCTTCGCCTGGCAGGCTGTTTTCCATTGCCCCCTGTTGAAGCCTATTCCGTTTATCATTTGGTACGTGTTTGCAAAGCTTTTTGTGGTGATATGTCACTAATCTGTTGATAGAAATATAACCTGTAGTTCTTTGCATTTTAGACTTTGTGACGTTCTCTGCATATCCAGATTGCCAGGCAAAGCAAACTTATTTTCCTTTACAGGTATTGCTGCATATGTGTTTATATACAGAATATTAGTATGTATCACTTGATACCTATGTTTAGGGTGACCGCAGTGTATGTGCTTGACTTATAGTGCCTTGTTCTCGTTACAGCTCTCTCTCCCCGCCGTCTCCATCCTACCCTACCCTTTTTTCCCTCAGTTGACCATTCCTTCGTGTTTGTGGTAATTTAGACTTAGGGGCTGTCTAGAGGTGGAACCCATTGAGCATCGTACGATCTTGAGGACACCCGGACCTGACACTGGGCCAGCCAAACCGTCAAGCACAATTTGCATGTTCTCCACCAGACTCAATCACACTGCCTGGTGAGGAACATGTCCAGGTTCCTATTCCTTGTCTGAGCACCGAACCACGATGCTCAGGCCAATCACAACACTGCATTGCAGAGTTGTGATTGGCTTAGGGGAGGGAGCCTGTTTGCTTCTTGCTTCCGCCGAAGGTGAGGAGAAGGCGGCATGGGAAGGGACAGAAACGGAGCAGACCCAGAAGCCGGCAAGAGGTGAGTGTTTTTTTTAATATGCTGTCACACTATCCTGCCACCCCGTTCCCTGACAGCCGCCACTAGTCCTGGCAAAAAAGATGTGGGCAGCTACAGCTTTACACTCCAGATACACTAATAGTACATGGTCCATACAGGCCCAAGTCTAAAAGATGTTCGGTAACCTTGAGGGCAGCGCCAGCTTAAATTCCATAAATCAGGCAGTTAGGCAGATGCACACTGCCAATCACTATTCAGTGCATGTCCCAAATGTCAAAGGTTCAGCCAATCAGGTGGGGTCAGAGTTTCCCTTCTTCTCCTTATACTGCAAACCAAGAGATACTGTCTATCTGTAGAGGCGTGTGTACAACTTACTGGGGCTGCTCTAGAGGGAAACTATTTGTACCCCATTCAAATAGTACCAAAACAAAGAATTCAGAAAGATGAGCAAAAAGTTTGTTTTTTTATTATTGTCAGTCTTTTTTTAGGCTTTTATAATGTACAGTGTTTAGGAAGAACAAACAGTTTTCATTTGATTTGTGAAAAAATATTTTCTCACAGCTTGGTACCATTTCAGAGCAGGCGTCATCAGAAGGCCAGGTCGAAGTTTTAATTCTGGAGTAATCGTAATCTGAGTAATTTTGGTAATTTCACATTACTCTTTTGATGCAAAAGTACTGAAAATTACGCAAAAATATGCCTGTTTGCGTAATTGTGAGTAATTTGGCAGAAAAACCTTACTGCAGGAGAACAGGAACTATGAACATAGAAAGCGAGGGGCTACTGGCTGCTGCTAATTGTGTTCTGGTGCATTTAGCATTATATTCTCAGTGAAAAATACATACATTTAACTGCAATCATTCCGGCCAATGAATGAATTGTTCAAGGAGGGCATGCATCTGGAGGACCCGGAAGAAGTCGTAACATTTGTGACCATTCTGTCACCTTCTCGTTGGTATAACTGCTGTTGATGTGCAGATCCTCAACTACTGCCCATTCAAGGAAAACTTTTATAGGAAGGCAGCTGTTTATTTTTCCAATTTATAGTGATCTTACATCCATTTAGCTAATGGCAAGAAGTAGGATGTATTTTAGTCGCAGTGTGGAATATTACCATGCAGCCTGGAAAGGAACTGACCGATGATCAGAGCCTTTCGGGGCCACATCTCAGTTTATTTTCCGACCGTCGCATTACAATGCTGGTGGTAAGAAACTAAACTGGTCAGTCGTTCCAGCTGGCTTCCAATGGGCTCAAGGTGCCAGTCGGCCAGTCGGACGCTGGCCCGTAATCCCGAAGGGCGGTCTTTCTGCCCTTGAGATTACGATGCATGGTTTCTGGCAGGGTTTCCATGCCAGCCTGTCTGACATGAAAACCCTGTCGAAAAGCGTGTTTGGGGTCCCCTAGCAAGGCCCCCTTGTGTGCACGGCCTCCGGTTGGGGGCCTGCCTCCTGTTAATCCCTGCACTCCGTGGCAGGCACCTTGAGGTGCCTGCTACGGGTTGCTGAGATTAACACCACCTCCCATTTCCCTATGGGAGCATGTACTACAGCTGGTTTACGACCGTAATACATGTTCCCATAGGGAAATGTTGGAATGCGACCGAACAGTGTTCGGTCGCATCCTAAGCAGGAGGTTGGGACCACCAACCAGAGGTCAGCCGGTCCCATTTCTGAGATGGTGTCGGGTGAATGCAAGTCCACCCAACATTGTAATAGGCCTCTTTATGTGGAGTAAGATATGTTCTTTATATATAATGAAATTGTGGCAGTTTAAATCTAACATTTGTGGATATTTTTGTAATCTGTTCAAAGGTTTAACCCATTCCTTTTCCACTATTGTTCTGGACTTGCATTCATCAAGTTTGTTTCATTTGTATCACCTCAATTGTGGCATCTTGCAGTAAGTGTCGTTATAAGTTTGCGGTTACTTTTCCTCCCTTTGCCATGTTCAGGAGTTTTTGCTTTAACTGAGCATTCCCAAGTCCTCAGGAAATTGGGACCAGAAGTCTCTCGCCACTCTTTCTATGTTGGCATGTGGCAAGAACTGCCCCTTCTCATGCGGAACAGTTCTTTTTTTTAATTTTTTTTTTTTTATTGAGAGTTCAAATATAGCAATGCAATACAATTGAAATCCAATTAATATAGTACGAGGAAGGAAAATACTGGAAAGCATTCATACAAATTGTTGTTTTAACATTTAGGTTATAAAGTGCAAAGTTGTGTGAGAGCAGACAGTTAGTAAACTTGTTCAAATAACCAAAAGATTTTGTTTAGAATTGAAAAAGTACATAGCATACATATACAATAAACGTTTTCACATTTAGTATTCCAAAGCTAAGTTCTAAAGTGCAGCGTGCGGAGGTAGAACCGTCGTGATAGACTAATAAATAATTTCAATAAAGCACAGTTCTTGTGCTTCCTCAATCATGTGCAATTTATTATTACGATAGCGGTCACCCACAGTTTTGCAACCCCCTTGTTGCTGAACTACTTTATATCAAACTATCGCCACCTGTTGAACTATTTATGAATATTCCGCTGGTATGATGTTACTCATCATCAGTGCTTTCTGTAGTGTATTGTGGGGATAAGTGTAAAGCTAATAATGTCCTCTTCCAGATTACTTAATCTTCAAAATAATGTACGGCATGGTGTAGCTGAGCAGCAGCATTGAAGAATAACATACCCAACAGACCAAATTCACCTGGTACCCACAGCAACTTTGAAATCTCAAGTTATTATTATTATTAGAAGCTGGTATATCATTCAGCTACCCACATGGAGTTTCCCGGCTCTTCAGTGCCAGGTAGGGCCCATCAAGCAAGCTAAATCAAAACATCCAAGTCTGTAACTGCTTCTGAAAAGTGGTAAGCGAGATGCAGCTTCTTAAGTTTTCCTGCAGGGCATTCTAAAGTTTGGGGCCCTGATAGGCAAAGGCCTGACCTCCCCCTTCAGTCTGTTTGACTCTGGGAGTAGTACACAGGGAACTGTTATTGGAACGCGGTGGGCGAGCCGGCTGATATGGTCTCACCAATTCCTGAAGGCATTGGGGCCAACCCCTGACTTGGCTCTATGTACCAAGCACGGGGCATTCATTTGGATGCATTTCCCAACATTGAGCCAGTGCAGGTCTCAAAGAAGCGAGAAGGATGAGGCGCTTTGGGAAGTCTGTAAAGGAGCCTGGCAGTTGAATTCTGGACCACTTGTAGCCTTCTTATCGAGGCTTTGTCAGTTCCCAAATAAAGGACATTGACGTAGTCAAGTCTAGATACAACGAGGGCCTGAATGACTGTCCTTTGGCCGAGAATAGGAGTATATGCAGGATTGTACACAACCACTTCAGGACAGCAAAACCGAGAGTAGCCCCCTCTAACAGCTGCTGCTTCTTGGACAGCTTTTCATCCAACCTAAAACTGAAGTTCTTAACCTTGGATGCAGGAGCTGGAAGAGCCCCCAAGATTTCTGGCCAGTGCTGTGGGCCCCATAGGGATTGGTTCTTTCCTAGCACCGGAACCTCGGTCTTGTCTCCATTGAGCTTAAGAGAATGGTTAACTATCCACGAGGTGACCAAACTCAAACAGGAGTTGAGGGTCTCAGGATTGTGGTCCTGAGCGGTGGGCAGGGGAAAAAAATTGAGTATCATCCGCATAGGAAATTAAGGTGAGACAGCAGTTGTCAACCAGATGAGCCACAGGGCATACATAGATGTTGAACAGGACCAGAATCAAGGCTGAACCTTGGAGAACCCCAGAAGTAAAGGCAAGTCATGAGGAAGAGGTGCTACCAGAGGCGAGGTAGGACCTTCTAAAAAAGATGCCATCCACGATAAGGCCATACCCTGAAGACCTAGATCGACCAATCTCTCTAAGTGCATGACATGCGACACAGTGTTGAATGCAGCGCTGAGATTGAGTGGTACCAGCGCTGCCGTCTCATCTTCATCCAGGAGGAGTCTAAGAAGTTCCGTGACTGCTAGAAGTGCGGATTCAGTACAGTGTTCCACTCTGAACCCAAACGGAGATGCATGGAGAGCTTTTTGGGACTCCATAAAGATAGAAAGTTGTCTTTTGAAATTCTTTTCCATGATTTTAGACAGGGCAGGGAGCAGAGAAATTGGTCTGTAGTTAGACCAGCTGGAGGGATCCAGATTACATTTCTTCAGGAGGGGTAGGACCTTGGCATGTTTCCATGATAGAGGAATGTGTCCTGCTTATAAAGAGGAGTTTCAGAGTTCTACCAGAACTTGCATAATTTCGGGGTGTAGAGCGTTGAACTTAGCTGGGGGAAGCAGATCTTAAGGGGAGTCTGTTTTGGTAGATTAAAGCAATGACATAAAGAGTGGAAGGTCCATTGTGTCCCATGCATTCAATTTCTGGTGAGCGGGTCAGGTAGAAGAAGTATTAGACACGAAGATGGATGTTGTAACAATGGTGATAGAAGCCTCGAAGGTAGGGGACAGCGGACTAATGCAAGGCCCAGCATCAACCTTCCTGCATCAATTGAGAGTTGAATGGCCTGCACCTTTTTTTTTACAAAAAAACCCACTTTGGGGCATATTATCAAGGGGGTTTATCCCCGCTTTTTTGGCTTTAAAAGCCAAGAAAGCGGAGATAAAATTATCTCCCTATTACCTAGCTGTCGCTAACACCAGTTAGCGACAGCTAGTAGGAGATAGCGATGATCTTGGGCCCCGCTCTGCATGTCAGTGAAATTTATCACTAATGACATGCAAAGTGGGCGTGCCAAGATGTTAGCGACTGGAAACAGTCGCTAACATCGCTATCTCCTATTACCAACTTTTGGAGATATTCGCGCAAAGGGCGAATATCTCCAAAACCTAACACCTGCCCCTGAGCAGTTCTTAGCCATGTTATCCAATGGTAGGTGGATAACATGGCTAAGAGCATTAGCTCGGTAATGCATGAATATCGCTCACTTTTCAGCGATATTCATGCATTTCGGACGATTTTTATCGCTTAGGAGATAAACCTTGATAATAGCAAGGTTCCTAAGCAATAAAAATCGCCGCAGCTCGGCGATAAAAATATTGCCGCTAAGCCAATATAGCGATAATTATCGCCAGTTGTTGGTAATATGCCCCTAGTACCTCAGACTGTAGGTGAGACACATTTGACTTCTCATCTTTATTGTGCCCAAAAAAGTGTTCCCCACAAGAATGTCATGGTCTCCGGGCATACTCTAGGAATAGGGCACAGTGGTGCATATAAACATCTGGGTAGAAAAAAAACATTTTGATCAAGGATATTCACACCATAGTAGATGATAGAAGTTCTGCCCCAAACTTTAATTTCAGATGGTAACCATTACTCTTCCCTTATTATCCTGCAATTGTCTGTTTTTGTCGTTGGAGCAATGTATGCCAAGATATTTAAAGCTAGATAGTTCCCACTGAATTCCAAGTGTTGGCAGCCTCCCAATTTCTGTTCCCCAGAGAGATCCCACAAGAAAATGATTTGATTTGCCCCAGTTAATAAGTAATTCAGCTACATCCTCATCTTGCTCTAACAGTTCTGTCAGTATAGGGCTCACCACAATGGGGTCCCATAAATAAAGCAGCATATTGCCTGCATGCAGAGACATCACATGTATGTAGTGCCCTACTTCAATTTCCAATGCCAGTATTTTTTGTCGCAAGTGAATAGCTTTGGGTTAAAGATCTAAAGTAATACAAAAACGGTGACAGGGCAACTCTGACGAGTTCCACATTTTTAATTCCAAGCAGTTAGAGGAGCACAAGCCCACCATGAACACTCTAGCCATAGTGCACCTTCTAATAGTTGTAAGAAAATGCCAATTTTTACATAATTGTACCCATTTTCTGAACTGATGATTTTGGTTTTCAACTCTTTGCCCTGGCACATGGCTACCAAGACCCCAGTGCATGCTAAGACAACAACAGATCTTGTGGAATTGGCTAAAAACCTTGATTGGCACATTTGACTTATCAGTAAGTTCCTAGTACATGGTACCCAGTGTGCCCAGGCTTATAAGCTGAATGTCACAAGTGGACTGCAGCACCTATTATTGTATCAATCAAGAGACAGTACAAGCAATGTCTAAGAACCTGACCCTGCAGGCTTAGAGTTCACTTTTTTCAACTGTAAAATCAATAGAGGCAAAATAAACCGTTTTCCAGCCTAAACCTTCCTCTTTAATACTTATATGTCATTCCTAAGGTTAGTCCTAAATGCCCATAGAGCAGAATGGATTGTATTAAAACACAGGGCATGTTATTAAGTTTTACATATCCTGGGAGTGAACATTCTTCAAAGCCTTTATTTATTGCAACAAGGCTGGCTATCCCCTAGGAAAGCACTGGGTACATTATAACACCTTAATAAGCATAGCTCAGTTTGAGAATAGCTAAAACAATAATTCTAGTACAAAGACTATTTTAAAATCCAATCTAATGGCCAAGTTGAATTTTAAAAAGCTATTTTGACAATGCCACAATCTGAAAGTTGCCATTTTCCGGTCTGTCAAATTAGCCTTTCTGTTAACGTTCAGTGTCACCAGACTGTTAATGGCTTTCCTGTTGTGAGATGTGTATTGGTTCCAGACAGTGGGCAAATGGCTTGTGTGTGCAGAGATGTTTCCCCCTGACAGGATGGCCATCTGGGCTGCGTCAAGGAACCTAATGTACACTCTAAAAGGTGCCTACTCAGTCACAAAGAGATATAACATACACCTAGGCCTGTCCCTTCATTGTCCTGCTAGCCAGCCTGGCACCAATCCCAGTAAGTAAGGCTGTTCTCCCAGAACTAGTTTTGAGTGTCCACACTGTGTACATGTGGCCTAAATGTAAAATGTAGAGCCCCACACATCTTGCTGGACTGTTTGTGGCTCCTAGAAGAATGGAAAAAGATTTTAAAACCCCTTTTATTATGTTTAAAGGGCCCTATTCAGAGAACTAACTTAAGACAAAATCCTAAACTTACTACTTTTGGTATTCACAGAAGTTAGGATTTTGTCTTAAGTTTGTCTTAGGTCTGTCTTAAGACAAACTTAAGACAAAATCCTAACTTCTGTGAATACCAAAAGTAGTAAGTTTAGGATTTTGTCTTAAGTTAGTTCTCTGAATCAGGCCCAAAATTATTAATTTGGATCAAACCCTTAATCTGTTGATAAATATGAGATCTTTAAATATTGTATATGCAATAGGAAGATTTTTAACTGCAATTTAGGAGTCTAGGAAAGAATTGTAAATATAATTTAAAATGGGCGAGGGGGTTGGAGCACGATTCTCCACACTCGTTGAGGACGCTGTGGACTTCCCGTATGTATTAGATATGTAATTCTTCCCATAATTGGTTATGAATTAGGAGATGTTTGCCATAGAGTGGTACTACTCCCATTGTCAGCTTTATTATGCTTTTTACCGTGTTTTGCATTGTTTTATAGTTGCATTTTTTGTTTTATTTGTATTTGTAATTGTATGTTTTTACAGTGGTACCTTTTATGCCTATATTTGCCGAATAACGTATGATGATGATGATGATGATGAGCGTCTACACTGGAGGGCTTGTCGGTCATCATAGACACACTCATGCGTGGGCATAGGGAGGTCTGCACAACAGAAGAAAGATTCTGTCATGTTGGCTCTAGGTAGAGAGGGGCAGTGTGGGATAGCTTCCAGTAAAAAAAAACAGGAAATGCTGCAAAAGTTGATAGCGTCACCCATAGGAACTTTTAGCACATTAGGTTGGGAGTAGCCAGGAGTCTCCCCAACCCACAGGCTGGCACTGGCCATAAATGTGGCAACCCCAATAGCATCTACAAAACACATCTGGGCTTGTGGAAGACAGAAGAAGGACGGCACCTGCAGTTGACCCTGCAGAGAGAGACCCGAAGGTCTGGGCCTGCTCCTACGTGTGCCCAGGACTGAGGTGTACTGATAAGTGCATTACACATTTCTCCTAAATTAAGCCTGTCTACTCTGTGCTGAGCTCAGATTTAAATTATTGAAACCTAAGGGGATCTTGTACAGACTTGTGACATTATTACTTGGTGAGGACTCACATCCCCTCCAACTAATAATATGTATAAATGAGTAGAACAACTGCACAAAAAACATACAATATACCCAAAAATTAGACTATCAAATCTAACACAAATGGCATATTATAGTGTAATGAGAAAAGTCTTCAGCTCTGTTTATTTAACAAAACTCAAAAGAATCCGATTTTATCATTATAAAGGTACTTAGGGGCAGATTTATGATGCCCTTGCGCCGCAATTGCGTCACTTTATTTGACGCAACTGCGGCGCAAACAATGCGCCCTATTTACAACATAACGCATCTAGGAGATGCGTCACGTTGTAAAGCCCTGCGCCATAAGGAGGCGTTCCTGCGCAGGGGGGGGGCGTTCCTGCGCAGGAACGCCTCCTGAAAGTGGCTGAGTGAAATCTATGAGATTTCACTCAGTCACTTTCAGGGCAATGCTGCGTCAAAACCCTGTGCCTGCTTGAAGCAGGCGTAGGTCTTGATGTAGCATTGTGTAGATGGGGTACCCCCGAGCCTTGCTGGAGCTGCGTTGCGCTTGCAACTCAACTCCAGCAATGCGCCACATTTCCGGCACAGATGCGTCACGCATCTGTGCCGTTTTTGCACCATGGTGCGCCGCATTATAAATGCGGCGCACCATGGGTGGCGTAGCTGTGGCGCACGTTAACTGGCGCATCCCTCGGGATGCGCCAGTTAACATAAATCTGCCCCTTTATACCTACTGGTTTGTAAAATGTTCTCATGGTTGTCACGCTCACTGTGCTTAATTTTAGGAACGGGCCCATAGAAACTACATCACACATCACATGTGTGAAATTTCCTGTCGGAAAGGGGACATACATTTCCCCAACTAACTATTACAGAAATAGTTTGTTTGAGGGCTTCTCTGTGAATATGCAAACATATCAATGAATGGGTTGGTGACCGGGATTGGAGTTTGGATAAAGTTCTTGAATTTAGGAGGTATATGATTCGTATATTTACATTTAACTACAAAATATACCTATAGAGTCACAAACCAACGTAATGTGCGAACTGTTAAAAAATACCAATAATTGCCAGTTACTAAGAAGTTGGAACAATATTATATCACATTTTTTTCTTCAGCTATTTATTACGCTTAGTAGGTTTGAATTTGTAAATGTAAAGTATTGCATATTTTAAAAGAAAAAAATCACGATTTTTTTAATTGATTATCACTTGTTTGAAGAAAAAAATTCTCACTATGAATGTTTGTTTGGGTTTCGAAAACGGTCAACAGAAAACACATCATAAGGGTAGATACGATCAAAACCCTGCAATAAAAAAGGACATGCATCGCCTATGTAGCATCTTCTAAAAAACATTGTCGAGGCTTCAGAGTGAAATAATCAAACTCTGGCTTTTGAGGTGTTAATGATTTATAAGTGTAAGTTTCTGTCAATTGTCTTGTTGTACAATAGTCTCCCACTTCGTTTTCTCAAAACACAGGCCCTGTGTGGTCCTGGGTGCTTTTTTGTGTGTTTTTTTTTCTCGTTTTTGCATATGTGAAGCTTGTTTGGTCTTTTACAGAGGGGAAATGCCTCCTCCTACCCTTTCACAGCATTCAGGAGTTAAAGTGTAACCAGACCAGCAGCCCAGGACGCTGGTTCTGCTGTTGTTGTCTTCAACCCCGCCTCAGTGCACATATCTGACAGCCAGATATAGCGCCTGGGGTTCTGTTACATGCGGCACATGTGTTTAACAAAAGACATTTAAATGCCAATTGAGGACTTTTGCAGTTATTTATTGGCAGCGCCTTTAAATAGATTTGTTCTTTTCGGGGAGACCCATTATAACATAACATCTGTTTTCATCTATTAATACCTTCTTCCTCACGTTTTTTCGATTTCCTTGTAGAGCATGCGTGTGTGGTAAATATTTTGGATTTAAAGCATATTCTTACTCCTTCTGGCAGTATTGGCAAATGCTGACAATTGACTCCCACAAAGTTGGAAATTCATATTTCTTTTCTTTTGAAGAAGCCACATAATAAATCTAAATGTCGGCCAACAAAGTCCTTAACCCCTTCACTGCGGCGGCTATTCCGCCGCACTGCTAAGTGGTCGGGGCGGAAGAGCGGCGGGCGCATGCTGGTGACGGAACCGCTCCGTCACCAGCGTCGGTTGCGCTGTGCTTATGACGGAGCGGTTCCGTCACGGCCCCGCCCGCTCAATAGAACGCTCAGCGCAGACGCAGAATCTGCGCCGTGCAGGCGTGCCGAGCGGGCCATGACAGAACCGCTCCGTCATCAGCACAACGCGACCGCGGCTGATAACGGAGCGGTTCCGCCATCAGCAGGGGAGGGGTTAATTAATATCCTACTAGTGAATGTTACTGTTGGACACTGGGGGGCATATTTATCAAGCAGTTGCATCACCCTTGCGCCCAGCAAAGGGACATGAGGGTGCTTGCACCACGCACTGGGGCGCAGGGCGACGCAACTACTAAGTAAGATTTATCAAGCCACACAAGGCACCTTGGGTGGCTCTGCGTGGCTTGATAAATCTGGAGAAACGCAACGCAGCACAAATCGTGGCGTTGCGCTACTCTGCCCCAGGGAGGAGTTCCATGGGTGGAGCGTCTGTGTTCTGATTCATCCATGCATGGGTTTTGGCGCACTTCCAGATTTGCCACATAGTGATAGACCTGGAAATGCATGAAAATGCTACGCCTCCACCGGTGAGGTGTAACGAGGTAAAATATACTTATTTCTCCTCATTTTTTCCTCTTTATATGTGTGGTGCATTCTGCAGCAAACAAAGCAAGAAGGTGTCCCTTCCTGCACAAAAACAATCCTGCTTGAAATGCAGGCACCCTTGCACCATGGTGCAAGGGTGTCTGCGTTGGCGCACATCACAGGGAACAGACAGGAATGCACCACATAATGTTAAATACAGCGCATTGCTGCCCTTTCCCTGTCACACTGCGCAGTGCAGTAAGGTGGATTGCTGTGCGGCATGATTTTTTGATAAATGTGCCCGATTTTCAAATAGTCTCCACAATTTTCATGCACTTTGAAAACCTTTAACACTATTTATGTATTTATTTATTTATTTATTGAGCTTTTAAAGCACAACAGCTACCCAAAAATGGTTTCCCGGCGCTGAAAATAGATAGCTGTTGAGTAGGTCATAATACTCAGGTGCGAGGCAGCGACAAATTATTGGTTAAACAGCCAGGACTTTATGGCTTTGCGAAACTGGACATAGCTTGTTTCTGTGCGTAAGTTGAGGGGGAGGGAATTCCACAACTTTAGTCCCAAGAGTGAAAAGGACCTTCCACCCATCCTGGCTAGACGGACTTTAGGCACGCTGAAAAGGCCCTGCGAAGAGGATCTTAGACAACGGGCAGGAAGGTAGGAGTGTACCAGAGTTTTTAGGTATCTCGGGGCAGAGCCAAATTTAATTCTATGCATGAAACTCAGGGTCTTGAACTTGACTCTGTTTTCGATTCTGAGCCAGTGCAAAGCACTGAGATGCCCTGACATACGTTCTCTCCTGCGGCACTTACACAGCAGTCTGGCTGCGGCGTTTTGCACGAGCTGGAGACGTTGCATGACAGCTTTTGAGGACCCTAAATAGAGGACGTTTCCGTAGTCAAGCCGTGAGGTAATGAGAGCATTGACTACAGACTTTTGCGTGCCTCCAGACTATATATGTTTAGCTTCATAGTACTATTATAAGGTGACACACCCGGGTTCTTGACCATCGGTTCAAGAATTGGGTGGGTGGAATTTGCATAGTCGTGTTACGCAAAGTTCTGCAAAACAGTAAAAAATCTCTGTGAGCTAAGCAGAATTCCGCAAGCACACGGAATTGCGTGTTCCGCCCGTTTGCGATGCATTTTTCCTGGTCGGGGATGCCGTTTGCGTGCTCGAACTGAAATATCTCTAGAACTTGCCCATGCGGTCGCGGCCATCTTGTTTCACTTGCCCGCTCGCGATGCGTGTTTCCTGTTCGCGAACGTGGATGTCTGATGGCGCATCTGAATGACGTGTTCACGATTGCGCACTCTCGTGGTATCATGCGGCTCGACACAAACGGCTAGGAAAACTCGTCGCACGCGAACACGTATTTTGAAAGCGCGAACAAGGAAACAATTCCAATAAGCTGCAGATCATGGAATTGTCGGCAATTCCACGTACTACACGGAACGTGGAATTGCCAAAATTCCACAAATTCGGCGACCGGCGCAGAATTTACCGCCCAGGCCTATTCAAGATACTACAAACCTGATAGGTACAATACCCTTTCACATGTTGTCCTCTCGTTGCCTGGTGTTTATGGCTCCCAAAATCTTCCCTTTCTTATTTCTCTCCCCAGTGTGGCCACCAGGAGTGCCCGCACTGCAATGCAGCACCCTTCGTACCTGACCGTACAGCTTTAAGAATCCCTATCAGGCACCCTTGGCCAACATTGAAATAGCTGTATGGCACGCATTATATTCTCACCCTCGAAGTCTGGTTTGTTAGGCTGTCACTGCCTGGGTGCTTAGGCAAAGATGGTAGCACCCAAAGGGCAACTGGCCCCATATTTGGTCTTTGCGGCCGTGGGAAGCCAATGATTCTAAAGCCTGCATGCCAGTCTAGCTATGCCTATATTTGTATGGCAAACACCATGCACACCAGACCTTTTTTGCAAAGATAAATGTCCCTAAGGCACTGAACAAATGGAGCATGCCTGGAATTTGTCTGTGTCCCTTATTTTAGTGCTGAGACACCTACGGGTATTTGTGCGCTTTACAAGTTGTTAAAATAAAAAAATAAAATAAATTATTTACCCCAATAGTTTATTTATACTTATATTTTTTGGGGCAAGACGGGGGGTCTGACCCTGAGGGACCCTCAAGGTGTAAGTTAGTGCTCCTCAGGACCACCCTTTGTTTTTGTCCTGAGAGAGGAAACTGTAAGTTGGTCTCCTTCCTATATTCTCCAGGGGATTGGGGTAGCCTCCATTGACCCCCTTTGCACATGCCTTGACTGGTGGCATTTTGTTCTTGTTTTTGAATGTCCACTGGCACAAAGAAGAGTTGCCTACTGGTCTCCGCAAGTACATCAGATGTCTGACATATGGGGACCCCTTTGGTTTCTCCTATTTTGAAATGTAATGTATGTCAACATTACTTGCAGAAATGTTGTTGTCCTTTCTGAAAACAAATGTAGGGAGTGACATCTTTGAGAATACTACCAGTGCACCTGTCACCAAGATTACCAAATGGTGATTACTAACATTTACTTTAGAGTAATAATGGTGTTTGGGAAATGGAGGATGAGTGCTACACACAGAGGACAAATCATTTATGCTTCCTGAAAGAAACTGGCATGGTACTTCGAACTGGAATGCTTCCAGTGGAGCAGGAAAAAGTTTGATGTACATATTGTTGGTCTCTTTCAGAGTGGCATAATGGATTAAAAAACAATTGCTTGGAATGCTGCTCAATTTGTTTTCAGAGGCTGAGATTTATGCAGTCATTCCACTCTACACTTTCTTAGTTTTTCCAAGTTAGATGTCCTAAAACTCCTCTAGAATACCCTCCACCGACCCAAACGAACTCAAGAACGACCACCCCATCTCTCTGCTCTCTTTCTCCTCCAAAGTCCTAGAAAAGGCCATCAACTGACAACTCACCGAATACCTTGAGAACAACAACTTGTTGGATACCTCCCAGACTTGCTTTGAAACCAACTTCATTACCGAGACTGCCCTGATTGCTGTCACTGATGACATCAGAACCCTCCTCTACCGGGGAGATACACCAGCCCTGATCCTCCTTGACCTCTCAGCAGCATTCAACACCGTATTGCACAACACCATTATCAGGAGTCTCTACCACATTGAGATCCAAGGAGACGCTCTGAAATTGATTGCATCCTTCCTCAGAGGACGAACCCAGAGAATCCGCCTGCCACTCTTCACATTGGAACCCAAGAGTATCATCTGTGGTGTCCCGCAAGGGTCATCCCTCAGCTCCACCCTGTTCAACACCTACATAAAGACCTTGGCCAGCATCATCAGAACCCACAGCCTCAACATCACTTCCTGCACAGACGACACCCAGCTCATCCTCTCGCTTTCAGAAAACCCCTTTACCACCAGGATCAACTTCTACAACTGCATGACAAGCATTGCCGAATGAATGAAGACCAAGTGCCTGAAGCTCAACATGGACAAGACCGAAGTTATCATCTTTGGTCACAACAGCAGCTCCACCTGGAACAACACCTGGTTGCCCTCCGAACTCAGAATCACACCACCAGACCATGCCCACAACGTTGGCATCATCCTGGACAGCAAACATACTAGGAAACACCAGATCAACGCGTTTGTCTCTGCTTCATTCCACACCCTTCTCATGCTCCAAAAGGTCTTCGGATGGCTCCCCGTCAACACAAATAAAACCAACCCTGATCATCAGCCGTCTTGACTACTGCAATGCACTCTCTGCAGGAATCACCAACCAACTCCTGAAGAGATTCCAGACTATACAGAACTCAGCAGCCAGACTCATCCTCAACCTCCCCAAATGGACCCACATTGAGAACCTCCACTGGATCCCCATCTAGAAAAGATGCCATTTCAAGATGCTGATGCATGCCTATAAGGCCCTCCATGACCAAGGACCAACATACATCAACCACCACATGTACTACCACCAACCCACCTGCCATCTGTGCTTGGCCTCCCCCGTCCTCACCAACACTCTCCCCATCTGATCACGCCACGGGAGGACGCTCCTTCTCCTACCTCGCCACCAAAGCCTGGAACGACCTTCCCCTCCACCTCCAAACAGCATTCTCTCTCACAAAATTCAGAAAAGGACTCAAGACCTGGCTCTTTGACTGATCGCAGCTAGACTCCAGTGCCTGGATACGGTCATTGGTGATTTGCGCACTCTACTAATCCAGATTGATTGAATTGTAATTGCTAAATCCAGATGTAGGTCCTGTGCTCACTGCGCCATTTGGACTCATGCTGTGCCTTTCTGATATGGGGTAGCAATTTGTTTTCAGTTTGCAGTAGACAGATGTGAAACCTGGAGCAAATTCAACTTTTCTCAGAATATGAACTGAAAAAAACAAATAAACTACAGGCAAGTGAATGAACCACACACAGCTTTCAGTTCTCACCATTCACATCCCTCCCCACCACAGCATTTTAATGAACCTCATGTCCCCTGCTGCTGCAAATAGCAAAGGCTTCTTCTGGCATGTAGAAGGGCTCACTTTATGGAGCTGCAATAATTCCTAATCATGAACATCAAAAGAAGCCTGACCATCAACAGAAGCAGGTGAAATAAAGTTAACGCGAACACGCAGCTTGCTACTTCCAGCAGTGCTTCAGCTATTGGATGAAGAAGACCATTTGTTAACAAATGTGTGTACGGCTTCCCACTTCAGCAACTTACCTGGGGACAGCAGGAGGCAGAGGTGCAATGGGGTGACAGAGACACACTAGAATCTGGCTGTGTAGTCAGTTCTGGTGGAAGTACCCAAAAGAACTTGACAAAAGGCAGGTTTCACCTATTGCAAAATTCACAAAATATTGTATCCAACTAAATGAGGCCAAACATGCCTGTGGCAGATATTGGACTGGAGTGGCATAGTGCACAAAAGAATGATGGACTTTCATGCTGCCATGATTAATCACCAGTTGGTAAGATTAGATCAAACTTGGGGAGCATGCCAAACAATACAGCAGACTAGAATCATCCTGCTGAGGCTCCATGGCCCCAACTAAATATCTGCAGCCATTCTGCAGATCTTGGCTCTGTAAGCCATACAATAACCACATGCAACATTGGCCAGCAACAATGTGTGGAAAAACCAGCAGCACACTGACTGGATTATTTCATAGTTCACCAAGCGTGATGGAGTCTATCTGGTGCCTACCTCATGGGTTGTGGAGCAGCTCAGGACCTCTGGCAGTTGTGGGACATCTCAGCACCAGTGGAGTGAAACTACAGTAGACTGCAGTGGAGCTGGCAAATTGACCACTCCACTGCTGGTGCTGTTGGGTGCATTGTTGTACTCGCAAAGCCAGCAAGGAAACAAGATGGCAGCTGTAGTAAGTGGAACACTGCTGTAGCTCAATGTGCAGGCAGGTTACAAGTGAGAATGAGACAATTTGGCCCCTGAGGTGCAAGGGTGTGGCAGTGGAAGCTATAGACAGACTAAAGAACTGGACAACACACTCACTCCGCCGCGATGGCCGGAGTGTTTGAGATGCAGCTATCTTTAGCTTTGTGGGGTGTTGTACTCTCCCCTTTGAAATACAGACTTCAATATTGATTGTGCTCATTGTCACTAACTGCAAGAAAGCAGACACACTACAGTTTTCCACTGCATCCTGAGAATCACTAATGACACTACTGAACTGTAAACATTGCTGTGTATAAATGAAAGCAAGCACATTCATTGGATTACAAAGATGGGTAAAGACAAAAAATCCAAAATGGAGAGTAGCACCATGGTAATGCTGCTAGCTCTCAGGGACTAAATAAATGACAGAACAGATGGCGGCAGATCAAGGGCATTCTGGCATCATGGCTGACATCTTCGAAGCAATTAAGAATTCTTAAGAATCCATAGAAAACAAAATGGAGGTCAATCTGGACAGCACAGATGTGACGAAAATCACAGAGAACCTACAAAGGAAGAGGTTTGTGAGTTGATCGACTGTGGCTTCATTATAAACTGTCATAAAATAATGGGAAAACAAAGCTGAGGATGCAGAGGGGTGGTCCAGGAGAAACAAACTCAGATTTGCTGGTTTTCCAGAGTTCTGAAGAATCTTGCAATACTTGATCTATCTCCTTGCTTTTGGGTGGAATGGGCACCCAGGGGCTGGGACTGGCACATCCTCATGGGGCTACACCTCAAGCAATTATTGCTGGATTTTTAAATCACAGTGATATAGACACAATTCTGCAGTAAGTGGGGGCACATGCCTGTTATTTGAGAACCACAAGATCACATTATATCCTGATTGCACTAGAAGTCCACAAATACAATGCAAAATATTTGTGAAAGTGAAACAACAACAACTGCGAGCATTGGGAATAAAATTATACTTCTTTATCCCTCGGAACTGAAAATCATATATCAAAAGGCTGGAGTCACTTCTTCTCCTTGAACGCAGAGGTCTGGAAATTGCTTGAATAATGGGACAACATGCAACCTCAGAGGACCTCAACACAGTCATGCACATCATTACACAAAGGTTCCAAAAGGTCTGAGAAACACAGTCTGCAGCAACCTTTTCAGCTGGGTACTGGTGGAGCAAAACCCTTGATTATACTGGGGCAGGAGGTTGGCACTCATATAGAGGAAAGAATGCTGACGCAGGCTGGAACTTAACAAAGTGAATCCCGACACTCCTGAAGTTTAAATTTCAAATAAGTGACCTTGATAAGTTATATACCAATATGGTAAGAGTCTATTCAATCACAGGTAAGAACCCAGAGATGCATTTAAACAAAGGTTTTGCATACAGGCTAAAAGCATCACTATAACAGTTTGTAACAAGACTAGATGCATTCAAAATTAATCACAAGGAGAGTACAGATTCATAAAACATTCCTTTGATGAAGGTGATGTGCATCCATCCAAAGAAGCAGATACGGAAACAGTTGACACATGTTTTGTCACATCCAGTGACTTCCTCAAGGCTCTATGGAAGAATTTGTAGTATTGAGAGGACTGTGTGATGATTGTGCTTTGTTGTACAAGTCGCTTCAAATGTACACGTAAGTACTGGGAAATAAATAATGCTGGAAGAGTTTATATGTGAACCAGTGATAGCTGCAAACCAATTCTCTGGGAAGCTCGTTTTAGGGCTAGTTTATGCCCATTAGACAATCCAGAAGACAAATTTGTCGATGTCAATTGCTGATCGTAAAGGCTATAATAGGCCCCTACAGAAGCTCTGTCAACTAAGTACGCCGTCCCTGATTTCAGACAAGTGTAACTATTTTCCGCGGCTTGGAACTTGTACTGAACAATCACACCACCAGGGGAAATCTAAAAAATCAGGTTTATTACATCATGGCCACATAACACTTCTGAAGCTCCTTGCCCGAGAGACAGATAATATAATGGAGTATTGAAACAAATTGTCTTTATGAGCTTTTTATCACTATAATAGTTCAGTTGAGATATTGATAATAATGGGAATTCGGAGGAGGTACAACACACTCACCTAGCTCCACCTCGACAAGTTCTTCAGGCTTTGGCACAATAAGAAAGCACCGCTCCCAAGTTTGGGACTCTTTTATACACAGGCTGCATGAGGAGCACATCACAGGTTGCTCAATTTGCCACAAAAAAGTTTAATGTGGTAAGCTAGGTGGGGTAGCTGGAAAATCAACATGCAATGGTGTGAAAAGGATACCTCAAAAGCATAGCTGGTGGTGGTGGTGAGAGAGAAGAAGAAGTTCAACTGATAGAAGGAGATGGTGGTGAGGAAGAAGAGGGGATGTCAGCACTATACTACCCAGTCTTGTGACTGTCGCACATAGTGTGCACTCATCACTTGCAGCAACCTTGGAGTGGCATAGGAGTCTAAGGGATACAGTCACCAAAGCAGCCTACCTACTCCTGTAGAACATTAGTGGGGATAGCACAAAGAAAACAGTTACAACAACCAGTTTCCAAGACTATGCTCGCCAAGGAGTAGTCATACCACCGAACTCATGAGAAAGTTGGCAAAAAAGTTAGTGCTTTCATGGAATGTTGAGAGGTTCTTTGAATTGTGGAGCCCTCTGCACAAAAATAGAAGGTTTAAAGCCAGACTTATTTTTCCACTGTTGTTGTGCCAAAGGTGCACATCAAGTGTTGCAATGGTTTGGCGATGGTATGAAGGAGAGTGCTGTTCAGTACATCTATGTGGAGCAGTTGTCAAGCAACAGATTACATGTGCTTCACTGCACGCTAGATCTACTTCAAGGAATAAAGCATTGGCTAACTACTGGTCTCACCAATGATGATGCTTTCAGGAGCATTCAGTGGCATGCAACATCAGCGACATTCACCATGGAGAAATTGTATACAGCTGCCACCATCTTGGACCAATTTAACACTAAAGTCAAAAATTGGCTTTAACCCAGTTGTCTCATCATTGCATTTGTTGCCACTGACAATGGGAGCAATATTGTGAGGGCCATAGCTGTAATATTATACATCAGAGTCTATGATTACATAAACCTAATTGTGCAGGACTTCCTCAAAAACTGAAGACATAGTTAACAACATATTGGTCACATGTCAGACAATTTGTACTAATTTTAGTCATTTTTTCAAGTCCCAGAGGTAGTTCAGGAATATTTGCGTGCTAATAAGGTACATGTAAAAGCCTCTATACAAGAAGTGTCAATACGTTGGAATTAAACTGGCTAAATGCTTCAACACCTGTTTGCTCTAACAATGATTATGTAAACCAAAGGAGAGGTGATGGAACTGCCAAAGCCATGCTGCTGGAGGAGGACAAGTGTTGGCTAGTGGAGTACCTGATCTAAATGCTACTCTATTTTGAGATTATGCATGGGAAGTCAGCAATGGCGACACTACAATGATGTTGCACCCCAATGACTCTGGGAGTCAATGGGGTGCAACAGTCTGGGTACGCAGTAATGAGAACTCACCGCTATGCAGTGGGAGTGCATGGGGTATAGTACTCTGGGAGAAAAAGAGCGCACAGACTCCACCTTGCAGTGAAAGTTGATGTAATACAGTATCCTGAATGTCCAAAGACATAAAGCAGAAATATACTTGTGCAGTTGTATGTACTCTGCTATTACTAACTCTATACTATCTTTCAGATCACTAAACTTGAGGGTGCACTATGAACCAACACGTGCTTGGACACACAACGGAAGCAAAAAGGTGAGCTATGGAGATTTTCTCCAGTATTAACACTACCTCTCCTTCTCCAACTATTACTTTCTCTCTCTCACACTTTCAATGTTGTTTCTCTCCCTCTCTCTCACAATGTTTCTCTTTCTCTTTTCAAGTTATGGACGCTGCTATCCACTCTGCTGATAAATAAATCAAGGCTGAATTTAATACAGTCTGCAGTGTAGATCCAAAGCAAAAATCAAGTTGTCAAGTTGTGAACTCTGTTCGCCACAGTGTTTACACAAGTTAATCAGAGCGGCCTAGATACACAATGCCTCCAATTAAATGCGTTCGAAATAAACTGTATTGTCCTGCATAGTGACGTGATCTCTCACCCAAATTCTGTCTCATCTCTGAATCATTTTAAAGACCTGTTGGTCCATACTATAAATCTAGCGCAGTAGGCACTTCCCTACAGACACCTCTTCAATGTGGGCCTATAAGAGAGGTGTAATGTATAAGGCACACTGCAGATGTGCAAATAACCAAATATTACCTTAATTTGTGATCTTTGACCTCATTCAGTCTCATCAATCTAATTTTAAACACTTATTTTCATTTTTGTTTTGCAGGTTACCTACCCTCTTTCCATTGGAGTCCATCTCACATTTTGTTTATTATATTGTTATGTTAAAGTTATGTTTCTAGTTATTTATTATATTATTATCTTAAAGGTACCTTTTTCTGACAACATTTCACTATTATTTAATGTGATAATCACATGCTTAGAAAACATTAAACAATTAAAAATAGAAATGATGTTTATAACTAGAATTATAATACTGAGGCTAACTCTTTACCAGCTCTTTACCAGAGTCTGTAGCTGCGATTAACAGTTCCTATGGAAAATTATAAAAACTCCAGCACAGTAACTGTTTGGATTAGCAAAATTGTGTGGTGAACTTGTAACCTGTGTGCTCACTTAACTGTTCCATGTACTGTTACTATGGTATCAGGCACTAAGCTGTTGGGGGGTAGGGTTGAAAGGTACTGTCTGTACAGAAACCGTTATATTTACTCAGGATCCTTTACATGACAGAGAGGAAAGCAAACTAAGACAGAACACTATGTAGCAGATTTACAAGCACCTTGCACCCCTTTTGCATCACTTTTCCCATGTTAAAAGTGATGCAATAGTGGCGCAAGGGACTTGTAAATCTGCCCCTATGTACATTACGAGCAAAATAAGTACACAACTCTTCAAATTCTTTATTGATCACAATAAGACAGTGTTGCTTCACGATTCACAACGCACTTCAGTAAATACTTCGTGACTATTTAAATGGGAGACGGGATTGTCGACATTACAAAACTTAGGGGCATATTTACAAAGACGGCGTTAAAACTGTCGCCGCTTTAACGGTGTTAAAATGTTCTGGTGTAAACCTGGGCTTCTATTGGAATTCTGACAAATTCTCAAAAGCCTATAACTAAGCCATAATGGGCACATTAACAACACTTTTCTAATGCTAAAGGGACGATAATTTTAATGCTGTCCTTGTAAATATGTCCCCAATATCGCGTGAAATACAGCGATAATTTATGTTCGCAAGTGAAAAGCTTGTTAATATAAGACTGTGGACTTAACATATCAATCCACCTCGCATATTAAACATGCTTAAGTCTACTTCAGAACAGATGTTAAAATACGACATAAACCACAATTAGCGAGAGGTTTGCTATCGGTCCTCAAATCCAGGGCAGCCTTGTAAATACAACGCTGTTGTCATACCTCCCTCTTCCTTTTTATATTCATATAGAAACACCTACCTTGCCACTGAGAACATCTACATTGCAACTCATTGGAGATATGAGACGAGCCCTTAGCAAACTGGCTGCTAACATGCATTAATGCATCTTAACGTTACCTAGTTAATAGGGCAATATAATTTTCACCGCATTTTTGGCTTTTTTAAAAAAATTGCAGCGAAATGGCACTTGTTAACATGCCCTCAAGTTTGCTATGACACAGCGGGAACCTCGACTCCCGCCCAGCCATAGCAAACAGCAGTGTCTCGGGGGTAGACACCCCGAGACACAGCAGGAGCCGTTTCTGAGAGGTGGTGGTCCCCAAGGCTTTCGACTGCTCCAGAATGAAGACCACGCGGCCCCTCTCCCAAAATATAAAAAGCCCCCGAGGGTGGTAATCCCCAAGGCTTAGATGGACCTTTGAGCTCCCTCACCCATTTATTTTGTAGCACAGAGGAATGGCGGTCCCCGGGCTACAAGGCCCATCTGGACCCCATCAAATGTAATATTTTAGACCCAGGGATTTGGCTCCCAGGTAGCTAATTGTTAAAGAAGCACAGGAGCCCCAGCTTTGTTTTTATTTTTATAACGGCGGATCCATGCACCCAACGTACATTTCTCAGTTCCCCCACCCAAAAAAAAATTTGGGGGGACCCTAGGGGTCCTTGTGGGACCCCCTAAGCAGGTCTAGATGATAAAAATATTTCTTAAATGCCCCCTTTATACGTTCTGAACACTTTGAGGCACAAAATGGCTGCCAACACTTCCTGGTTTCGAATGTTGACAACCACTTGACAGTCAATTAGCGCGTGATTGGGACGGTGCGCATAGAGTGCGCGCAAGATGCGCGGATCTACTGAGGCCATAGATATATATGAAATGTTAATTGTAATTTTCTCAGGAACTAAGGAACGGATTTATACCATTTGAGCAAAAGGCACGAGTCTGAACCAAAGACTACCACTTTGCCAAATTTGGTGTAATTCCCTTCAGCCGTTCGGGCTGTAGCGGTAATGAACAGTTCCTATGGAAAATTACATGGGGAAAACACGTTTTGGGACCCCTTTTTTCTCAGCCCCCGCTTCAAATGCAATATTTTAGACCCCCGGATTTCTCCTACCCAAGTAGCTAATTTTTAAACAACCACAGGAGCCCATGCTTCGTTTTTATTTTTTTTACGACAGATTCATTCACCCAGAGCACATTTCTCTGTTTTTTCAAAAACAAAAAAAAATCTTTTTTGAGCCCTAGGGGTCCTTGTGGGGCCCCCTAAGCAGGTCTAGAAGGTCAAAATATTTCTTCCCTGCCCCCTTTATACATTTTGAACACTTGTTCCACTAATTTCTAGATCCTTGCTTCTACCAAGGCACAAAACGGCTGCTAATACTTCCTGGTTTCGAATGTTGACAACCACTTGACAGCCAATCAGCATTCAGCGCGTGATCGGGACGGTGCGCTTATAATCCGTGCAAGATGCACGGGTCCACCAGGGCCATAGATATATATGTACTTTTAATTGTAATTTTCTCAGGAACTACTGAACAGATTTACACCATTTAAGCAAAAGGCACGAGTCTGAACCAAGGACTACAACTTTGCCAAATTTGCTGTAATTCCGTTTAGCCGTTCTTGGGACCGCCACCCCAAGGATTTAATAGTATAATTTGGGGGGGTCTCTAAGACCCCCCGGGGACTGCCACCCCCGGGGCTCAACGTAATTGATATTGAGGGGGGCACATGCCCCCCGCAACCCTGGGGACCGCCACCACCCTGGGCTACAAAATTAAATGTGGGAGGTTCAAAGGCCACCCCAAGCCCTGGGGCCGCCAACCCCGAGGCTTTATTTATATATTTGCAGGGGGCTTGATTTTTTTATTTAAAAAAAAAAACCTGTGTAGGGGAGGGCTCAAGCCCCTCCACATGCCCAAGGGGACCGTCACCTCCCCGGGACACTTAATAGTAAAATTGGGGGGCCCACCAGCCCCCGGGGCTTTGTAAATTGTGGGGAGGGGCCCCTCCTGGAGTCCTTGATGCCCTAGGGACCGCAACACCACAGGGCCGGTGCCTGCAGTGTCCCGGGGTAACTACCCCCGGGAGACTGTCGTTTGCAATGACAGGGCGGGAGCCACGCGGCTCCCACCCTGTCATTGCAAACTGCTTTGCTTGATTGAAGCGAGAGCAGGGAAACCTGCTCTTGCTTCAATGAAGCAAAGCATGTTGGTTTTCCACATGGGGAACAGCATGTTAGCTGTAAGTATGGGCGGAAAATCCGTTCCGCTCGTGGATTTTGCGGATTTTCGGTAAATTCGCAATCCGCGAGATTCACGAATTTCCCGCAAAATCCGCAAATCCGCGAGCAGCGGATTTTATGGCTTGCTCGCACTGTTCGCGTGAGTTCGCGGCTTCCCAGTTCAACTTCGCGCCCCGCGAATAAGCGCTAAATTGCAGAAATACGATCTTAGCAAAACTGAAACTACTTACCAGGTTCAAAAGTTCAAGCTCATCATTAGTAGCCATTTCCTGTAGTGCTTCCTGAGGGGCCCCTCCAGAGTTCAGTTGCCTACTTGCAACTATTATGTGACCCTGCTCTGACCCTCAGAATAGTTACACATATGCCACAAAGGTCCTGAATTACAGCTAAGGGAGACAAGCAGGAGCCAGGCTGGAAGTTCAAATCCAGTGACACATTAATCAGCCCCTAATTCATTATTGTCAGTTGGGGCAGGGCAGGTGTTGTAACTAATTTTGCAACAATGAAAGCACTTAGCAAGTGCAAAAGATCACTAATCAGGAAGCACTAAGGAAGCAGGTGCCAGCTAAAAAAATATTCTGTGACACATTAATCAGCCCCAAATTAATTCAGGTCACTTGAGGCAGGGAAGGTGTGCTTTGCTTTGCCACAATAATGTACACTGGACAACCAGAGGGTGCTGTGATGAAACAGAGGGTGGCATGGGTGGGTCAGAGGGTGGCATGAGTAGTCAGAGAGTGGCAGTGGTGACAGAGGGTGGCAGTGATGAAGAAGAGTGTCCCAAACAGGCTGGACACGTAGAAACAACAAGTTCGCAAAACTTGCGACCCGACAAGTAAGTTCGCGTTTGCGAAATTGTACAAAACCCTCGCGAACTGGCAGAAACCCGCGCAAACACAAAAAAAAATCCGCAAATTCGCGAGAATTCGCGGATTTTGCGGATTGCGAGTTCGCAAATCCGCAAAATTCGCGAACGCGAGATTCGCAAAATTCGCCCATGCTTAGTTAGCTGCTCCCCATGTGGAAAAGCAATGCCGGCTCCCGCAGGACATGGGGAGCCGGCTGGGACTGTGGGGGATTGAGGACCCCTCCCCACGGCCCCAACGGAGAGGGCCAGCCCCGGGGGATGGGGTCTCCCGGGCTAATAGTGCCCGGTAGGGGGGGCACACGGCCCCCCTCCTCAAATTGAAACAAAAAAAAAACACAGGCCGGCCCTGGTGGATGGGGTCCCCGGGACCATAAGTGGCCACAGGAGGGGGGCAAGGCAGTCCCCCTCCAAACAAATGTATATAAAAAAGGACCATGCCCCGGGGGTTGGGGTCCCCGGGGCAGATTATGGCCTAGGGAGGGGCCCACGCGGCCCCCTTCCTGATTTTTACATTTTTTGAAAAAAATTGGGGGCATGCCTTGGGGGATGGGGTCCCCAGGGCCAATAAATTGGAAAAAGAAGGGCGGCCACACAGCCCCCCTTATTAAAAACAAGGCGCCAAGGCCATGCTCCCTCTTTCCCTTGATGGGAAACAAATTCCTCTTGAATTGAATACTGGGGGTTCCTGGGGGCCAACTAGCCCACCAGGAACCTCTAGTATGCACCAAGGGGCTGCGTTGCAGAGAGGTGTTCTGAGTCCATGCCCCTTTTTACACCTCTCTGCAACGCAGCTCCGTGGCGCTTACTGGAGGTAACTGGTGGGCTAGTTGGACCCCAGGGACCCTCAGGATTCAAGGGGAATTAATCCCCTAACTTAAAATGCACCACAGGCGCGTTTGCACAGTGTTGAAGGTAGGGGCGGGGCCTGAGGTGATATGTGTGCAAACACACCCTGTGGTGCATTTTAAGTTGGGAAATTAATTCCTATTAAATCCTGAGGTCCCCTGTGACATCACTGATGACATTACTGATGACATCATCCAAGTGACAATCTGATACACCTCATCATACACTAGTATAACCTTTCAACACTCCTTATAAAATATGGAGTACCATATCTGAAACCATTGACACACCAATACAAGTCTCTAAAAACCCACTCAGTGATTTCTACATCTACACACACATCTAAACACTTACCTATAGATTCACTCATACATGCTAACAAAGATCAATAGAACATTATTAAATATACTTATACACCTACATCGACATTACACGCCTTTTATATTTCTACTTTGTTGGACATCTATCATTGAGAAATATATTTACTCATCACCACACCCATAAAGAGATTCACTCACCCAAACAAGTGTTTCCACATGCAGTCTTAACCTCATATACCTACTAAATCAACTATTTACACATCTTTGGACAGTCACATCTCTCCCACCCAACCACACACACATTCACTCTCCCATACAAAGACTCACTTAACTAATTAATAACTAATGTAGACTTTCACATAGCTAGTAACCAACTTATTTAGTCGTTTACACAACAAGAGATACAGTGATACAGGTATTCACACATTTAATCACTATCCCATATATTTAGTGAGACACTTTAAATTAGTCACTTAGACAGTCAATCACAGTGCTACTAAATCCTCCATCCAGACACTTATACATCCAATCAGTCTTCAATGCAGATTGCTATATATATGTAATACTTATTTAAATATCGAACCAAAGCACATTCACTGGATAATGTAATCAGTGATGTCATTTGAGATGTCATCAGTGATGTCAATGACCATGTCATGGTTGATGTAATATGTGCATCATCAGCAGTGGATTGCAGGCGTGTGAGTTATACTTAGTACAACTAACTATAACGGAGGAATTTCAATGGATTTCTATGAGTAAAATGTCCAGCTAACTATAACACCCCAAAAACCTATGTTTTTTTCACTGATTTTCTAAGGTTTTTTAAATGCTAATTCCTAACTATAAGATGTCTGAAACCTATGTTTTTTTCAGTGAACATATATATACTGATAGATAGATAGATAGATAGATAGATAGATAGATAGATAGATAGATAGATAGATAGATAGATAGATAGATAGATAGATAGATAGATAGATAGATAGATAGACGATACACCGTATCGCAAAACTCTACCGAGTTATGTGTGGCATGCACTCCTTCCCAACGCAATAGTCAAACTTCATAAAGGTACCATCAGAATTCTTTATTGCTTGGCCAAACTAGCCCAACGCGTTTCGACATTTGCACGCGTTTATGAATTTTGCCTATTTTGTTGGTAAGGAGTGCGTGCGATATGGTGCATCTTATTTGCAAGGGTTTCTCCTCTAGCCTGGCAAGTACTGGACTGATAGCACCGGTGTTATTGAGGATGGAGAAAATTAGATAGATAGATAGATAGATATAGATATATATCCAATATCACACTGAAAGGTTTTGGCTTTCATTTATCATTTACAATAACATGAATGCCAGTATGACTTATTTCGCCTACAAGTCTTGATCACATAAAGCGGCAACCATGTCTAACTACTATTTATATTGCCACACACTAGCAAAAGAAGGGTTGGAGCAAGAAACCTGCACCTGTTATGGCCAGTGACTCTTAAGTGGTATGATGGTGCTTGAGAAACCTAGGAACACAACCCTATCTGTTCCTTCAAGGACAAAGTCCAAATACACAACATAAACTGTGGAATCAGCACCCATCAACAAAACATTTTTTTGCAATAATAGTTAGTGTCCTTAAATCAATGGTTAGAGTCCATATCAAATGAACAGGTCCGAACTTGATGGTCGTGTATTTTCAATTCTTTATTGTATTTTCACAGTAGAAAAAAATGGTCCAATTCACAGTAGATGTTCTTTTCTTAGCTAAGAAAAGAACATCTACTGTGAATTGGACCATTTTTTTCTACTGTGAAAATACAATAAAGAATTGAAAATGCACGACCATCAAGTTCGGACCTGTTCATTTGATATGGACTCTAACCATTGATTTAAGGACACTAACTATTATTACTATTTATATTGCCCTTTCATTAATTCTAATTATCCAGCAAAGCATTCTGGTAACTGTTGTTCATCCTCAAAACATTTTATCCTTGCATAAACCCTAAATCAAATTTTAACAGATGTATGGTGATTATCATTCTCCAATTGACTTGACCCATTCTTATGTCATTATTGCTCAGTGTGCATGGTGTTACCCAATTCGGATTACAATGATAACATGAATTTTTCAATTTAATATAATTAATTCAGGCCCTCAAATAGGAATGTCTCATGCAAGGCTATCTGGGATATATTGGTAATCCCATAAATTTGGACTTTAAAATGCTTGGGGCCTCATTTATGAGGGCCTTGCGCCACTGGTACGTCACTTTTTCCCATTTTAAAAGTGACGCACCAGCGGCGCAAGACCTTCATAAATAAGGCCCCTGGTATTTATATGACTAGTGTCATTCTCCAATTGAAGAGTGAACTTTTCTTGTCACATTCTTATTCTTTGCACACAGTTGAACAGAATCCCAATTGCTACTGTAGTCAAAACGCGCCATACCACCTTTCATGTTGCTTGCAATGATAAATTAAAGTCATAACCCTTTCTGGAGTGCCTCCTGTGTTTTATTGTATTTTCATGACGGGGTGGATACCCTGAGAGTGTGTGTGTGTGTGTTTGTTTGTGTGTGTGTGTATATAAATATATGTTGTGCGCGTGTGTGTGTGTATATATATGTATATATATACATTCATATATACACACACACATACATACAGAATCAAATGTTAAGGTAACATTATAGTTAGGTATGGTAGTAATATCTAACTATATGTTAAAATAAATTGACATTCACTAAAGAAACAAAAGTTATGTTATAGTTTGTTGCAAATATCTGTCATAACATATCCTTTTAATTGCAAAAAACACTGAAATTCATCCGGTATACTTAACTGAGCAAACTATAACTTGCATCCACCTTTTATCTGAGGAGCAACCTGATGCCCTCTTTATAACCGAGACCTGGCTCTCCAATTCCACCCGCCCTGCGATTGAAATGGTCATCCCTATGGAATACAAACTCTACAATTTAGATTGGCCTAGCGGAAGGGAGGCAGAAATGCCATAGTGCTAAAATAAGCCTATAGTTGTACGATTCTTGCGACTGATTATTTGGTAGGGGCACTGTCCTCTTAATCATAATCTACAGACCCCTGGGGCCGACAGGGGATTTTTAAAATTCCTTGGATGAAGCTCTATTCCACTTAGCACTGAGGTTTTTGTATGTTATGGTACTGGGTGAATTTAATATTTATATGGACCGTCAGACAAAGAAGCAGGTAGTCACTTTGTTGGGCATAATGTCGTTTGCAATCTCACCAAATTTGTCATTAAGCCCACCTACTTGGCAGGACACATAATTTACTTTTTTTCCAATGTCATGTTGGACCCCCCCTTACCTTGGGCTGTTAATTTTCAAATAAAGTTTAGGTAGTGTACTACAGTGCATACTGGAGAACATACTAGATAAGACCCTTACTCATTTAAGCCATATAGTAAGGTTAAGTCATGTAAGTTTCTTGGCTCATTGATGAAAACTACACCCAGGCTCTCAGGAAACATTGAGGTAGATGCCACTACTGTAAATAGCTGGCTTCACATCGTGGTGAACAAGTTAGCTCCTATCTCTGTTCGCAAACCTTGCACAAGTAGACCCTCTATACCATGTTTTACGGAACCCTCACAGTTGAAATATAACACTTTAAAATGGCTAAGAGACGCTGGCGTAAATATTATAAGGAGGAGGATAAAGCTATATATTGAGACAGAATTTAGTCCATTGGTAACAAGTTGCGAGAAGTGTTTAAGGTCGTAAAAAAAAATGCCACCGCTGCTTGTGTCAGAATTCTGCCACTCTCTTTAGAATGGTGTGAAAAATTGGTCACTTTTTTCATAATAAGATTCTCAAAATTCAATCTAATATTCTCATGGCCTCTTTCAATGGCTTGAGTAAAACCCTCTCTAATGAAGCAATCGAGGTTGCAGAATGTTCTCTATCCTCCTTCAACCCTATTTCCCTGGAGGACACCATAGTGGCTATTCCGGGCCTTAAATCTGGCGTGCCACAGGACCCCTGCCCCATTGATTCATTATTTTGGGGGCAGAAGTTATGAATCCATTAGTGAATAAATTGCTAAATGACTCCCTATCCACCGCTGCCGTACCCTCTGCTTGGAAGGAGGCAGAAATTCTTCCCCTTTTGAAAAAACCTTAAAACATTGGCCAATTATAGTCCTGTTTCGTTGGTCCCTGTGCTGTCTAAGCTGCTAGGGAAATCTGTAAACCAACAGCTTTCTTGCTCTTTGGAGTCTATTTACCTCCTGCACCCCAGCCAACCCGGATTTAGGCAGAGCTTGAGCACTGGACCAGCTCTCCTAAAGGTGTCAAGGTGCATTAAATGTAATTTAGACAAATGGGAAATGGCTGTGCTGATATTGCTAGACCAGTCACCATCCTTTAATACAGTTTCGCACTCTGCTTCTTCGTCGAATGCATACCATTGGACTGGAGGGCCTAGAGATGAGATGGATGGATTCCTTTTGGGGAACAGAGGTCAAGAGGTCTTGACCCCTTTTTTTTATTGGGTACAACATCCCTAACTGTAGGTGTCCCACAAGGCTCTATACCCCTCTTTTTTACTGGGTACCAAAGCCCTAACTGTAGGGGTCCCACAAGACTCTATACCCCTCTTTATTTCTTGGGTACCAAAACCCTGACTGTAGGGGTCCCACAATACTCTATTCCCCTCTTTATTTCTTGGGTACCAAAGCCCTAACTGTAGGTGTCCCACAAGGCTCTATACCCCTCTTTTTTACTGGGTACCAAAGCCCTAACTGTAGGGGTCCCACGAGACTCTATACCCCTCTTTATTTCTTGGGTACCAAAACCCTGACTGTAGGGGTCCCACAATACTCTATTCCCCTCTTTATTTCTTGGGTACCAAAGCCCTAACTGTAGGTGTCCCGCAAGGCTCTATACCCCTCTTTTTTACTGGGTACCAAAGCCCTAACTGTAGGGGTCCCACAAGACTCTATACCCCTCTTTATTTCTTGGGTACCAAAGCCCTAACTGTAGGGGTCCCACAATACTCTATTCCCCTCTTTATTTCTTGGGTACCAAAGCCCTAACTGTAGGTGTCCCACAAGGCTCTATACCCCACTTTTTATTGGGTACCAAAGCCCTAACTGTAGGGGTCCCACAAGACTCTATACGCCTCTACATTTCTTGGGTACCAAAGCTCTAATTATAGGTGTCCCACAAGGCTCTAGACCCCTCTTTTTTATTGGGTAAAAAATCCCTAGCTGTAGGTGTCCCACAAGGCTCTATACCCCTCTTTTTATTGGGTACCAAAGCCCTAACTGTAGGGGTCCCACAAGACTCTATATCCCTCTATATTTCTTGGGTACCAAAACTCTAACTATAGGTGTCCCACAAGGCTCTATACCCCTCTTTTTTACTGGGTACCAAAGCCCTAACTGTAGGGTCCCACAAGACTCTATTCCCCTCTATATTTCTTGGGTACCAAAGCCCTAACTGTAGGGGTCCCACAAGACTCTATTCCCCTCTTTATTTCTTGGGTACCAAAGCCCTAACTATAGGTGTCCCACGAGGCTCTATACCCCTCTTTTTTTATTAGGTACCAAAGCCCTAACTGTAGGGTTCCCACAAGAGTCTATACCCCTCTTTTGTATTGGGTGCCAAAGCCCTGACTGTAGGGTCCCACAAGACTCTATTCCCCTCTTTATTTCTTGGGTACCAAAGCCCTAACTATAGGTGTCCCACAAGGCTCTATACCCCTCTTTTTTATTGGGTACAAAAGCCCTAACTGTAGGGGTCCCACAAGACTCTATTTCCCTTTTTTTATTGGGTACCAACGCCCTAACTGTAGGTGTCCCACAAGGCTCTATATCCTTCTTTTTTATTGGGTACAAAAGCCCTAACTGTAGGGGTCCCACAAGACTCTATACCCCTCTTTTTATTGGGTACCAAAGCCCTAACTGTAGGGGTCCCACAAGACTCTATACCCCTCTTTATTTCTTGGGTACCAAAACCCTGACTGTAGGGGTCCCACAATACTCTATTCCCCTCTTTATTTCTTGGGTACCAAAGCCCTAACTGTAGGTGTCCCACAAGGCTCTATACCCCTCTTTTTTACTGGGTACCAAAGCCCTAACTGTAGGGGTCCCACAAGACTCTATACCCCTCTTTATTTCTTGGGAACCAAAGCCCTAACTGTAGGGGTCCCACAATACTCTATTCCCCTCTTTATTTCTTGGGTACCAAAGCCCTAACTGTAGGTGTCCCACAAGGCTCTATATCCCACTTTTTATTGGGTACCAAAGCCCTAACTGTAGGGGTCCCACAAGACTCTTTACGCCTCTACATTTCTTGGGTACCAAAGCTCTAATTATAGGTGTCCCACAAGGCTCTAGACCCCTCTTTTTTATTGGGTAAAAAATCCCTAGCTGTAGGTGTCCCACAAGGCTCTATACCCCTCTTTTTATTGGGTACCAAAGCCCTAACTGTAGGGGTCCCACAAGACTCTATATCCCTCTATATTTCTTGGGTACCAAAGCTCTAACTATAGGTGTCCCACAAGGCTCTATACCCCTCTTTTTTACTGGGTACCAAAGCCCTAACTGTAGGGTCCCACAAGACTCTATTCCCCTCTATATTTCTTGGGTACCAAAGCCCTAACTGTAGGGGTCCCACAAGACTCTATTCCCCTCTTTATTTCTTGGGTACCAAAGCCCTAACTATAGGTGTCCCACGAGGCTCTATACCCCTCTTTTTTTATTAGGTACCAAAGCCCTAACTGTAGGGGTCCCACAAGAGTCTATACCCCTCTTTTGTATTGGGTACCAAAGCCCTGACTGTAGGGTCCCACAAGACTCTATTCCCCTCTATATTTCTTGGGTACCAAAGCCCTAACTGTAGGGTCCCACAAGACTCTATTCCCCTCTATATTTCTTGGGTACCAAAGCCCTAACTGTAGGGGTCCCACAAGACTCTATTCCCCTCTTTATTTCTTGGGTACCAAAGCCCTAACTATAGGTGTCCCACAAGGCTCTATACCCCTCTTTTTTTATTAGGTACCAAAGTCCTAACTGTAGGGGTCCCACAAGAGTCTATACCCCTCTTTTGTATTGGGTACCAAAGCCCTGACTGTAGGGTCCCACAAGACTCTATTCCCCTCTTTATTTCTTGGGTACCAAAGCCCTAACTATAGGTGTCCCACAAGGCTCTATACCCCTCTTTTTTATTGGGTACAAAAGCCCTAACTGTAGGGGTCCCACAAGACTCTATTTCCCTTTTTTTATTGGGTACCAACGCCCTAACTGTAGGTGTCCCACAAGGCTCTATATCCTTCTTTTTTATTGGGTACAAAAGCCCTAACTGTAGGGGTCCAACAAGACTCTATATCCATCTTTTTTATTGGGTACAAAAGCCCTAACTGTAGGGGTCCAACAAGACTCTATATCCATCTTTTTTATTGGGTACCAAAGCCCTAACTGTAGGGGTCCCACAAGACTCTATACCCCTCTTTTTTATTGGGTACCAAAGCCCTAACTGTAGGGGTCCCACAAGACTCTATACCCCTCTTTTTTATTGGGTACCAAAGCCCTAACTGTAGGGGTCCCACAAGGCTCTGCTCTTAGCCCCACATTATGTAACGTCTACCTAGCCCTTCAGGCACATCTGGTAGAATCATTTGGCGCTAACATGATCTCTTATGTTGACGATATGCAGCTGCTCTTCTCCTTTAAAGATGAAGATATTGCTCTGGATCTTATCGGGCCTTACCTGGCCGCATTTCCGCTTGGATGCACCAGAGTCAGCTCTGCTTTGGTCTGGACAAATCTTTAAGAAGAAGTTAAAAACATGGCTTTTTGCTCAGACTTAATTTCTACCTGTGAGAACTAGTGCCAGAACACTCTTTTGAGCATCTGCCGCTTTACAAATATTGGTTCATCGCCCTTGCCATCCCCTACTCATCACATCTGTCAAGTCATGTTCATTGTCATGACTTTAACCTTTGGTTTTTTTCTGTGAATTTCGATGGAAAGTCTGACCTAACTATAGCTACAGAGTGACTACCACCAAAGCTGGGAAGGTGGAATGGATATACCTAAGCAAAAAAGGGGAGAGGAACCAAATTGGGAGCAAAAGAAAAAGAAAAAGAAATACAAAGGGGCTGTCAGGAACAAGAAAGTGAAAATAACGTTAAAAAAAGGGAAGAGGTGGACCGAATAAGGTGGGCGGGGCTTCCAAAGTAGGGAACATGATGAAATAGTTAGGCAGGAGTAGGTGGAAGTGAAATAAAATGGCTGCATGCTGTACAATGATATTTCTGATGTAATTTTGTGCAATTTTGTGGAAATTTCACATAATTATGTATTATCAAATTACACAAATTGTGCACACCCAGAGCGACTCGTTATAAACATTTTGCAATATATTTACAAATGTATTTTCATATCTAACTCACTTCTGAAAGTTTAAGGGATTAAAGGCCATATTATCAAGAAAGGGCGATACATTATGTAAATGTAAATTGATACTTGTATAGCGCACTACTCACCCGCAAGGGTCTCAAGGCGCTTGTACGAATACCGCTGTGGAACCCATCCTGGCTTTCCCTGTGAGGCGTCCACTCCTGGGCACCCCCAAGGTGGAGGCCAGGCATCCTTAGCGTTGTGGGGGCCGTTGTGGAGATTAAGCAAGCTATTGCCCAGAGTTGCAGAGTGGGACTCCATGATTGGAATAGGCCCCGAGGCGAGAATTATCAGGTCCGTGGAATTTTGAGCCCAAGACCTGCCGAGGCGGGGAATTGAACCCTGGTCCCAGGCCAGATCTCTGCATCTGGGTCTGCCGGCCGCTCTAACCATTGAGCCACACTTCTCCACTTCTTATCGCCACTTTTATCGACAGGAAACCGCCGCTAAAGCAGGGTTAATGGGCTTGATAATATGGCCTTGGGTATTCCCATAGAAGCCCAGGTTAACACCATAACCTGGGCTTCTATGGGAATTCACAAGGGCATATTATCAAGCCCATTATCGCCGCTTTAGTGGCAGTTTCCTGCCGATTAAAGCGGCAATAATGTATCGCCCTTTCTTGATAATATGGCCCGAGGTTTTCAGTGAATGCAAAAACTGTAGGACCCAAAGGCATTGCAGTGAAAATATTTTGATCAATATGAAAATGCTAAGCAAAATGTGAAACTGCACATTCCCTAACACTAACTCTGCACACCGTTTGCATTTTGTGGGATACACGCACACACATTGATAGAGTTAGGAAAATAACATTATTTGTAAATTCCAAACATTAAACTGATAATTTATGAATTTATAAGTCAAAAATATTTGTGAGCTGGCCAAACACTGAAGAAGTATGGTTGCATGAGGGCATGAACTGTGACGGTTGTTTTTGTGAACATGGTCCAAAAGCAGTTTAGGAATTTCATAACACAATAAATCAAACCATTGCATGTGCTTTGCTTCCTCCTGAGACAATCAATACACCCAATGGTTGGTGTTCAAAAGTAAGGGCCTTATTTATAGTTTGGCGGACAGGATATATCCCACCACTAACATGGTGGGCGTTCCGGCTGTTGTATTACGAGGGGCAGATCTACAAGAAAGTGCCGCAGTGCGGCACCGCAAGCCCTTTGGCTGCGCCACGCAGCGGCACTTTCAGAGCACAGGAATGCGACATATCTACAATGCTGTGTCGCATTCCTGTGCTCTCCCCAGCGCTGGCGCACAAACAGCTGTCATGCGCCGGTGTAGGCATCCTTGCACCATGGTGCAAGTATGCCTGCGCCATGGGGAGATTGCTTTTGTGAAGGAAGCGGCCCCTTCCTGCACAAAAGCAATCACTGCAGGCATTTTCCTCTTTCAATGCGTGCTGTGGAATGCAGCACGCATTGAAAGAGGAAAAAACGAGGAGAAATAAAAACATTTCTCCTCGTTTCGCTTGGCTACGCCACCCCTAGGGTGGCGTAGCAAACTAACCATTTCCAGGTTTCCGATTTCTCGAAAATCTGGAAATGCATCAGTGGACATGGGTGTTGCATGGGAACACCCACAGCAACACCCATGTCCCGCCCCTAACACTCAAAGTGCTGCGTGAACAGGGGCGATATTTACAAGCACAGGTTAAGTCATGCAGGGTGACTTTACCTGTGCTTGTAAATATCGCTTAGCAGGCTGCACCACCGGTGCGCCACGCAACGTGAAGCACCGGCGGCGCATGGGGCTCGTAAATCTGCCCCCGAGTGCATTACATCCAATGTCAGGCTGGAGACCCATCACGCCTTGACAGAATATCCCATCCCCCAAACTCAGTGGCTAGCAAAACTTGAGGGCCCCCCTGCAAAGTTCATGGAGAGGGCCCCCCATGCTCCAGACCCACTCAGGAGCTTTCAGGCCGCTGGTCACGCCACTGACCAAACTCTAAATATGGCTCCAGGTGTGGCCAACAGAAGTCATACTAATAGCACTGACATCAAGTCACCATAGTTAGACATTTTGTGCCAACCATCCAAGTCACTGAGCAAGCGAGTACAGCGAACTATGGGTGTTGCATTTGCAACCACCAGTCACCCATAACTGGGCCCATCCATTCAGTTACTTTGCCACAATACGCCTGCTTATCAGTTCTTTGCTGCGTATGGCATTAGGAGAGTGGTGAAAAAATGTGCCAATATGGCCACCTCTGTGTGGGCCTTTGGCTCACCTGAAAACTGGGAATCTCTGTCCTTACAGAGGTAGGTACAAAAATCTCCAAAGAAGGAGGTGGCTCCATGGTACCCCTCTTGACCCGTACGTAATGTTATTGACTTTAATTTGCTTTACAATTGCCAAACATGGTTCAAAACCGGTGAGTGCTTGACTTGCACTTGCTTTTGTACATTTCTTCCTTGCACTGTTTTCTCATTTGCGCGGTTAAACATCCAAGCATCTGCAGCACGTGCCTGCTTTCCCAATGGTAGATACCAACATCTTGCCTTTCATAATCACTGGTCAGTGTCAATAAACGTCACTAATTCTGTGGCTCCTCTCAATGCATCTTTGCACATCTGCCAGATTGGTTAATGAATTGAGAAGTTTTGACGACATTAACCCAAAGTTGAACTCCCAAAGTTGACTCCCTAATGAGGCAAGCAGTATATCAAAGCCTACAGATATCATTCATAAAACTCATCATGCTGAAACACTGAATTACTTAGCCCAGAAACTGACCATCTTAGAAGTACAAGAACATCTTCAGAGCCCAGGCACTCCTCTTCATAAAGACACAGAATGTAGAAAGAATAGAACTGTGAGCCAGTCTTCTCCAAGGAGTACACCTAAGCTGTGGCAAGGAATACCCCTCAATCAGACCAGATCTCTCCTACTAAGGGCATAATTATGAGTTTAGCAGTCAATTGGACTGCCAAACCTGTGGTGATGGTCCCTGCACAGCCAGATTGGTGGTCCACCCGCCGTATTATGAACCAGTGGCGGCTTGACAGTTAGAGGCCCTAATATGCTGGTGGTGCAGCTACGGCACCCGAGCATATTAGGAGCTTCCTCACTGCCACAGTTTTCATGGAGGTGAGGCCGCCATGAAAAACTGTGGTGGTAAACTGTGGTAAGGATACAAAGGGAGCCCTACAGGGCCCCCTGTTGCCTCAGGAGCAAGGGGTGCCTGCAAGCGGGCACATGTTGTGCCCCCCCTGTGAGCAATTCAGAAAAGGGGTGGTGATGGACAGAGTCTCTGAATTAAGCAGAACACTCCTACCCAGTAAACAGATCAGGGCTTGATCCATCACCGTTTTTTAGCTCACTGCACCATCCCAGCTCAGAACCTGGCTACATGCAAATTAGTTTATCCCTGGCCCAGTGCATCATGGGAACAGGGCAGACCAAACTACCAAGCAAATTCTTTTACTGGAAAGGAAACAAGCTTCCGGGGACCGGTTTATGGCATTACAGCCTTCTGTGGCCCGACTTGCTTGAATCCTGATCAGGCCCGGACTGGCCGTTGAGTGCACCGGGCAATTCCCCGGTGGGCCGCATGGTTGGGGGCCGGTTTTGGGCCCCTGGGGCCGTTTTTGTTACAGGGCCGTTATGCTGCAAAAACGGCCCTGTAACAAAAACGGCCGAAAACCGGCCCTGTCACAGAGCGCGGTCGCACCTCTCCCCCCTCCCCTCTCCTCCCGGAGGGGGGGAGGGGGGCCGGCCGAGCACTTTGCCAGGGCCGGTTCTGGTTCCCAGTCCGGCCCTGATCCTGATGGCGCAGTGAGCAAGGGACTCACATCTGAGCATACCCTTCCACGCTTATGGTGGACAAAACGATTCAGAAAAGGGGGTGGTGATGGACAGAGTCTCTGAATTAAGCAGAACCCTCCTACCCAGTCAACAGATCAGGGCTTGATCCATCACCGTTTTTTAGCTTACTGCACCATCCCAGCTCAGAACCTGGCTACATGCAAATTAGTTTGTCCCTGGCCCAGTGCATCATGGGAACAGGGCAGACCAAACTACCAAGCAAATTCTTTTACTGGAAAGGAAACAAGCTTCCGGGGACCAGTTTCTGGCATTACAGCCGTCTTCGGCCCGGCTTGCTTGAATCCTGATGGTGCAGTGAGCAAGGGACTCACATCTGAGCATACCCTTCCACGCTTATGGTGGACAAAACGATTCAGAAAAGGGGGTGGTGATGGACAGAGTCTCTGAATTAAGCAGAACACTCCTACCCAGTCAACAGATAAGGGCTTGATCCATCACCGTTTTTTAGCTCACTGCACCATCCCAGCTCAGAACCTGGCTACATGCAAATTAGTCTGTCCCTGGCCCAGTGCATCATGGGAACAGGGCAGACAAACTACCAAGCCAATTCTTTTACTGGAAAGAAAACAAGCTTCCGGGGACCGGTTTCTGGCATTACAGCCGTCTTCAGCCCGGCTTGCTTGAATCCTGATGGTGCAGTGAGCAAGGTACTCACATCTGAGCATACCCTTCCACGCTTATGGTGGACAAAACGATTCAGAAAAGGGGGTGGTGATGGACAGAGTCTCTGAATTAAGCAGAACACTCCTACCCAGTCAACAGATCAGGGCTTGATCCATCACCGTTTTTTATCTCACTGCACCATCCCAGCTCAGAACCTGGCTACATGCAAATTAGTCTGTCCCTGGCCCAGTGCATCATGGGAACAGGGCAGACCAAACTACCAAGCCAATTCTTTTACTGGAGAGGAAACAAGCTTCCGGGGATCGGTTTCTGGCATTACAGCCGTCTTCGGCCCGGCTTGCTTGAATCGTGATGGTGCAGTGAGCAAGGGACTCACATCTGAGCATACCCTTCCACGCTTATGGTGGACAAAACGATTCAGAAAAGGGGGTGGTGATGGACAGAGTCTATGAATTAGGCAGAACACTCCTACCCAGTCAACAGATCAGGGCTTGATCCATCACCGTTTTTTAGCTCACTGCACCATCCCAGCTCAGAACCTGGCTACATGCAAATTAGTCTGTCCCTGGCCCAGTGCATCATGGGAACAGGGCAGACCAAACTACCAAGCCAATTCTTTTACTGGAAAGGAAACAAGCTTCCGGGGACCGGTTTCTGGCATTACAGCCGTCTTCGGCCCGGCTTGCTTGAATCCTGATGGTGCAGTGAGCAAGGGACTCACATCTGAGCATACCCTTCCACGCTTATGGTGGACAAAACGATTCAGAAAAGGGGGTGGTGATGGACAGAGTCTCTGAATTAAGTAGAACACTCCTACCCAGTCAACAGATCAGGGCTTGATCCATCACCGTTTTTTAGCTCACTGCACCATCCCAGCTCAAAACCTGGCTACATGCAAATTAGTCTGTCCCTGGCCCAGTGCATCATGGGAACAGGGCAGACCAAACTACCAAGCCAATTCTTTTACTGGAAAGGAAACAAGCTTCCGGGGACCGGTTTCTGGCATTACAGCCGTCTTCGCCCAGGCTTGCTTAAATCCTGATGGTGCAGTGAGCAAGGCACTCACATCTGAGCATACCATTCCACGCTTATGGTGGACAAAACGATTCAGAAAAGGGGGTGGTGATGGACAGAGTCTCTGAATTAAGCAGAACACTCCTACCCAGTCAACAGATCAGGGCTTGATCCATCACCGTTTTTTAGCTCTCTGCACCATCCCAGCTCAGAACCTGGCTACATGCAAATTAGTCTGTCCCTGGCCCAGTGTATCATGGGAACAGGGCAGACCAAACAACCAAGCCAATTCTTTTACTGGAAAGGAAACAAGCTTCCGGGGACCGGTTTCTGGCATTACAGCCGTCTTCGGCCCGGCTTGCTTGAATCCTGATGGTGCAGTGAGCAAGGGACTCACATCTGAGCATACCCTTCCACGCTTATGGTGGACAAAACGATTCAGAAAAGGGGGTGGTGATGGACAGAGTCTCTGAATAAAGCAGAACACTCCTACCTTGTCAACAGATCAGGGCTTGATCCATCACCGTTTTTTAGCTCACTGCACCATCCCAGCTCAGAACCTGGCTACATGCAAATTAGTCTGTCCCTGGCCCAGTGCATCATGGGAACAGGGCAGACCAAACTACCAAGCAAATTCTTTTACTGGAAAGGAAACAAGCTTCCGGGGACCGGTTTCTGGCATTACAGCCGTCTTCGGCCCGGCTTGCTTGAATCCTGATGGTGCAGTGAGCAAGGGACTTACATCTGAGCATACCCTTCCACGCTTATGGTGGACAAAACAATTCAGAAAAGGGGGTGGTGATGGACAGAGTCTCTAAATTAAGCAGAACACTCCTACCCAGTCAACAGATCAGGGCTTGATCCATCACCGTTTTTTAGCTCACTGCACCATCCCAGCTCAGAACCTGGCTACATGCAAATTAGTCTGTCCCTGGCCCAGTGCATCATGGGAACAGGGCAGACCAAACTACCAAGCCAATTCTTTTACTGGAAAGGAAACAAGCTTCCGGGGACCGGTTTCTGGCATTACAGCTGTCTTCGGCCCGGCTTGCTTGAATCCTGATGGTGCAGTGAGCAAGCTACTCACATCTGAGCATACCCTTCCAAGCTTATGGTGGACAAAACGATTCAGAAAAGGGGGTGGTGATGGACAGAGTCTCTGAATTAAGCAGAGCACTCCTACCCAGTCAACAGATCAGGGCTTGATCCATCACCGTTTTTTAGCTCACTGCACCATCCCAGCTCAGAACCTGGCTACATGCAAATTAGTCTGTCCCTGGCCCAGTGCATCATGGGAACAGGGCAGACAAACTACCAAGCCAATTCTTTTACTGGAAAGGAAACAAGCTTCCGGGGACCGGTTTCTGGCATTACAGCCATCTTCAGCCCGGCTTGCTTGAATCCTGATGGTGCAGTGAGCAAGGGACTCACATCTGAGCATACCCTTCCACGCTTATGGTGGACAAAACGATTCAGAAAAGGGGGTGGTGATGGACAGAGTTTCTGAATTAAGCAGAACACTCCTACCCAGTCAACAGATCAGGGCTTGATCCATCACCGTTTTTTAGCTCACTGCACCATCCCAGCTCAGAACCTGGCTACATGCAAATTAGTCTGTCCCTGGCCCAGTGCATCATGGGAACAGGGCAGACCAAACTACCAAGCCAATTCTTTTACTGGAGAGGAAACAAGCTTCCGGGGATCGGTTTCTGGCATTACAGCCGTCTTCGGCCCGGCTTGCTGTAATCCTGATGGTGCAGTGAGCAAGGGACTCATATCTGAGCATACCCTTCCACGCTTATGGTGGACAAAACGATTCAGAAAAGGGGGTGGTGATGGACAGAGTCTCTGAATTAGGCAGAACACTCCTACCCAGTCAACAGATCAGGGCTTGATCCATCACCGTTTTTTAGCTCACTGCACCATCCCAGCTCAGAACCTGGCTTCATGCAAATTAGTCTGTCCCTGGCCCAGTGCATCATGGGAACAGGGCAGACCAAACTACCAAGCCAATTCTTTTACTGGAAAGGAAACAAGCTTCCGGGGACCGGTTTCTGGCATTACAGTCGTCTTCGGCCCGGCTTGCTTGAATCCTGATGGTTCAGTGAGCAAGGGACTCACATCTGAGCATACCCTTCCACGCTTATGGTGGACAAAACGATTCAGAAAAGGGGGGGGTGATGGACAGAGTCTCTGAATTAAGCAGAACACTCCTACCCAGTCAACAGATCAGGGCTTGATCCATCACCGTTTTTTAGCTCACTGCACCATCCCAGCTCAGAACCTGGCTACATGCAAATTAGTCTGTCCCTGGCCCAGTGCATCATGGGAACAGGGCAGACCAAACTACCAAGCCAATTCTTTTACTGGAGAGGAAACAAGCTTCCGGGGATCGGTTTCTGGCATTACAGCCGTCTTCGGCCCGGCTTGCTGGAATCCTGATGGTGCAGTGAGCAAGGGACTCATATCTGAGCATACCCTTCCACGCTTATGGTGGACAAAACGATTCAGAAAAGGGGGTGGTGATGGACAGAGTCTCTGAATTAGGCAGAACACTCCTACCCAGTCAACAGATCAGGGCTTGATCCATCACCGTTTTTTAGCTCACTGCACCATCCCAGCTCAGAACCTGGCTACATGCAAATTAGTCTGTCCCTGGCCCAGTGCATCATGGGAACAGGGCAGACCAAACTACCAAGCCAATTCTTTTACTGGAAAGGAAACAAGCTTCCGGGGACCGGTTTCTGGCATTACAGTCGTCTTCGGCCCGGCTTGCTTGAATCCTGATGGTGCAGTGAGCAAGGGACTCACATCTGAGCATACCCTTCCACGCTTATGGTGGACAAAACGATTCAGAAAAGGGGGGGGTGATGGACAGAGTCTCTGAATTAAGTAGAACACTCCTACCCAGTCAACAGATCAGGGCTTGATCCATCACCGTTTTTTAGCTCACTGCACCATCCCAGCTCAAAACCTGGCTATATGCAAATTAGTCTGTCCCTGGCCCAGTGCATCATGGGAACAGGGCAGACCAAACTACCAAGCAAATTCTTTTACTGGAAAGGAAACAAGCTTCCGAGGAACGGTTTCTGGCATTACAGCCGTCTTCGGCCCGGCTTGTTTGAATCCTGATGGTGCAGTGAGCAAGCTGCTCACATCTGAGAATACCCTTCCAAGCTTATGGTGGACAAAACGATTCAGAAAAGGGGGTAGTGATGGACAGAGTCTCTGAATTAAGCAGAACACTCCTACCCAGTCAACAGATCAGGGCTTGATCCATCACCGTTTTTTAGCTCACTGCACCATCCCAGCTCAGAACCTGGCTACATGCAAATTAGTCTGTCCCTGGCCCAGTGCATCATGGGAACAGGGCAGACCAAACTACCAAGCCAATTCTTTTACTGGAAAGGAAACAAGCTTCCGGGGACCGGTTTCTGGCATTACAGCCGTCTTCGGCCCGGCTTGCTTGAATCCTGATGGTGCAGTGAGCAAGGGACTCACATCTTAGCATACCCTTCCACGCTTATGGTGGACAAAACTATTCAGAAAAGGGGGTTGTGATGGACAGAGTCTCTGAATTAAGTAGAACACTCCTACCCAGTCAACAGATCAGGGCTTGATCCATCACCGTTTTTTAGCTTACTGCACCATCCCAGCTCAGAACCTGGCTACATGCAAATTAGTCTGTCCCTGGCCCAGTGCATCATGGGAACAGGGCAGACCAAACTACCAAGCCAATTCTTTTACTGGAAAGGAAACAAGCTTCCGGGGACCGGTTTCTGGCATTACAGACGTCTTCGGCCCGGCTTGCTTGAATCCTGATGGTGCAGTGAGCAAGGGACTGTAGCGATTGTGGTGCCCGGGGGTAGAGGGATGGTACTACTATCAAGATCCCGAAGATGGTATGCGTGTGGGGACGTTTGTAGAAGAGGCAGAGTGAACTACAGTGACCAGCATTCCAAGGGGCAAGCAGGAAGAGCCATGAGACCTAAGGCATATTAGCCCCTCCCCTCCTCACGGACGGTGCTTGTCAATTTTTGTTTGTTGAGAGGATCGGAGTGGCGGAAGGTGTTCCCCGCCGGATTCCAGCAAGAAGCTAGAAGATTCCTGGATTTGAGAAGCCGTGATTAACCCAGCGTTTGGAACTTTCAGCGCTTTTCTGATAAGTACTCAGAAAACGGAAAAACGGGCTCGTTTTCGTTTTCAGCTTTGTTGTTTAAAAGTCCCTAGCTAGTTAGATTAGGGCACTCTTGGGACGTATTGCTTGTTCTTGCAACTCATATTAGGCAGCGTTCTGCCTGAAGACGCGCTGCGCTAATATTCCTTGTACTTTCTCTCCAGAGAGGGTTTCTGGGAGACGTAGTCTCAGAACTGTTTTTGTTTTGTTTGTTTTGTTCACGGACAGTTCTTGCCACACAGAGACAGAGACATTATTCCACGGACGTTTCTTGTGGGTTCCCTGAAGCAAACTTGTGGCTGACTCTGAGAGCGGTTTGTGCCATTTTAAACAACCGCTATTTTTCTATATCCTTTTTTGACTACCTCATGCCACAGTTCTGAACTCATTTCAGAACAAGTCATAGTCCTTGCAGGCTTGCTGTGGTGTCCTTTATTTACTGCCAGGGTTTTGTATGATTCCGGTGAGTGATGTGCCTACGAATTGCTTAAGATACTGTCCGAGAAACCTGAAGTGTAGTGTTGACTGTGTTCCTTACTTTTCCCTAATCAGGTGGGTCCTCTCCTGCTGTCCTACGCATCTTGTTGACCAGACTCCCGGGGGATCCCAAGGAATCATCGCTACCCATTTATTATTTTATCCACTTCCCCTTTCCCGGCTAGGTACGTGTGCGCACAGTGTGTTTCGCTTCCACTGTGGGTTCCGTGTCTGGTGGGGGAAGGAGAGCTTAGCATCCGAAGTCGTTTCTGCCGGACACCCTGAGCTAAGGTTAGTGGCGTGTGTGAGCCTGCGCTGCTGCCAATCCATGACAAATTGACAAGCACCGTCCGTGAGGAGGGGAGGGGCTAATATGCCTTAGGTCTCATGGCTCTTCCTGCTTGCCCCTTGGAATGCTGGTCACTGTAGTTCACTCTGCCTCTTCTACAAACGTCCCCACACGCATACCATCTTCGGGATCTTGATAGTAGTACCATCCCTCTACCCCCGGGCACCACAATCGCTACAGGGACTCACACCTGAGCATACCCTTCCACGCTTATGGTGGACAAAACGATTCAGAAAAGGGGGTGGTGATGGACAGAGTCTCTGAAATAAGCAGAACACTCCTACCCAGTCAACAGATCAGGGCTTGATCCATCACCGTTTTTTAGCTCACTGCACCATCCCAGCTCAGAACCTGGCTACATGCAAATTAGTCTGTCCCTGGCCCCCGTTTTGTCCACCATAAGCGTGGAAGGGTATGCTCAGACATGAGTCCCTTGCTCATTGCACCAACAGGATTCAAGCAAGCCGGGCCGAAGACAGCTGTAATGCCAGAAACCGGTCCCCTGAAGCTTGTTTCCTTCCCAGTAAAAGAATTGGCTTGGTAGTTTGGTCTGTCCTGTTCCCATGATGCACTGGGCCAGGCACAGACTAATATGCATGCAGCCAGGTTCTGAGCTGGGATGGTGCAGTGAGCTAAAAAACGGTGATGGATCAAGCCCTGATCTGTTGACTGGGTATGAGTGTTCTGCTTAATTCAGATACTCTGTCCATCACCACCACTTTTCTGAATCGTTTTGTCCACCATAAGCTTGGAAGGGTGTGCTCAGACATGAGTCCCTTGCTCATTGCACCATCAGGATTCAAGCAAGCCGGGCCGAAGACGGCTGTAATGCCAGAAACAGGTCCCCAGAAGCTTGTTTCCTTCCCAGTAAAAGAATTGGCTTGGCAGTTTGGTCTGTCCTGTTCCCATGATGCACTGGGCCAGGCACAGACTAATTTGCATGTAGCCAGGTTCTGAGCTGGGATGGTGCAGTGAGCTAAAAAACGTTGATGGATCAAGCCCTGATCTGTTGACTGGGTATGAGTGTTCTGCTTAATTCAGATACTCTGTCCATCACCACCCCCTTTTCTGAATCGTTTTGTCCACCATAAGCATGGAATTGTATGCTCAGACATGAGTCCCTTGCTCATTGCACCATCAGGATTCAAGCAAGCCGGGCCGAAGACGGCTGTAATGCCAGAAACCGGTCCCCGGAAGCTTGTTTCCTTCCCAGTAAAAGAATTGGCTTGGTAGTTTGGTCTGTCCTGTTCCCATGATGCACTGGGCCAGGCACAGACTAATTTGCATGTAGCCAGGTTCTGAGCTGGGATGGTGCAGTGAGCTAAAAGACAGTGATGGATCAAGCCCTGATCTGTTGACTGGGTATGAGTGTTCTGCTTAATTCAGATACTCTGTCCATCACCACCCCTTTTTCTGAATCGTTTTGTCCACCATAAGCGTGGAAGGGTATGCTCAGACATGAGTCCCTTGCTCATTGCACCATCAGGATTCAAGCAAGCCGGCCCGAAGACGGCTGTAATGCCAGAAACCGGTCCCCGGAAGCTTGTTTCCTTCCCAGTAAAAGAATTGGCTTGGTAGTTTGGTCTGTCCTGTTCCCATGATGCACTGGGCCAGGCACAGACTAATTTGCATGTAGCCAGGTTCTGAGCTGGGATGGTGCAGTGAGCTAAAAAACGGTGATGGATCAAGCCCTGATCTGTTGACTGGGTATGAGTGTTCTGCTTAATTCAGATACTCTGTCCATCCCCACCCCCTTTTCTGAATCGTTTTGTCCACCATAAGCGTGGAAGCGTATGCTCGGACATGAGTCCCTTGCTCATTGCACCATCAGGATTCAAGCAAGCCGGGCCGAAGACGACTGTAATGCCAGAAACCGGTCCCCGGAAGCTTGTTTCCTTTCCAGTAAAATAATTAGCTTGGTAGTTTGGTCTGTCCTGTTCCCATGATGCACTGGGCCAGGCACAGACTAATTTTCATGTAGCCAGGTTCTGAGCTGGGATGGTGCAGTGAGCTAAAAAACGGTGATGGATCAAGCCCTGATCTGTTGACTGGGTATGAGTGTTCTGCTTAATTCAGATACTCTGTCCATCACCACCCCCTTTTCTGAATCGTTTTGTCCACCATAAGCGTGGAAGGGTATGCTCAGACATGAGTCCCTTGCTCATTGCACCATCAGGATTCAAGCAAGCCGGGCCGAAGACGGCTGTAATGCCAGAAACCGGTCCCCGGAAGCTTGTTTCCTTCCCAGTAAAAGAATTGGCTTGGTAGTTTGGTCTGTCCTGTTCCCATGATGCACTGGGCCAGGCACAGACTAATTTGCATGTAGCCAGGTTCTGAGCTGCGATGGTGTAGTGAGCTAAAAAACGGTGATGGATCAAACCCTGATCTGTTGACTGGGTATGAGTGTTCTGCTTAATTCAGATACTCTGTCCATCACCACCCCTTTTTCTGAATCATTTTGTCCACCATAAGCGTGGAAGGGTATGCTCAGACATGAGTCCCTTGCTCATTGCACCATCAGGATTCAAGCAAGCCGGGCCGAAGACGGCTGTAATGCCAGAAACCAGTCCCTGGAAGCTTGTTTCCTTCCCAGTAAAAGAATTGGCTTGGTAGTTTGGTCTGTCCTGTTCCCATGATGCACTGGGCCAGGCACAGACGAATTTTCATGTAGCCAGGTTCTGAGCTGGGATGGTGCAGTGAGCTAAAAAACGGTGATGGATCAAACCCTGATCTGTTGACTGGGTATGACTGTTCTGCTTAATTCAGATACTCTGTCCATCACCACCCCCTTTTCTGAATCGTTTTGTCCACCATAAGAGTGGAAGGGTATGCTCAGACATGAGTCCCTTGCTCATTGCACCATCAGGATTCAAGCAAGCCGGGCCGAAGACGGCTGTAATGCCAGAAACCGGTCCCCGGAAGCTTGTTTCCTTCCCAGTAAAAGAATTGGCTTGGTAGTTTGGTCTGTCCTGTTCCCATGATGCACTGGGCCAGGCACAGACTAATTTGCATGTAGCCAGGTTCTGAGCTGGGATGGTGCAGTGAGCTAAAAAATGGTGATGGATCAAGCCCTGATCTGTTGACTGGGTATGAGTGTTCTGCTTAATTCAGATACTCTGTCCATCACCACCCCCTTTTCTGAATCGTTTTGTCCACCATAAGCGTGGAAGGGTATGCTCAGACATGAGTCCCTTGCTCATTGCACCATCAGGATTCAAGCAAGTCGGGCCGAAGATGGCTGTAATGCCAGAAACCGGTCCCCGGAAGCTTGTTTCCTTCCCAGTAAAAGAATTGGCTTGGTAGTTTGGTCTGTCCTGTTCCCATGATGCACTGGGCCAGGCACAGACTAATTTGCATGTAGCCAGGTTCTGAGTTGGGATGGTGCAGTGAGCTAAAAAACGGTGATGGATCAAGCCCTGATCTGTTGACTGGGTATGAGTGTTCTGCTTAATTCGGTTACTCTGTCCATCACCACCCCCTTTTCTGAATCGTTTTGTCCACCATAAGCGTGGAAGGGTATGCTCAGACATGAGTCCCTTGCTCATTGCACCATCAGGATTCAAGCAAGCCGGGCCGAAGATGGCTGTAATGCCAGAAACCGGTCCCCGGAAGCTTGTTTCCTTCCCAGTAAAAGAATTGGCTTGGTAGTTTGGTCTGTCCTGTTCCCATGATGCACTGGGCCAGGCATAGACTAATTTGCATGTAGCCAGGTTCTGAGTTGGGATGGTGCAGTGAGCTAAAAAACGGTGATGGATCAAGCCCTGATCTGTTGACTGGGTATGAGTGTTCTGCTTAATTCAGATACTCTGTCCATCACCACCCCCTTTTCTGAATCGTTTTGTCCACCATAAGCGTGGAAGGGTATGCTCAGACATGAGTCCCTTGCTCATTGCACCATCAGGATTCAAGCAAGCCGGGCCGAAGACGGCTGTAATGCCATAAACCGGTCCCCGGAAGCTTGTTTCCTTCCCAGTAAAAGAATTGGCTTGGTAGTTTGGTCTGTCCAGTTCCCATGATGCACTGGGCCAGTCACAGACTAATTTGCATGTAGCCAGGTTCTGAGCTGGGATGGTGCAGTGAGCTAAAAAACGGTGATGGATCAAGCCCTGATCTGTTGACTGGGTGTTCTGCTTAATTCAGATACTCTGTCCATCACCACCCCCTTTTCTGAATCCCTGTGAGCAGTCACCCCCTTTGCTACACAGCTTTGGGGTTCCCATTGCAGTGCCCTTTAAATAGGCACTGCTGTGGGAAACTCAAAGGACCGCATCGCCAAACCCCTAAGTTACTCGTAATTTGCGGGCAGCCGGTGGTCGAGTTTGGTGGTCCCGGAACCGGGCACTGGCATGGCGGCCCACTGCAGGACCGCCAAACTCATAATCAGGCATACGTCTTCAAGATAGAGTTGAAGTCTCATCTGATCTAATGACTCTTCTGCAGGCATTGGGAATAAATACTATTCCTATATATGTTGGACACCCTAACGCAGCTCCCCACCCCACTAATCAACTATCTCCTACGGCCAGCTGGGTAAATAATTGCAAATGTATGTATATTTTCTTCACTCTATTTGATGATCTCCCTTCTTAAGACACTGTTGAGCAAGTGGTAACTGATATTATGGTAATATGAATATGGGCCCTCGTAATTTCTTGGCACAACTCTTTCAATATAAGGCACTCTTTTACCCCCATGGGCCTACTCTGTGCTATATAAATTGGCAAATAACCTCTCTCTGGCTATGGACAGGTGCCAGCAGGTCACCTTTTCTGTATGTCCAACTATCTACTCTCTCCTCACCCAACTCTCCACCTGTTTATGAAGTCTCCCCAAGTGCAAGAGTGGATGGTTCTATTACCACCTCTCTGTTGCAGCTCCAGGCTCCTGCACACCAGTGCTGTAGTGTACACCTTTCCTGTTTACCTCTCTGTGAGTGGTTGTTATGTTGGGATCCTGAAACAAACACACCTAAACTGAATCACCTCTAGTCTTATTCTGGTTTGATTATGTGTATTTACCCCATGTGTGCATTTGTTTCTCTTGCACCGTGGGCCAAGGGCATTTGGTGCTTTACAAAGGTACAAAAATAAGTTACAAATAATGATAAAATCAAAAATATGTCCAAAGCCGTACAAAAACCAAGCTAAAAGAAAGTGAACAAAGGCAAATCAGCTTCAGCCAAGAAAGAAACAAATAACATAACAAAATGGAAATATGGGAGAAAAGGGAAGAGCCAGGAAGAGTCAAGAGGTAAAGGGAAAAGGATGCTCAGAAGGAAATTAGGAGGAAAATTTAAGAGGTCAGTAAGGTGTTGGGCCAACATATTAGGGGTATAAGATGAAGTGAACTATCTGTGGATAATGTAATAATGCATTTGAGGGGTATATAATTTTCACAGTCACAATATGCCTATTTAGTAGGAAGAGTTTGAGTTCCTTGTTAAAAGTTGCAAAATAGGGGTTAGTACACAGAGCAGATGGAAGGGAGTTCCGAATTCTTGTGGCTGGGCCAGAGAATGATTGCTTCATCTATGGCTCTTGTCTGAATGTAACAGGCTCCAGGAGGAGGCATTCTACATTCCACAATCTCTGTCGATTGCCAGACATTTTCAGTTACTCAGCCATACAGGAGTTTGCAGATGTGTGAAGGCATGCTGGCCTAAGTTATGCTCCTTCTGCAACTGGTAGACATTGTGGTGTTGTAAGGAAATAAGTAATGTGGTCAAATTGCTTGCAACCAGACACAAAGTGAGCAGTGTGCACTCCTCTAAGGGAGCTAGGCAAACTTTGAGTAGGCCAGTGAGATGTGAACTGCTATAATACAGTCTGGAAAAAGCAAGCAGCTGAGCTAAGGTCTTACATTCTTCTTCTGGAATAAAATGGCCGACATTCCAAAGGAATCTAAGTTTGTAACATGTGCTCTTGGCCAAAGCAGCAATTTGTCCCTGAAGTTAAGTCTGTTGTTGAGGATGAAACCCAGGGATTTGGCTCCTTTCATGACAGCCACTTTCCGATGAAAGTGAGTACGCGTGTCAGTCAGGTTGGAATTCTTCCGAGAGATTAATAGAAATTCTGTTTTTAAGGCTTTGGAGTTTTTGGTGATGATTATACATCCATCTTGGGATGTTTTGCAGGGTGTTGGAGAATATTTAAATTACTTTAGGAGACTAGACGGCTAGATAAGTCTGGACGTCATCCAGATTTTGAGGGAAAGGTGATTCAAGTTCTTAAGGATGGCCCGGCTGGTTCCACATGCCGACTAAACAGTGCTGGAGACAGAATGGGGCCTTGGGGAAGCCATTGTTGCAGAATAACCTTGCTAGATAGAGAATTATTTTAACTGCTTGGGCTCAGTTTGACAGATAAGTGAACCAGTCTTGCAATATACCTTCAGTGTCCTTTGTTTGGTTTTCTATGGGGGTGCACAAGAAAAGAAGTCCAGAAAGATAGTCACTGTGTATATGGAAAAGTTCTTTATTTATTATTGTTCATTCTTCTAAAAGTAATCACCGTGCACTTTACAAACAAATCAGCCAACGCGTTTCACTCCCTACCAGAGAGTTTCTTCAGGGCGACTAAGGTTTTCACCGAAGCGCACATATGGATCCTCCAAATTCATAAACAGAGTTTGTATCTCCTGTTCCTGACGGTTGAATTTTCTACTTGTCCTTGGAATTGAGTATAGATGGATTAGTTTTCGTTTTTGATAGTTCTAAAAGTCTTCAACAAACCTCATGGTAGGGATAATATGGAATCCCCTATTGGTGGCGTCTCACGCTCCGGTGCTTGGAAATTCTGGTAAGGGAAGTCGAGTCGCTTCCTCCTCCCACAGTCGTTTGTAGGTTCCAAAGTCGTGAACCTGGAAAAGTTTTCTCGGTCGTCTCACCGCAACGGCATGGATGGTCCCAAGCTTCAGTGTCCTTTTTACCTTGAAAATGCTTAGAGAGATGTGAAAGCTACTCTTATTATTATATGTAAAGAGTTTGTCTCTGGCTCTATCCAAACCTTAAGCAGGTCAACCTTCTGATGCCTGCCACACCTTATGACACAAAAGCTTTGCTCCATCCAACAACAGTTTGAAACTAGGGGTCCACTTTTATATGAGTCGTCAATTCATATATTTTGGTGTTCTGTTGCTCAGTGGAATATTTTGGAGATTTTAACGTGTGCTTGTAGTTAAACCATTTCCAGACCCTTGTTTTGTATTCTGCAGCAGACCCCTGGTTGTCAGCACACCTCACAACAGCCATCATTTTGAGCAGCCCAAGAAAGGTTCCTTGCTTCACAATTCTTACTCTGTTGGAGCAGATTTGAGGATGTTTATCTTGGGGGGTTTGCATTTCATGCTTCCTTGTAGTAGGTGGTATTTGGGCAGTCCCAATTCTGCTAGAGAGGGAGTGAGTGTTGGGGAGACGTGAGGGTATATGCATGAATGTTACCCCCTTGGCCAGCATGCTGTGTAGGGCGCATGATTACATACCATTAGCATGATGTATCCCTGCACCACATGTCATCTGAGGATCTCACATATCTGGTGACCCTAGCAGCTGTGATATTCAAGTGTGAGGGTAAAGAGAAGCAAGGAAGCATGAAACTAAGCCTAGGACTGGAGGAGAAGGAGTAGGGTCATGTATGGGGTGGGGCACTAGTGTCCTACACCACTGCAAGGCCCTAGATATGGCACTGCTGTGTTATACAAATGTCTGTAACATAACATACACAATATAGGCTCTAGGAGTCGCATAATGTGGAAGGGAGGGGGCAGCAGCGACTGGCATTTGTAAAAAGGCAGGGCCAGTGCCAGCGTCATACTGGCATATAGGGAGATCGGGCAGTGCCAGAAGGGCTTGCCCGATAGGTTAGTACAAGGGCCATTATTAGCGTCTCTGTGGGTTGGTTTTATGCTATGGTAGGTCGGTTTTGATGTTGATGGACCGGATAGCACCACCAAAAACATCTGCACAAGATCAAACGCATGTAGTCTCCCAATCCTTGCAAAACACCTATATACATGCATTTACAACTTCACAAATGGCCTCTATGTACAAATCTGTTCCACTTTGTAAAAATCTGATTCACTGATGAGGGAAGGCACTTTTATTTTGGTGCCCAGGCCTATTTTCCGCCCCAGTCCAACCCTGGCCAATGCGATTCTTTAGGCATGAGATACATGGTTGCTAGCATCACACTTGTCTCTGTGGCACCTAGATTCACAAAGCCTTCACCATGCTTCCTGCAGCATTCACCTGAATTGAAGTGCAGCTCAAGCCACTGTAGTGTGTTTCCTGCTGAATTTAAGTTTTTGGATAAGTTTTCAAACTGAAACTGAAACAAACTGAACCCGTGATGTGATGTGATGTGAAAGGCATTTGTAAAGCTCAGCGTACACTATACAGTTTCTTGGCGCTGGGGCAGAGAAGGACGGTGGGCACCGCCTGGACAGGACAGGGGAGTGCACAGCAGCAACAGGGAAAAAAGAGAAAAAGAAAAGAGAGCGGAGAAGAAGAAAACATTTTAATTGTACGCAATGCGTCACCCGTCACAGGCCAAACGCTTGAACCCAGTAAGGTAGATTCAGAATGCTACGTCAGTAAAATGCCAACGTTTCTGTTAAACAACAGCAATTACTTCTGCGCCAAATTAAATTTGTAACTTTTACTCACTATTTTTATTTTCATTGAAATTTGAGAGTGAACACTAGGGCGATGGATTGTTTTCCCTTTGTATTACAGGATGAAAGAAGTCTCACATGTCTAATTCAAAGAAGCATTCTCACATTAAGTTAGTAATAATAATATATATAGTTTATCAGTCAATTAAAAGCATAAACATGACTCAACCATACAGCACAAAACAAGTAAGAAAGAATCTAAAAGTTATCATACATCTACCTCAGCCATTGCACATCTTATGAATGGACCTTCACATTTTTTGTACTTCCCTTCCTAGTTATGTGGATAACCGTGCCAAATACAGATGGGATGTAACTCGAGATGACTTATCATCACCCACCTTTCCCATAATTGCTTAAAATGCGACTTTGCAAGGCAGCCAGTTGTATTTAAACCAATGTAGATCGATATAAGGAATTAACGTGCTGGTGTGCACGTCCAGAGGACAGATATATGTGCTTTACTAAATAAACCCTGGTATTTCAACCAATAAAGTGCCAGAATACAAATACAAATACCTTAGGTGTGCTGTCGGCTCCCAACCGGAGGCCGCAGGGAGAAGGGAAGCCGGCTAGGGGCAAAAAAGTTGCCTTCCATCAGGCTCTCCATGTTCGAAAGCCAGAGATGGAAAGCTTGTAGGAAACCAACATCGTAATCCCGATGGCGGAAATACCGTCTTGAAGGGATTATGTGCTGGTTCCGACTGGCCGACGGACTCCTTGAGCCCATTGGAAGTCAGCCGGAATGACCGGCCGCTTCACTTCTGATCGCGTCATTGTGACGGTCGAAAGTGAAACCTATGATGTCGGTTGGAAGGCGTCTGACCGCAAGTCAGTTGCTTTCTGACCGACATCATAATAGGGCCCTAATTGTTTCAATCCCTCATTGAGCCCTGACAAAAGAGAGCATTGAGTGATTGTCATTTGAATGGAATTCAGGATGCGATGCAGCCAGGTATTTATTATGGCAGGAATGAGCCAGGCTTTGCACACACATCTCTGGACAGGTGGCTTTGTGAAATATTCAATATCAAAATCTAAATTAAAACTGGAGCAACAGAAATGAAGAATTAGAAAAATGACTGAGAAACGCAGAACTTAAAACGTGTACAATATTATAATAACACATTATGTAAAGCTCATCATTCCAAAAGGGCACCCTTGTTTACTATTGACCACAGGCAGGCAGGCTACCTCAGAATTGTACTTCTTTGGGTCATTGGAAATAACCCAATACTACTAGATGGGATTAAATATAGCCCAAACGCTGACAAGGTGCTCTTGAACAATTATAGCAACACCAGCAAAATAGGAAACCAATGTTTACTCGAAGCAAGATCAAGAACGGTATGTAAACAAATTATAAAACTTGTCATGTATCATTTTTCAATAAATTATACATTTGTTATGTTGCATTTTCTTTGCACACAAACCACTATTTTCTTAAAAAAGATAAAATCTGAAAAATATTATTGTCCATTGACATGCTTTCTATATTTCACACCAATCACACAGTTGGCTAACATGCACAATGTGTTTCCTTTAGTTGGCGAAAAGCATTTGTACCAAGGTGGCTTCTGCATTTACCTAATGCTACTCAGTTGAAAAGAATGTACCTCATACAATGCAAAGGATGCACTCTGTAGAAGGTGGAACGATAAACAAAACACTCAGTTTCATGAACTGAGACATGTTACCTCCTCTGATGCCCACTGTGTGTGAGTTGTGTTTAAAAAGAACAATGTTAAAAAGCTTTCGCAGCTGGCTCCATAGTCAAGCCAAAACTAATAATGGTATACTAAAAAAGAAAACAAGACATTGGCAGATGCAACACCCCTTCCAGATAAAGTGAGGCCATTTGTTGCAAAGTAATAAAATCCAGAATAAAGTTGACAGCCCTTCATTAGTGCATCACAGCATTTGCTTGCAGCCAGGCAATCAAAAGAGGAAATCTAACCATTCTACATACTAATTGGGACAGTGGACACAGTTCCTCAAGTAAACATAAACAATACTCGATCAACATAGCTAATTGAATGTACAGTCATTGCAAAACCCCTTCCCCCTTAAAATACAGAAGGAACAAAAATAACATTAACAAGTAATATCAGAACAGTTAAGAATAAAATCTCCATGTTTTCTTGGAGAAAGTCTGTTCCTACCAATGTTCTTCACCCTCTAAGCCACAGAATCATACACATGGTCACTATAGCCATAACTCTGCTGACTCACCACTTCACCCTCATTTTGCTGTCCCAAAACATTATTTCCACCAACACTCTGTTGTATAACTTCAACTCCTTGTGTCCACTCTGCAGCCCTCATCACCACGAACATTTACAACTTCCCCTCTGGTATACTTTTGTCAACCTTTATAAAAAAAATAGATGGTTGAATCGCTCTACTAATCCATTTTAGTAATCCATTACTGCGAGGTTCCTAAAACGCAGTAGTCACATGGTGTATTCCACATTCTTTGAGAAAACTCTCCATTTCTCTCAACTTAAACTGGGTTCCATGATTCATAATTAAAACAGCAGGACAACCTTCTCTAGTAAATGTCTTAAAAAACTCAATTACTACTTGAGTGATGATTTGCCCAACATATTTTATTTCTGGCTACTTGTAGTGATTATGTATCCTCACTAAAGCAAACCTAGCTTCCTGAAGTAAAGAGGAAAACAGATCAGAAATGTCTAAGGGTATTTTTTCCCAATTTCGGCCATGCAACAGGTTTCAAAGTTGCAGGGTTTACCTTTAAGGTTTTCTCACCAGTAACACATTGATCACACTCTCTTACTTCTCTGCCTGCCATCCTGCCCATAAGTAGCCACCAAAAACATGTTCTGATAAGCCTCTTCATCAGCCGCGGTCTGTGCAGGTAACAGCGGTGGGGTGATGGGGCCGCGTGAGGGGGGATTTCGAGGGACGGTGCAGAGGGAGAATTAAATAAATAATAAATTTTTCCTCTGCATCATCCCTCAAAATCACCCCCCACCCCCGCAATGTGGCCCCACCGCCCCACCACTGTTACGTGCACGGACCGCAGCTGCTCTTCATAGCCAACATGTCAATATGCTTCTCATAAACCAGACGCAAAATCTCTTTTTGCATATCAACCGGAGGAACACAGTTGCCTTCTTTGCATAATAATTCACCTTCCACGTCCAGTTCTCCTGAAACCTTCCAAAATGGTAAGAATTCTGGAGAAATCAACTCCTTCCGAGGCCAACCTTCAATCACACAATTCCTTAGCTGTTGACATAACGTAGCCCTCATTTTACTCTCTACCCATTTCTCTTCGGTATTGGCATCAAAAGCCCCAGCAACTACATCTTTTTTAGTAGCAATCATGTCCACTTCACTCACACTTACATTCATATCCTCCAACTGGAAAAAAGTCCTTGATAAGCAATCAGCTGTCACATTGCACTTTCCAGGAACAATTTCAGCTTTAAAACAATACTCTTGTAGCCTTGAAGTTAATCTGGTAATGCGCACAGTGGCGTTCCACCCCCACCAGGTGAATAAATGTTCACAAGCAGTTTGTGATCCATCCTTAAAGTGAATTGACCCCCCACATGTAATTTCTGAGCTGTTCAATAGCCCCCACACATACATCAACCACTCTTTTTCAATCACTGCATACCGCCTCTCAGTATCCTTTAAGGTCCTGGACGCATAAGCCACATCCCATTCATCTTTACTACACCTTTTTGATAACACACAACCTACTTCATTCGTGCAAGTGTGTCCCCAGTAATGATACAATCTTTGTTTAAACAGAAAGGCTTCAAGGTAGGTAGGTGCCTCCACCAAAAACTTTCTTAACACACTAAAATGGCTGTTGCTATTTTTCAGAGCAAACCAATTCAACATTTTTCCATGTCGGTTACCCCAAAGGTTCCATTTTGGTGGCTAAATTCCTGATGAATTTACTATGATACTCACACAATCCCATCAATAAGAGGAGTGAGTTGTATTTTCTGGTGCAGGAGCATTGATGACAGCATCTACAATAGATTTCTTGGGCACAACTCCTTTATCAGACAAAGAATGACTTAATCCACAAAATTGCAAAACAATTTGCATTTGGAGCTCTTGAGTATCAGACCATGTTTTTCCAGCCTTCTACATACTTCATTAAATGTTCAAAATGTTCTTGTTCATCCTTTGAAAATATCAGCTTGGAAACACTTCAAAAAGTTGTCCATGTCATGAAAATATGGAACATAGCCGTTTGGAACATTGTTGCCGTAGTAGCTAATCCAAACGGTATCCTTTTGAATTGATATAGTCCCTGCTGCATAAAGAATGCAGTTAAATGTTTTGAGTCTTCTGTAAGTTTAATCTGGGTAAGCAGATCTTAAATCTAATGTGGAAAATATGTTAGCATCAACAAACATACAAACAAATGTATTGCTATTAGGTAAGGGGTGGCAATCTACTGCAATAGTAGCATTTAGTGTATTATTATTATTTCCACTTATAGAGCACACGGCGAACCAATGGGTTTCCAATCCAACACAATTTAATGTGATCTGCCTTGCATGCCAAAACTATGGGAGACAACCTTCAGGTGACTTAGTCTCATCAATTATGTCTTCATCCACCATTTAATTCAACATATTCTTGAGTTCTTGTCTTACATTAATTGGTATCCCCAGCCTCCCCGTAGCTTTTGTTTAACAGACACCACACCCTTCTAGATTGTAATTCTATTGGAAAAATCAATCAGCTTCCCTAGTGTCATTGAATACTTTTGGAAATTTCTCAATTACGTAAGATTCTTACATCCATAACAACCGACACTGGTTCTTTACTAATTGGATTCAAAATGATTCCCAACTTCTATTGGTCTATCCACCCTAATATATTGACTTATTTTTCTTCCACATACAATTTTGTGTCAGCACTCCTACCTTTAAATCCCATCTCGACCCATTGAAAACCAATGATATCAATAGTGTTACCATCAAAACTTTCAGCAATTATCTCAAAACTTCATAGTTTCTTGAGATCAAAAACATTTCCAAACTTCTCCATTAAGTAGTTCTTTGTGATGATTATCCAGGGTGAGCCAGAAACAGCCATGAGCTCCAATTCAATGCCCAAGATCACAACTTTACATTTAGGAGGTTTCCTGATTAGCAAAACCCTCCTCACCACCACAGGAATCATTGACTGACAACAAAATACTGTAATTTCCATTTTCTTCCCACAAATCAGACTCACGCTTGGAATCCTCTTTGCTAGTAATATATGAAACTTTCCCTCTTTGCAGCATAACATTTATTTTTACATCCTTACACATACGGCAAAATTACCCACAAATCCACACTTTTTATACTACTTGCCTATTGAAAAAATCTATTCAAACAAAGCAATGTGATTATTACTTCAGCATCTGTTACGTACACCAGCCTTCTCAATTTTCTTCCCAGAGGTCCCATTATTATAACAAACATTGTTCGACCCAACACACCTCAGTTTTACTAACACTACTTACTTCTTCAGGACTGTTCACATTTACAATCATCATTTATTGAAGACATCCATTTTTTGATTGCTCTACTGCCTTAGCAGTGGCAATAGCATCCTGCAATAGGGGACCACCCATGACCCACAATTGTTCCTATATTATTTTACTTTTTTACATATACAATTTTTTATCCCTAATCCTCTCATCCCTCATGGGACCAAAAGGGGAACAGCGTTTACAACGCAACTTTTACCACGCACTACCTTTACCACGCAACTTTTACAACGCAAGTCGTTACAACGACTTGCGCTGGGGCGCTGTAGGATAGGGAATGGTTTAATTTACTATCCAAAACCTTCCCTACTATTCACGGGGACTGGAGTTGAAATAGTAAATTAAACTATTCACTATCCAGCGCCCCCAACGCAAGTCGTTGTAACGACTTGAGTTGTAAAAGTTGCTTGGTAAAGGCATGCGTTGTAAAAGCATGAGTAGTAACGACATACATCCAACCAAAGCTGCATGTTATAGAAAGCGCCCTCAAGGCAGTGAGAAACTCATCAAAGGCTCCCCTTCCATCTGTGCACGGGTATAAAATTTAAATCTATTCAAAGCAATACTAATAGTGGGTTTAACTCCATACTCCATTCTCAATAGTGCCTCCTCATAAGCATCAATATCTTCTTGACCTTCCACCGGTTCAACTTGTGGTAACGTTCTGAATACAACTTGACCCTCAGACTCTAAACAGTGGAGCAAAATGATTTTTCCTATCCGCTCCAGTCCTTTCTCCATCAATGGCCTTCATGTAAGTCACAAATCCTTCCTTTCACTTTGTCCATGGAATAGGAGGGTCTCCCTTATTCTGTACAAATTTCATAGGAGGCTCAAACTGCATGATGTATATTTCACTCCCCAAAGAAATAGAGAGAAAATACCTTCATATTCTAAATAATATAAATCTAAGTCAAAGAAAATGAACTAGAACAGCAACAGCCCAACAACAAGTGTAAAATGATTTTCAACTACTTTTCCCCAGTACAGCCAATCCATTAAAAAAAAACTGGAAGCAGGAGCTATTGTATTATGAACACGACGATATCCACGGGGACTGGAGTTGGAATAGTAAATTAAACTATTCACTATCCAGCGCCCCCCAACGCAAGTCGTTGTAATGACTTGCATTGTAAAACCTGCGTTGTAAAGGCATGCGTGGAAAAAGCATGCGTTGTAACGACATACATCCACACAGACAGCCATGGTCACAGGTCGAAACCAAAGATGAGTCCATAAATAGAGATGGCATCATCCCTGTGCCACTGGGATGACAGACACACCTCTACAACATGTCATCAATCGTTGCAAAGCAACAAAATCCAGGATAATATTGACAGCTCTTTATTAGTGGAGCACAGCGTCTGCTTTCAGCCAGGCAGTCAAAAGAGAAAATGTAAACATTCTGCATGCTAATAGGGACCCGTGGAGACTGTTCCTCAGTTAAACATAAACAATGCGCAAACCACATAGCTAGCTAAATGTAAACTCATTACAAAGCCATTTTTACTGAGCACTTGGAAATGTGATGTGTACTTATGCTAAAAATACCTGAACAGACTCCAAGAATATTGACACGCTGCACATAAAAAACATGGTCGGAAAAGTGCCCAACATAAACGGTGTGCAAGACAACAACTCTATGGACTGAGTGGGGGAAGTTGCCATACACAATACAGAATATCTAACGTGGGAAGGTCACTTCAAAACTTATACAAAAATAATACAACTGAAAAACTCTGTATAAGCCAAAAAATAACTAGAAAAACTAGAATGTCATGGAGTAAAAAACATGAAAGACCAGCAAAACTCCATAGACAAACTAGCAGAAAAAGAGAAATAAAAACTGTGGGCCCGATTCACAGAACTAACTTAAGACAAAATCCTAAACTTACTACTTTTGGTATTCACAGAAGTTAGGATTCTGTCTTAAGTTTGACTTAAGACAGACTTAAGACAGACTTAAGTTAGGATTCTGTCTTAAGTCTGTCTTAAGACAAACTTAAGACAAAATCCTAACTTCTGTGAATACCAAAAGGAGTAAGTTTAGGATTTTGTCTTAAGTTAGTTCTGTGAATCGGGCCCTCAGCCTTCGATCCAAATGCAAAGCGATTACGGGGCTAGATAAGGGGAGCATGTCAACATGATACCGCAGTCTGGGCACATCAAAGACGAGTTCCGAAGGAGTCACTGCTGCGAAATCTAAAAATTGGAACGCGTCTAACACATCATTTACAGGAAAATCGGTTTAAATAGTAACAACTGGAACATCTTCTCCAGATTTCTGAATCAAAGAATAATGAAGCAACATTTTACATAGAAGCCAACACTAATCTGCTGATCACTTCATTCCCTTCTAGACTCTGGTTAGCAAAGTTATAATGAAAAGAACATGGAGCGGGTTTGCTTTGTTTATAGACTTCCATAAGACATATGATTCAATCTGGCACTAAGTACTGAATTGAAAATTAGTGTCTGCTGGAACTGGTGAGGAGGGGGCACTTACAGCCCTTTAAAATCTATCTATGCTTTAATCACTTATAAGGTGAAGATAAGCAATGATCACCAAGGACTCTGGAATAGAATTCCATATGTATGTAAAAGGACCTGTCAATCCTAACCCTCACTAAAGAAGGGCCCAACACACCTAGTCCTACATGGAAAGGACTGCAAAAGGTGGGCTCTGGTGGAAATGCAAAAAGTGCCAAAATGATGGTCTTACAGAAAATAAATTCAAGACTGAAAAATACAGATTTCAATTCCTTTTAACCCCTTCCGTGTTCCCGTCGACGGTTGGCCATAGCGTGCACTACCTCCCTGGTGCTGCGAATGGCCAACGCAGCCCCGCCCACTCCGTGGAACGCACGCACTGTGGCGAAAGATCCGCCGCGGTACACGGGTTAACTAGCACAGTTGTCAAGCACACGAAAAGCTACAAGTATTAAGGATTCAGAATCGCAAATTCAAAAATGATGAACTGCAAATAAAACAGTTAAAGAAAGTTTGTTTAGTGTATTATACGGAGAAACAACCAGTCCAACAGTGAAATAAACGTTTACACTATCTGGCATCATCTTCACACCCCTATTTTTTGGGAGTGAAGTGTTAGATCTAGCAAAATGAATGGATGCAAAGTGGGACTAGTCTCCATGTGAAACAGACAGCCAGGGCTTTTAGTGGGCCGGGTCTCACCTGTGCTGAGCACCGGCAGTTTTTTAAATGGGGCCTCGAAACGGGTCTCTATCGGGCTCTTTTTTGTGCCCTGGCACACTCTGTCCGTTTTTTCTTTCAGGACTGCAGTGACAGCCGGTACATCGATGTACGCCTGCTCACACTGCTCACTTCTCAAAAGTGAAACATTGTAGGGGAAGGGAAATACTTTAAAGTCATTTTCTCTCAGGATTTCCCTTCTCTTTTTGAAACTCAGAAGCAGCAACATTGTTGTAGTGTCACCAGGGCTTTAAGTGGAAGATTTTTCAATATTATTTTCAAGCCATAGTTGCTGCTTATTTATCTTATGCAACTAACTACCATTGACAAAGCCAATAGTCCTGACTTGTTGTAGGTATGATGTTACTTGTTGTATCATATACCTGGATGCAATGAAATAAACAGCAAAATGCAAGTCGGGCGACCCACTAGGCTAAGCACAGATTTTTAACTTACATGTTGCTAAGCCACACCCTTAATTACATTGGCCACGCCCCTTTGAGAGACCACCCAGTTTTTTCATCCCACTTAAAGCCCTGCTGACAGCCCCATTTCTAGTAAAATGTTATATCCCTGCACCAAATGCATACAGGGCGAACTGCAGACATTGGTGTTCCACAATATTCAGGACTATTTATTTCTTGTCCGACATCCTATACGTGTCCTTAGGGACTCCACCACGAAATGCCGAAAGACCAAATACCTAGACCCTGCAAAGGATCACAGGACTCACCAGAGCAGCATCCATCAGAATCTGAACTTTGGAGACCAGAGACAGGAGGATAGAATTAAAACGTACTTCCTCAATTATAAAGCACATGCACTACCCCAGGACCTAGGAGAGGTACCTGGGACAACACACGCGTGAAGCTTGAACAGCATGTGACCACCAGAGACTGCAGTGGGGGTGAGTGGAGTGTGCAGGAGGGGTGAATGTGTCATGAAGGAGTGAGCATGTCTGTGGCAGGGGTGAATGCACAGATTTTTAACATTGTGGGCCTCATTATGATGTCCAACATTGTTGCAGAATCGGAAAGCCCGACATGAAAAGCCTGTGGGAAACCGACATAGTAATACCGACGGCAGAAACGCCATCTTCAAAGCAGGCCCGGACTGGTCGTTGCAGGCACCGGGAAATCCCCCGGTGCGCCGCAAGGGTGGGGCCGGTTTTGGGCCCTGGGTCCGTTTTTGTTACAGGGCCGTTTGTGCAGCATAGCTGCAAAATCGACCCTGTAACAAAATCGTCCGAAAACCGACACCTACAAACAGCTCGGTCGCACCCACAGGGGGCCGGCCGAGCACTTTGCCAGGGCCGGTTTTGGTTCTCAGTCTGGCCATGCTTCAAAGGATGACATGCCGGTTCCGACTGGCAGGCAGGCTCCTTGAGTCTGTCAGAAGCCAGCTGGAATGCCCGGCCGGTTTCACTTCTAAACACCGTCATTGTAATATGGCGGTTGAAAGTAAAACCGAAGATGTTGGTCGGAAAGCTTCTGACCACAGGTCAGAGGCTTTCCGACCGACATCAAAATGGTAAGGATTTCCAGCTACACACACCAACAGTATTGCAACCAAATAAATATGGAACATGAACTGCACCCACACTACTGAGGATCCTGGGGAAAGCCAAAACATAATCCAGTCTGACAGAACCTTTGACCCGGGAGTGGAGGTAGCCAGGCCTGAATGTTAGTTTTGCATTTGTCACCGCGTCTGGGACGGTTATGCCCAGACGTGGGTCACGTGCTCTCCATGCCACTGGAGTCAAGCTATCCTGGCTGATGAAGGCTGAAAGCCCGAAACCGGTCCTAGGATGCTCGATTCCAGTCACGGGAGGACCTGGCTTGGCAGTTCGGGCTGGACTGTTCCCATTGGGCGCAGGGTCAAGACTAATTTGCATTTGGCTGAGTCCAAACTGGAATGGCATGGTGAGCAAATAAATGATGGATTTAGACCCAGATCTCTGTACTGGGGTGAATGTATGACATTGTTCTGCATTCTGTCCATCAATTGTTCTTTTCGCGAGTGTGCTGTGAGGCCATACTAATGGGTATGTAGCACTGTACAAATCTCTTTTGACATAACTGAACAGGATATCTCCTGCCAAAGGATGGGCATAGAGAAGCTGAACCGAGGAGCTTTCACTTACAAAGCTGAGATGAACAAAGACGTTCTACTACCTTCTTGGAGGAAGAGGGAATATCTGGGAAACCTGAGGAAGAATAGCAGGACATCATCTGTGTAGGTTTCCGTCAAAAACAGATGCAATGGGGGCTGAAAGTCTTTATGTATCCGACCAAAATGATAACAAAATGTATGCTTGCATGTGCCCAAGGGATAGCAAAATTAATTTGTGCATTTCACCACAAGGATAGTGAAATATTTCTGAATATGTGTCCAAAAAGGATAGCAAAATGTACCTATGCATGTCACCTAAAGGATATCAAAATATATCTAAGCATGTAACCTAAAAGATGCCAAAGTGTATCTATGCATGTGAGCTAAAGGAGGACAAAATGTATCTATGCATGTGACCTAAAGGATGGCAAAATGTATTTGTGCATCTCACCAAAGGGATAACAAAATATTTCGAAATATGTGACAAAAATAATAGCAAAATGTAACTATGCATGTGACCTAAAGGATGGCAAAATGTATCTATGCGTGTGACCTAAAAGATGGCAAAATGTATCTATGCTTGTGACCTAAAGGATGGCAAAATGTATCTATGCATGTGACCTAAAGAATTTGGCAAAATGTATCTATGCATGCGACCTAAAAGATGGCAGAGTGGCACGTGATCTAAAGGATGGCAAAACGTATCTATACATGTGACCTAAAGGATGGCAAAGTGGCATGTGACCTAAAGGATATCAAAATATATCTAAGCATGTAACCTAAAAGATCTCCAAAATGTATCTGTGCATGTGACCTAAAGGATGACAAAATGTATCTATGCATGTGACCTAAAGGATGGCAAAGTGGCATGTGACCTAAAGGATATCAAAATATATCTAAGCACGTAACCTAAAAGGGAGTGATATGTAGCTAAGCATGTCAACACAAATGTAGGAAAATGTATTTATGTCTGTATCAATGTACGTCACCAAAAGTGGTGCTTTAGCCAAAACACCTTGGATTTAAAATATTCTGGAAATTGAAACGAGACAGTCAGACTTCCTTGTTAGACGTGTTCCATATAGTTTGGCAAGTCGGGCAAATACCGAGAAGTGCATTGATTTAGCCTATGCATGGAAGATTAGCCAATGATGACGAATTGTAAAGCTATAGGGGGGCGTTGCATCCAAGTAGATGTAAAACACGAAATCTGGGGAAATCATGGAACTATGAAATGGCAGCAGTGTGTGCTTGGAAGCAGAGCCAAGCACTTTGCGCTAATACTAGTAAGTTGTGCTGTTAGTTCTACAGTTAATATGTTAAAAATCTCTTTCGGAGATCTCTTCTTTCAACATCTCTGAGTCTCTGTGTTCCTCCCGCTCTCTCTTTTTCGATTTTCTCTCGGCTCTCACTCTTTCTTTTCCTCACTCCTCACTCCCCTCTACTCTTTTTTTTTCTCTCTCACGTTTTTTTTTATTATACAACACTTTGTCCTGCGCCTTCTTTCTTTCTCACTTACTTCTTTCCCTCTGCCATACATCTTTCTATTTGATCCCTCTGTTGCTGACATTTCCTTCGTGTACTTTTCTCTAATATCATAGTTTGATTTCATTTTTTTATGTTTTTTCGTTTCCTCGATCCCTCTCACACTTCCTGTTGGGTCTCTTCTCATCTTCTAGTTGTTTCTCTTTTTTCTGCCCTATTTCTTATTTTCTCTCTGCTCTTTAACGTTGTTTTGACATCAATTTCCTTCTATTATACTTTAAATTCTTTTGTGTTGCCTTCGTTCTTTATCACCCAGCTATCTTCTCAATCCTTCTTCTTTTTCACTCTCTCATGAGCAATTCACATATTCTTTATCTCGATCAAACTTCCTTATGTTTTATTTCTGTCTCTCTTTTCCTTGTCACGCTTTTTTCCTTTCCCGCATATTTCCCTTCTTGCTTTCCCTGTCCTTTCCTATTCTCTTTTCTTTTAAACTCTTTCACTCTTACATTCTCTTTCACATGCTTGTATTTGTCTTTTGTTGATATTTCCTGTCTTTCCTTCTTTCTTTGTACTTTATTTTCTTTTTTTCCTTTTTCACATACGTTTCATTCTTTTTCACATTCCTTGTCTTTATTGTTTTCCATTTGCATTAGGGGGTGTGTTCTCTCTTTCTCTATATCTCTCTTCGACTCTTTTCTTTATGCTTTCCCTCTCTCATTTCTTTCTCGGTTTCCATTCTATTTCGAGTTTCCATCTGTTTTCTTTCTTGTTGTTCCTCCTTTATTTTTTACATTTCTTTGCTCCAATTATACTTTTCCCCCCTTTTTCTGTCGTCTCTTCGCGATAATTTTCTTTCATTCCCGCTTTATTTCTCCTTTTTGTTCTTCGTTTATTTCCCTTCTTGTTCTTGTTGTTTTCCCTTTCTCTACATTGTTTCTTTCTCTTTTCCTCCATTAGTTCTCGTCTTCATATCTTTGTTTTCATTCCTTTATCTCTCTTTCTTCCTCCTTTTCTTGTCATCCCTGCCACTTTTTTTTAGTCTCTCCATATCGCCTCTCTCCCGTACTTCCTGTATTCCTCGCGTTTTCTTCTCTCTTTCCACTCCGTCCCGGCTGGGCTCTCGCAGCTGGCCTGCAGAGAGGAGAGCCAGGAAACTGGTGCGGAGATTTGCATGAAAGCTGACGGCCGCCCGGTGAGGTCACACATACCGGCCCTTTATTACTCTAAATTACTAACAGCCGCAGGAGAGTGAGGTACTGACGGACTGCGGAGGCCAATTGAAATAAGAAATCAAATCCACACACTGGGCCCTCTCCGACAACATGATGAGTCAGCAAAAAACACAAGCAGACCAAGTCATTCGGAAGAGTCTCTCAAACTGGTGAGTTTTTAATCCAGATATGACAATACCAGTAATTTACCAGGTGGTACCGCGCAAAGCGTGACATCTTCAGCCTGTCGAGTCGTTTTCGCCAAACAGTACGTTGTACTTTAGCTTTCAACATTCAGGGCTTTAAGTGGGCCGGGTCTTGCCGGTGTTCAGCACCAGAAGTTCTATAAAGCAGGTGCTGAGACGGGTCCCTATCGGGATCTACATTTTTGCCCTCACCTTCTGGTTTAAAAAACATGGGGGCATATTATCAAGCAGGGCAATAGGCAATTATCACCGCTTTAGCTGACGTTTTCGGCCACTAACGGCAATAATTCTATCGTCCTATTAGCAAGCTGTCGCTAACTGATGTCAGCGACAGCTTTTAGGCGATAGCGAGCGGTTTAGGGCCCGCTTTGCATGTCAGCGATGTTTATCGCTAATGACATGCAAAGTGGGCGTACCCAACCAGTTAGCGACTGAAAGCAGTCGCTAACGTCACTATCGCCTATTAGCAAGGCAGGTGTAGAGATGGAAATATTCGCGCTAAGCACGAATATCTCTAAATACTAACATCTGCCCAGACCAGTTCTTAGCCATGTTATCCAATGGGAGGTGGATAACATGGCTAAGAGCATTTTGTCGCTAATGCATGAATATTGCGGTATTCTCCGCGATATTCACGCATTTCGCCACTATCGCTGGATATTTTAGCTCAATGGAGAAAAACGTTGCTAATAGCATGTTTTCTCTGCTAACATATCCAGCGATAAAAAAAATGCGCTAAGCGCATTTTGCGATAAATATCGCTATTCCTTGGTAATATGCCCCATGATTCTTAACTCTGCAGCAGTGCCACCCTTTACTGCCTCTGATGTGACTTCAAAGAAACTGGTTATAGTTCTTTCACAGTCTCATCACTTCAGAACTGAAGCATTTTCAATATTCTATACTACAAATCCATGGTTGTTGCTTATTCATGTTATGCAACTAATACCCATTGACAAAGCCAATAGTACTGGCTTGTTGTAAGTGTAATGCTACTTGTTGTATTATATATATCTGGATGTAATGACAGAAGTAACGAAATACCACAAAGCTAAGCATAGATCTTCAGCTTAGATGTTTTAAGACATTCCCTTAATTACACCAGCCACGTCCCTCAGAGAGACCCCCCAAGTATTTTTTATTCCACTTAAATCCTTGTCAACATTGTTCTTCACGATCCAATGGGCTGTTGGCTAAAAATCCAGGAACGATAGATGGTTCTACGCAAAGAGTTTGTGAATTTGCTATGGTGAGCTCCTTAACTTCATTGTAACTTTTTTCAATTCTGTTAAGTGCAAAAAATAACAGGAAAGAAAGGGGATGAAAATGGTCCCTTCTTGGCCTCAGGACAAGATGGTCTCTGCCACTCAAGGCAAAATAATGCAATGCGGCTAACCGAAGCGCTGAGCCGCCCACAAAGCTGCTAAAGTTTCCCAGGTTCAGTGACGGACAGGGACACAAAAAAATAGACCTAGGTGCCAAGCTCAAAATGGCCCGTTAGTGAATTTGATAGCTAAAGACTGTCCCATGTTTGCAAATCGGGACAGTTTTGGACTTGTAAAAACACAGGGGCATAGTTATCATTCTTGATGCATCGCACTTGAGACGCAAGAGCTACGCAACATTAAAGTCATGTTTATCAAGCCATGCAAGGCCACCTTGCATGGGCCTGCGTGGCTTGTTAATCTTGAGTAACTCATCGCAGCGCAAATCGCTGAGTTACGTTACTATTGCCCCAGGGGGGCGTTCCCACTCATCCACCCGTTGATTTTAGCACATTACCAGATTTACCATTACTGGTAGACCTGTGATCGCGTCAAAATACTATGCCTCCCAGGTGAGGGGTAACGAGGAGAAATATCTTTATTTCTCCTTGTTTTTTCATCTTTAAATGTGTGCTGCATAGAAACAGAAAAATGACTCCTCCGGGGATTGTTTTTGTGTAGGAGGTTGTCCCTTCTGCACAAAAGCAAGACTGCTTACAATGCAGGCACGCTTGCACCATCTTGCAAGGTTGCCTGTGTTTGGACGCTAGGCAGCCGAGTGTGCCAGTGGATGGAAAGGGAAGGATTGCCCTGTATGATGCTAAATATTTCGCATTCCTGACATTTTACTCAGAGCAGCAAAGTGGCTTGCTGCATTGCACTACATGAATATTTGATAAATGAGCCCCACACTGTATAAGTGTTTCACATTCTTTGGAAAACTGCATAGATTTGAGCTTGCTATGAGCAATATTTAGGGCTTTCCTGTGACAGTTCATGTGAGACATATTGTAAACAGCAAGGGGCTTGCAGTCCATCCAGTGCTAGGCATTCGTTGGCTACATTGACACTCTTATTTGCTGCCTTCAAATTGGCCACATGCTGGCTTCACTTCCTCTTCCTTGCCTGGAGCATGGACCAAGTGCTGATTGGTTCAGTTTGATTGCTGTCCTTCTGCTAATCGTGCTGTGATTTAGGCACTACTTTTATTAGGTCTCGCCTATGCAGCGTGCATGCGCTGCATTAGAAAATGTCCTTTTGGAATCGCTTCACTTTTCGCCCAAAAAGTGCATGCGTTGCATTGCTTTCAATAGCAACGCGTGCACGTTTGGTGATTCCCTTGCGGGAGTGAGCTTTGATGCCATGTGTTAGCAATTATCGCTCCTGGCGCTGCTTGCTCCCACAAGAGAAACGCTTTTACTTTTGCAGACACTTTTTTTGTACTTTTAGCGCGAGACGCACGCTCTTCTCATCTTTAGAATCAGGATTATAATAATGCTCGCCTCTCCAGACTTCATAGTTCCAGTAAGCAAACATGCAGGGCCCGATTCACAGAATGAACTTAAGACTAAATCCTAAACTTACTACTATTTGGTATTCACAGAATGCACTTACTACTTTCGGGATTCACAGATTAAACTTACTACTTTCGAGATTCACAGAATGAACTTACTACTTTCGGTATTCACAGAATAGATTTAAGACTACTAACTTTACGTCCGCACTCGGGCCGTAAATTCCGGGCCGGAGGCGGAGTTTCCGGCTTGGGGGCGGAGCTTATGGCCCGAAGGCGGAGCTTCCGGCTCGGAGGTGGGTATTTAGCCATGGCTGAAATCTCTACCTCTGGGCCGGAAGCTCCACCTCCAAGCCACAAGCTCCGCCTCCGGGCCGTAAGCTCCGCCCCCAAGCCGGAAACTCCGCCTCCGTGCCGGAATTTACGGCCGGAGTGCGGACGTAAAGTTAGTAGTCTTAAATCTATTCTGTGAATACCGAAAGTAGTAAGTTCATTCTGTGAATCCCGAAAGTAGTAAGTTTAATCTGTGAATCCCAAAAGTAGTAAGTGCATTCTGTGAATACCAAATAGTAGTAAGTTTAGGATTTAGTCTTAAGTTCATTCTGTGAATCGGGCCCGATGAGTATATTATGCTTTATGTTCCCATCACAATGCTGACATTTGCTGCCAGACTTTCCTAGATCACTCTTGACTCCAGCACCCAACATGCTACAAGCATTAAGATGCAAATATTTTGAAAGGCTCTAGTGTAACTCCCACTTATGCCTTATTTAAGACAACCAGAGTACCTTTTACATTAACGATCATGGGCAACACAGGTAAACTCTACACTCTTCTTTAGCGTATTCATCTAATGCAGCATACATAAATGTGGTGAGCGTCAAAATAAACAATATGTACAAATATGAAACACAATGAAGTCAGCAAAAGTTGGTTATTTTATGCAGTAACAGATCAGGAAACCGAAGGATAACCCCACTGTTGAAAAGATGACCACCCTTGTCAGAGTTACCTGAATTCAGCTTAATGTTGGTCTTCCATTGCTGATGTTTTAGTAGATGTTATTAATCCGTAATTTTAGCACGTCTGGGTCGCATAACAACCAATACATCTGCTGAACATATTCAGTAAGCAGTCTGAGATATGAAAGTACTGGTAATTTGTAAGATGATTTTGGATTGGGGCATAGGGAGCACCTCGGCCAATTGTAGCGCAGCACACAATTCCAAAGCTGATTGGCTGAGGGGTCTGTACATGCCTTCGTCCAAGCCCTTCTTCCTTTTAAGCTGTCGGATACAACCTGCCTAGTTCAGAGAGGAATATTAGTCACTGACTGGGCGTTGTTGTGTGTTTTTGGGCCAGTGGGAAGGGGGTTTGGGCAGTTTGTAGTAGGGCACTGTTTTGTTACAGTGAACAATGGTTGGACACTGTTCTAGTGTGTTCACGATTGACAGCCAGGCATCCCCCTTTGCCTTTGTAATCATTTCAGGATTTGGCACCTAAAGGGGCGCAGCCGTGTCCGGCAAAAGACGGAGTGGCAGTTCTCTGAGGCGAATGTGGTATTTACTGACAGTGCTTATTACGTTTGCTTTGTGGTTTTTGTTCGATGCGTACCTTGATGCTACATTGACTGCTCTGTGGTGTTTCAGACAACATATCAAACGTTTTGTGACATCCCTACTAGGGTAGACAGTGACAGGTCACATTTCTCATGGTACCCAGGCATGTGATAATCTGCATGGCACCCATACACGGGTCAAATATTCTTCTTGGCACACCTATACGAATTGCTTTTTGCATGGCACCCACACCCCAGAGAGGCTTTGATGTTGTCTTTTAAAATATGTTTTGACCATTGAAAAAAATTGTCTTCGTTCTTTAATATTCACTAGTGATGGATGACCTGTGAGTTTTACTAAACAAGCATCACGTAGACTGAGGCATTTGTAGTTGCCCTATATGTTAAATGTAAACTGGATGAAGCTCAATTGTCTGCAGTTGAATGCGGTAAAGACGGAGGCGATGGTAGTTGGTAAGCAGCCCTCTTTATGGTCACATTTGTGGTGGCCGTAGGAGCTGGGACCTACTCCGACCCCTAAGGCTAAAGTCCAGAATCTGGGAGTATGGTTCGATGTCACCCTCTCCAATTCAGAGCAGATATCAGCTGTGGTTGGAGCCTGCTTTGGCATTCTTAAAATGTTGCAAAAAATCCTGGACTTACTCCCATTAGATGCCTTACGAACCATTGTACAGGTCAATGTCACATCCCGTATAGATTATTGCAATGTCCTGTACTTAGGGGTGACCACAAGAAATCTGAACATCTTGCAGAAGCTTCAGAATGCTGCAGCTTGGTTGATTCTGAATATTCCTAGGGGGGCCTCGGTGGGGGAGGCCTTGAGGAAATTACATTGGCTCCCCATACAGGCTAGAGTCACCTTTAAGGCCTAGTGTTTTAGCAACAGGATCTTTCGTTGCGGGCCCCCATGGGGGTGGGGGGGTGGGGTGCTACACGTTGGGGGTACCTATGGCACCCCTCTATACCCCCCTACATTTGCATGTACAAGGAGGCAGGCACCGCACGGTACATGCAAATGTAAACCATGTATTTTTACTTTGTGGTGGGTGCTGCCACCTGCCACAATGTAAACATACAGAATGCGCCCGCCAGTGTGGCGGGCGCATCCTAATTCGTTTTGCGGGACTGCCGCACCTATGGGGGGCGGTCCCTTTTCAAGCAGCGATGGCAGGCGGACAAACGTATTCAGCCCCAAAGAGTTGGGTTGGAGTATCTGAGTTTCTATACAAAGAGTGTTTTCTGTTTCACTAAGGACTTTTGAGGCATTTGACAAATCTGTGCAAACAATTCCAAAAAAGTTCATCTACCTATACTCCATCAAAGAAAGTTTCACGCTGATCTGTCATAATCTGTCACGTGAGTACCAAGAAAAAGGGGGAGTCTCCAAAATGTTGATGTCCCATGTTGATTTCCATAGGAACATTTTCTCTCCAATGCAGAAAAAATGGCTGAACAGAATTGCACCAAATTTGGCAAAAAGTTAGAACTTTCCTCAAAAAGCATGCTTTACGTGATCTGATGTACATTCTCTCAGTCGTTTAAAGAGAGACTTGGATTGGGTATGAAGGAGTTATTGCTCATAAAAAGTTAAGTGTATCTGGATGGTTGGTCCCAGAATCCTGCATATCGATAAATTAAACAAATAGGGCCTTCTGATTCGACGAGGGAGTGTTTTATCCCAGCTGCCATTCTGGTACCATAGTACAGGTGCCACTCAATCAATCAATCATTGGTTTTTTAAGTGCGACCACTCACCCGTAAGGGTCTCAAGGCACTGGGAGGGGGATGGGAGGCGCTGGGTCCTGTCCATCAAGGAAGAGGTCTATCGAAGATCTATGTTTTGAGGTCCCTCCTGAAGTTGGGGAGTGATGTTGTGTGTCTGAGGTGGAGCGGGAGGGGTTCCAGGCTCTGGCCGCGAGGAAGGAGAAGGGGTGGCCTCCCGATCTGGACTTCCTGGTGCAAGGGAACACGGCGTGGGAGAGCTGGGCTGATCGTAGGGTCCTTTGGGGTGCGTAGACTGTGAGTCGGCTATTCAGGTATGCTGGTCCGGTGTTGTGGAGAGCTTTCTGCAGCAAATAATCTTTTTGACTAACCCCAACTTTGACCAACATGTTGAGGTCTACATTATATGACTTGAGGACTCAACCCTGAATCCTCCAAATTTCAGTGAATAAAGAGCATAATGGGGTAGGGTGGGCACTCCCTGTCCCTAAGCCCATGTGGAGATCAATGACAATAAATAACAAAATAAAATTCAGGGTGCTGGTAATGCAGTACCAGCAACTGGTACTGCAGTACACAGCATGGTAGTCCCTGTAGTACAGGTACCATTAACACAGTCCCAAAAAAACATTAACAAAAAAATAAAAGGGACCAAAAAACCATCATCAAAATACAAAACTCGGGTTATATACCAGACCTTGTGGCCAATCACGAATGTCTGACATAATATCGACAGACAGAATATCGAAATGCAAAAATATCGGAGCAAAAATATCGGAATCCTATCTTCATTAAGGTAAGTACAAAAATATTGAAAAAATAATATCGTAGTACAAAAATATCGGAATCAAAAATATCGTTTTTTTAAATCTATTAATAATAATGTAAAAATAATTTTAAAATACATATAATTTTACAAATATTAAATAAAAATATTAAAACAAAATTAAAACTAATACATATACATTTAAAATAAATTAAACACTTAATAATTTAATGTAATTTTAATTTTTTTCATGTCATTTATTTGATTTAATGTAATATTTTTACCCTGTACGCCTGTACCCCAAAAACCCAAAACTGACCCTGAACCCTAAAAATATCCCTGTACCCCAAAAACTCAAAGCTGACCCTGAAACCTAAAAATACCCCTTTACCCAAAAACTGAAAACTGACCCTTATCCCTAAAAATACCCCTTTACCCAAAAACTGAAAACTGACCCTAAACCCTAAAAATACCCCTTTACCCAAAAACTGAAAACTGACCCAGAATCCTAAAAATACCCCTTTACCCAAAAACTGAAAACTGACCCAGAACCCTAAAATACCCATTTACTCAAAAACTGAAAACTGACCCTGAACCCTAAAAATACCCCTTTACCCAAAAACTGAAAACTGACCCTGAACCCTAAAAATACCCCTTTACCCATGACCTGAAAACTGACCATGAACCCTAAAAATACCCCTTTACCCAAAAACTGAAAACTGACCCAGAACCCTAAAAATACCCCTTTACCCAAAAACTGAAAACTGACCCTGAACCCTAAAAATACTCCTTTACCCAAAACTAATTTATATTATTTAATTACCAATTAATTATTAATTAACAATAACAATAAAGTAAATATATTAGCACATTTGCTGTAATTAATTTAATTTAATAATTAATGTTATTTTCCCAATTAATTAATTAAGAATAACAATAAATTATATATAAAAATATTACTATAATTAATGTAATTAAATAATTAATATTAATTAATTACCAACTAATTAATAATTATAAATATGCACAAAATTATATTAATTAATTAACTAATTAATAGAAATTAATTACCAATTAATTATTAATTAAAATATGTACAAACATATATCAATTAATTAATTATTATTAAATTACTTCCCACCCTATTCCCCTATAAACCCATTACCCGCTACAGAACATATTTATCAATTAATCAATTAATTAAAAATAATTAAAAATTATTTCTCAATTAATTAATTAACAATTCCTACTAATTAATAATTAATTTAACATAATTAAATTACTTCCCACCCTATTCCCCTATAAACCCACAACCCGCTACAGTAGTAAAAGACAATATTTAATTAAATTACATTAAAAATAAATAATAAAACATAATAAATACAATATAATATACACTAAATTTATTTAAAAATTGATATTAGTAACATCGAAGTTATTAATTTTGATATTATTGACATTGATATTTACAACTTCGATATTACTGATATCATACTAATATCGATATTAAGACTGTCGATATTACTTACCTTCGATATTTTGTCCCATCGATATTTAAACTTCGATATTTTTGTATATCGATATTTAAAAATTGATATTTTGTCTGTGTACCGCCAATCACATTGTTCAGGCCAAAGGCTGTGCATAGCAGAGTTTAGGCACTGATGGATAGATGGATGCAGGGCTCGGTTGGAGGCCAGGTTCTGATGCCAACCCTCTTTACTGCTCACAACTAGCGGCAGTGTGCATGAGGGGGTTGGTCCCGCGTGTGGAGTTTGGTTGTGGGGTTTGGCCATAATCCAGACCCTGTGGCCAGCTCCCTGCAGCCCACAGCTGATGGCTAAACCCCCTGCACAATGACCGAATGGGCATCTGTGGGAGGGGTTTAGATGCAAGGCCTGCACACAGACCAGATGTTGTGACTAACGCCCCCGCTGTCCACAGCTGAAGCCCGTGTGCAGCAGGGGGTTCAGCTCTTGTGTGGGCATTGAGTACAGGGTCAGCCATAGTCCAGGACCTGAGGTTTACCTTCTGCAGCACAAAGCTCACGGCTGATGATAATGCACAGTGCTGCCCAGATCCTGGGACCAAACTACTGCTGCTCACAGCTGAAGGCCATGTGCATTGGGTAGTTGAATGTCTGTGCAGAAAATTAGGTCCAGGACCCAACATAGGCCAAGTCCCGCAGCTAACCGCGCTTCTGTATGCAGTGAGGTGGCTTTAGGCGTAGGTTGCCTGAGATGTTTGGGGATACGCTCAAGTTTGAATATGACCAAAGTAACCTAGAAATTAATTGAAAAAAACAAAAGTTACAGAGACCTTATTGTTAACTGTAGTAAAAAATACCTTAACTTATGTTTAAAAAAACAGAAGCTACATTATAGTTAAGTCTTGGAATGAGATAAAAATTGACATATAAAAAACAAAAATCTGCTGAAATATGCCAGTTATAGTTTACAGAGCGAATTATACCACGCGCCCCCAACATGGAGTGCTTATGGCTTCATAAATCCATTTTATTTTACATATAAAAGGCATATTTCACAGCAATGATTGTTAGGTGAGCCGAACACAAATTTCCTCATGCTTAGCATTGCTTATATATTCTAATAATGCATTTTAGAGTATTCAAAGATGTAATGTTTAAATCAGGCATTTTAAATATGTGCAATTACTAGGTTGACTCAATTGTTTGAAAAATGCACTGCAAAATATAATTAACATTATAAATTAGATAATAACCATTGTCAATTACTGGGTGGGTGTAAACTACTTCTGAGATTCATGGAATTATAAGTATTCCCACATCACAGATGGTCAACTTGTTTCAGCCAACACAGATACATGACAGGTCAAAGGCCTTCTTCAGGACTGGGAACTTTGTCTCAAATGGATCATTCATACATACTCATTCATTCAGAAAACAGCATGCTTTTCATCCATTTTTAATTCCTAGCAGCCTCACTTCTCCTTGAAAGGAACCCTAATCAGTAGTGTAATCTAGCATCATAGGGGACTCAAAGGAGGCAGTCTCCTGTATTCACACATTTATCAAAAATCCACTGCCCGCATCTCACCTACTCACCCTAAGCCCCTGAAGATTGCAACTGTGCTAAGCATTATAACTATATGAATGAAACAGGTTGAACATCTCTGAGGTGGAATTAATTGTAACTCCTGGAAATGGCGATTATTTTTAACAATATCTTTGGAACCCACAATAAAGACAATCTATCTAGGAATTCCAAGAGATAATTTTAAGCTTGTAGGGAATATGTTACCATCCTACAACAATCTTCTGAACTCTCTGACAAGATCCAGGCCAGCCTGACCACCCCAGGGTGTGGATTGATTACCACGAAGAAGCTTGCCACAAAATGAGGGTGAGGGTTCCTGCCCATAAGAGTGATGCACCTTGATAGGTGGAAGGAAGACACTAATCTGTACAACAGTAAAACTGTTTGGCACGCCTCTTAGGGGCTGATTCCGATCTCATAAGAAAGACCGCCAAACAGGATTCGTAAAGAGCATATCCAATTTGGAGCCTATCTTTCCATCCGAATCGTACCCCGTTACAAACGACCAAGTACAGTGAGATTGCGTCCACGCCAACCGAATCGTTTACGAACCAGAATCTATCCGTCCGATTCGTACAGAGCGCAATTCATGCCGAGCAATGGAGCCAGATTCCGAATGGGCAAGTACGATGCACGATTCGGACAGCTGTATCGACTCGGTCCCAGCAAATGTAAGCCGCTGTCGGAATCGGACTTTGGGGGGCCAGAGCAGGCCCCCCTTTACCCAGAGCACTCTGAATTGATTCACGGGGGTGCGCATGGTCCTCCCGATCCAGGCATGCACAGTGTGGCGGGCAAAATAGGGTGCCCGCCTCGGTGTATTCGCTTTTCCCCACCCACCCCATTTTTGCTATGCGAGCCTGTGTACGCGTCCGTAAACAAGCTCCCATAGAGTGCTATGGGAGTCCGGCCGAACCGAGTCCGTAACCATGCGGTTGCATCGTACTCGCTCGGTTGGACTCGCACAATGAGTCTCGCTTGGAAAGTCCTCCATGTCCGATTCGTAAGGAGGGCTTACCAAGCGAGATCGTAATCGGCCCCTTAGTGTTCAGTTACCGTGCCCTAATCAGAAAGATTCTCATCCAGAGTAGTTTGCTAGTGGTACTGACCTCTGGCCATTTTGGATTTTTTTTTCATTTGCCGTTCAATTTAATGAGGTTGCTTATCCTTTCATTCAGATCTTTGATAGCCTCTGGATCTATCTATGCAGCCAAAATTACACTCTGAGACCTAGCCCCCTTAAGCCAGGTCATATCAAAAACTCCCCTGCCACCCAAGTTCTCCTGACATGGGCACTATGATCTTTGCCTTCATATTGCCTTGTCAGGGTCCTCATTTCCCCTGGGTCTTATCTGGCCACAGACTCTATCGGAGAGCCACACACAAGGTGCAATGTGCATGTACATGTTTAGAAAACAATAGTCTAAAATATAAATATAAAATAAGTGTACACACTAATGGAAAAGAATAAGGTCCTTCGGTGGCTGGAGGCTTTTCAATGCGACCTAGTCGTATGTAGTTTGCATCACAAAATCAAAGACAGGACGCAAAACGTTAGTGAAGAATTTGTGACCACTTTTTGTGACTGGTTTTTAGTAAATCTGGCCTTATGAACCATACAATAGAAAACATATAGCCAGTGGCCAAAGGAGTAGGGGGAAGAATATAAATACTATGAGAAGGCAATACATGTCATTTTAAAGCTGGGAAGAGGGGAAAGGCATTGGGTGGAGGTTATGAAAATATGTGAATTTATTGCACAAATTCATTTGTAATTTGATAATAACGAAAATTATTGGCAGAGTGTATGTCAACAGGTAAATGACAAAAGTAAAAATGGAAAGGGATAGCCATAAGTGCATTTATGGCAATTAAACATAAGACAGTATCTAGCAAAATTTTATTTGGATAAGGCAATATGTTCACATTGGATTCATCTTAGGATACTGATGGAGTTTAGGAAAATGTTGACACCAACACTGTTAGACATTCAAACAAATACCAAGGAATGGCTATACTGAGGATGTCAGTTAGACATCTCAATTATGCATACATTAATTTTGTCATACTAAACATCAACTTGGGTGTTGAGTATTAAGGGATTTTCAGCCCCGAATATCAAATGACGGAAGAGAAAAATGTCCCAAACTTATATTTCCAGAAGATCAGCACCCCATCACACATCATAAAAAATCCAAAATGTGTTGGCTAATCTGAGGTTTAGTCCAACTAGCATTAGCAATAGTCCTTGTGTGTCTTCACCCTATGGCTTCCAAAGGGTCGTTCATCTCCCGATAAAATCACAATCATTGTCCGTTAAAGCGAGAAATCCTCCTGCCAACACTTGTTTCGATCCTGAAGATGTGTAGTCTATAGGAACTTCATCAGGGCTCATTCAAAATCAATACAGGGTCATCGATGAACCGCTAATGTGGCGCGTCACTTGTAAGGCATATTATTCCAAATAGCTTCTGCTCTTTTATCTCAAGCATATTTTCTTTAAGGTGAGCTGAAACTTCGTACAACATTCTATCCCTGTTGTCAGAGTAATGATGGTGTGCTGATCTTGTCGAAAATTAAGGCATCTTAACAATTTGCAGGATACAGACGTGGCACAGGTGAACTGTAGAAGAATATATTTAGAAATAATTCTCAAACCATGAAAGGTGCAAGAAGGTTGGAAATAGGGGGGTGCAAAATGTGCGTAATGTGCGTCCACACAAGTAGGCGAAATTACACGTAATTACATGAAATTCAAATCTATAATTTAGTGCTGTATTTTAGCACAACATGAGTCCTTGTGTCACTTTTGACACAAGAGTGCGTTTTGCGGAGAACAAAAATAGCACACAAAAAAACAACTTGCATGAACAACAGTGTTCTAACCTACGTGTTATTATTGCCTTATTGTGGGCAAATTTTGCCTCAAATGACACATAGTTAAGTGGTGTGCAGCCATGGTGTCATTTCAGAAATTTCCCATAGCAAGCAGAATATTAAATTCCCAACATTTCTCGAAATTCGTTGGTATGTTTTCAATTTCGCACAGGCTTTGTTGGGTACGTGGGACCTTTACGCAGATCCCACTCTTGTGAAAATAAATGGAAAATACTATGATGACTAACTAAAGGACACCTTAAATTCACTTTATTTCAGATACTATTGCACTCTTGGCAGGGGTCGTAAAGGGGGTGCAAGAACAGAAAGTAAACAGAGCTTTAAACGTCGATGTTTGCTTTCTGTGACATCCACTATATTCCCTTCCCTTTCAACCACCTCCTGAGAACTAAAGAGTAGGCTGATGAGGGGGTCAAGGGGCCAAGCCTGTGACGTCACGGTCAAAAGGTGTATGATGTCACTTCTTCCCTCCTACTAGACATTTTGGTGAATAAAGTCCATGAATTCTGATTCGGAAGACCAGGAACTCGACGCTCTGAGGTGTCGCTATCCATGACGTCATCATGTAATCGGAATAGCAACCTCTCTCCCCACCTAGCCCTTTCTGACCCCTCTGCCCTCTCTCCCTCACTCACCCACAACAGGAGGCGCCATCTCCGGGAATAATGTTTGTATGTTGGTCAATGCTTGTTGCATGTTCCCGACCGCCCCTCGAACCATGTGTGATTTTCTGCATATGCACAGTGCACGGTCTCTACAATCCAGTGCCGCCCCACTGTACTTAACCTTTGACCCGTGGAAACAACGACATTGAAGAATGGTGCTTGGAGATGGGATGGCAACAGTGGTTTACAAATAAGTTAACCGCAGGGTGGACACATTTCGGGGGTGGGGGGCCCTGCACCCCCAGCATAGCAGCCGTGGGAGCCGAGCCACACAAGACGGAGCCCAGAGAGACAAATATTTGTACCTAGACTTCACAGACCAACGACAAGGCATGTCTCCAACCCCCTCTCCTGTCCGCGTGCACACTATTCAAGGCACATTCCTCGAGCGCCCTCCTTTCATAGGGGTGGACCCGGGACCCTCCTACGGCCATTCCGGAGCTTTGTGTCGGGTCTGGAGCCACATTGTCCCCGGAGACCCGAGGTCACCCCGGAGGGGAACAATTAGCTAAAGGCAGAGACACTGCTTTAGGGAGACCTGGGGGCAGGTCACTGAACGTCCAGGTGATAAATGCACTGCTTTTTAAAACAATTTTAATGGAGTTTTTAATAGCGCAAACTTGACCCGGTATCTGGTATCAGAGCGCTTTACATAGCACCAGTTGCGTTACATGAGGACACATTCATTTTTGTTAGGCACGGGGAGATTATCCCCCAGATGCATCAAAGTTATGTTTTGCGAGTCCTTAATAGCGAATTTTAAGGAATCGCTATTAAAGACTCGCAAAACGGGATGCATGTAGGAATCGCAATGTAATTTGCGATTCCTACTGATTCCTTATTTGTGATTCGCTAATTGCTAATTGCAAATTAGGAATGGCTTTCCCATTCATTCCTATGGGCCTGGCGATTAGCAATTAGCGAATCGCAAATGTGCCGCAATTTCAAGGGTGCCAGGGTGTCCAAAGGACACCCTGTTGTACCCCTGAAATGGTAATGTTCACTGGTGTTGCGCACACACATGTCCCAAGGACATGTGTGTGTGTAATATACAACTTAGAAAATGCACTAAAGTGCATATTTCTAAGTTTTTGCTTTTTACCACATAGTTTGGATTCGCGGTAAATAGCGGCCCCAGATTGCGAATTCGCAATCTTGGAATAGTTCATGCATTGCATTTAAGGAATCGCAAATTACGATTCCTTAAATGCAATCGCAATTTGAGAACTCGAAATTATTTGCGAATTCTTAATTTGCGAGTGCATGAACCCTTGATGCATCTCAAATGCCATTTTTGCGGGTGCAAACGGCCGAATTTTGTGATTCGCACCGTTTGCGCTCGCAAAAATGCTTGATGCATCTACCTGTAAGTGATTTGCCCAGAATCACAGGATGTTCAGCATCATTGCCAAGACTTGAACCCAGTTTCCCAGATTCGAGGTCGACTGCCCTAGCCTTTAGGCCAACTCCTCTCTGGATTAAGACAGTCTGTGCCAAGGTGGCTCCAATCTAGAGCTGCTTAGGGCCGGAATCAGAGAGATTTGAAACTAATTAGGGAGACTCCCTTGGTCAGGGAGACTGGTCATCCAAGGCAGGAGCTCTGTTATGTCATGTTATGTCTATTGTAAAACGCACAGGGTTGGATTGGTAACGCGGGCACTCGGGAAATGGCCAAAGGGCTGGTAGCTGAGCAGCTGTGGGCTGCATTTTTCTGGCAGCCTGGGGGCTGTCTGTGCTGTTAGCATCTAAGGCAGGAGAAAATCCCCTTTGGGCAACTTTAGATCACCAAACCATATGCATTAAAACATATCACCATATCACCAGAACATAACACCACCACCATCAAAGGCCAAGTGCAAGAAAAATTCAAATATTCTATTAAAAATAACCAAACATGTGGTCCCTCATTGAGAATATTTAAAAGAATTAAAAACCAATTTGTGACAATTCATACAAGTTAAAATCAGTACATTACTGGGAGAACTGTAAGAAAATGTGTTTCCTATCATATAAAGGCAAATACAGCAGACCAAAATTATTTGTCAGACACTAGATTTTTTGTGCATAGGAATTACCGACATATGTCACCACAGTCTATGGTATGCCTTTAAACAAAAGAGCATTGGCACGTTTCGGTGGGTATATATCTGCTTTAACACCACCTTCTTCAGGAAAAGAGTTGATATCAACCAAATCACATTACGGATCTGTTGTAAATCCAAGGTATTTGTCCAGTTTGATTTGTAGAGGCAAATGGGAGGAGGTGTCACTCCCTTTCTCTCCCTGGGCCGGGCCATTAATGTACGCTGATTGAGCGTGTGCAGAGGACCTGAGCAGAAGTAGTCTCATTTGCATTCATGTGTGGCTCAGTGGTGTGAACTAATCTGTGCATTTTTTTTTATCTAAGTGAAGTTAAACCATGCCCCCCACCCCCTTTCTTGTCATAAAATTTCGCCAAATCAGTGTTTTGCGGTAAGGTAATACGCAAATGTGCGGCACTTTTTTTTGGATGTGCCTGTGCCAATTTTTGTTCCCAATCCAACCCTGAAAATGCACTATCACCCGCAGGGTATCCTAGCACTGAGCAGGTGTGTGCATCGAGCCCTGCCTAGGTTGGATAATTGAAAATATAATCAAAAGAAAAGGGGGGACTAGGAGCAAATAAAGGTCCAGTACCTGTGCTCCTAAATAATGATCAAGTCAAATGGGGGTAACTGTAACTAAAGGAAAAAGACAAGAGAGAGCTATCTAGACTCAGGACAGGACATCAAGGGCGATCCCCAGGACTGTCTCTTGTTGCCGTCACACACCCCTGTGGATGTCATGCTTCATTATTGGGTGGGTGCTCCTCGTCGGGCAGGAGCTACTACATCCTACGGTTGCCCAGAAGGGTCACTTTAGAGGAGTTCTTTTATTTTTACCGCCGTCTGATGAGTGCGAGTGTGTTCAAGTGGGGTGGCTGTGATATGTAAGACGGAGTGAATTAAAACTGACTAATGGATGTCAAATCAACCTGTAATATACAGACTCCCGTGCCAGATTAAAAACCAGAATAGGTTTGTGCTACTTAGGGGTTAAGATGTACCCAAGTAACTCGATGCATGTAAGTGAGGTAAAACTAATTAATTGAAAAGCCGGGTCTTCAGTTTCTTGCGGAATCATGAAGAGAAGAGGTGGCTCTGGTGTGGCATGTGAAGCCGTTCCTGATTTAGGTGCGGCAAAGCTGCCATCTTGCAAAATAACTTCCCCGCGTGAGGAGGGGCTGGGCCTTAGAGGGGGCGGGGCTTGGTGCAGAGAGTTAAGAGGCACTCTGACCCTCACCAAGCCCCCCAAACCCCACCCAAAAAAAAAGTGTCACTGGGGCTGATTCACAGAACTAACTTAAGACAAAATCCTAAACTTACTACTTTTGGTATTCACAGAAGTTAGGATTTTGTCTTAAGTTTGTCTTAAGACAATCTTAAGACAAACTTAAGACAAAATCCTAACTCAAGTCTGTCTTAAGTCTGTCTTAAGACAAACTTAAGACAAAATCCTAACTTCTGTGAATACCAAAAGTAGTAAGTTTAGGATTTTGTCTTAAGTTAGTTCTGTGAATCGGGCCCACTGAGTCTGTCCCGGAAGTTCTGGGGTATTTTCACAACTTTTAATGGACATTAGCTGCTTACTGCCCACCGAAAATTAGCAGGATGTCTACTATGTACAGGGGTTTTCAGATTATTTTCCCGCCACTGTGTGGTTTCGGCTCCTGACTGTGTGACTGTGTGAAGGGAGAGAAAATCATGTGACACACAGTGGCGCCATGTGAATTGGCAGGTCTGGGCGCAGTGTAAGAGTATGCCTGTCCTCCTGATCTGGTTCTGTGTGTGCGAGTAGGAGACCTGCAGTGTGGAGGTGTCTGGGTGATTGGTGGAGGTAAATGAGACTGGTCAGGTAGAAGGGGCCTAATTTGTGTAGTGTCTTGATCATGTGGGTGAGGAGTTTGAAATGAGCGCATTTTTGTAACAGGAGCCAGTGGAGCTCCCTGAGGTGTGTGGTGATGTGGATGAGTATGGCTGCTGAGCTCTGGTTGGTTTGCAATCTTCTAATGAGTTGCTTGGTGATCCCGGCTTAGAGGGTGTTCCCATATTTTAACTTGCTGGTGACTAGGGCATGAGTAACAAAATTTCTAGTGTTGCTTGTGAGCCATTAGAAGATCTTTCTCGCCATCTTCAGGTTATGGAAGAAGGATGCAGTGACACTGAGGTACATGCATCAAAGGATTTTGCGATCTCAAACGGTGCGAAACGCAAAAATCGGCCATTTGCGATCGCAAAATCCTCTTTTGGAATGCATGAAAGTTCAAGGCCCTCGCAATTTAAGAATTCGCAAATATTTGCGAATTCACAAATTGCGATTGCATTTAAGGAATCGCATTTTGCGATTCCTTAAATGCAATGCAAGAAACCTTTTAAAATTGCGAATTCGCAATTAGGATGAACCTCGTGGTAATTTGCGAAAAATTATTAAAATGTTCAAATTAGCATGTTAAACACTGTCATGTTACAGACACACATGTCCTTAGGACATGTGTGTGTGAAACATGCACTTTAAAATACATTTCAGGGGTGCAGGAGGGGGTCCTTTGGACCCCCCCCTGCACCCATGGAATGCATTAACATTTTGCGAATCGCTAATTGCAATTCGCAAAATGTCAATGCCTTCCCATTGATTCCTATGGGCCTTTTGGCCCATAGGAATCAATGGGAATTGCGAAATCGCAAATTAGAATTCGCATAATATTTGCGATTCGGTAAAAATTGCGATTTTTACCGATTTGCAAAAATTATGTGAATAAATTGATGCATCCCGTTTTGCGACTCCTTATTTGCGATTCCTTAAAAATCGCTAATAAGGAATCGCAAAACGTTTTGTTGATGCATGTCACCGATAATGTTCAGTTTGCTTGTCGATGATTATTCAGAGGTTTCTGGTGTGTGTGCTGGGTGTGGGTCCAAGTTCGGCCGGCCACCAGTTGGCCATAGTCAGGGCCGGCTTTAGGGCAGTGCGACTGGTGTGGCCACACTGACCTGTGAATCGGGCACTGACCTCAGTGGGCACTGTGTTTAGAAATGACTTATGATTGGAGAGACAAGAGGCACTTTTGCCCGGTGGTAGTGACAGTATCCGAGGCGGCGGTTATGAAATGTGGGGGGTGCCAAAAATGATTGCCGCACCGGGCGCCACCAGTGCTAAAGCCGGCCCTACCCATAGTGAGGTGCTCTTGTAGAAAGATCACATATACTGGCTTGTCGGTCTTGAGCTTAAGGCAGCTGGCTTTCATCCTTTTAACAACTTTGGTCATGCACGTGATAAACTTGTCCAGGAAGGAGAATGTGAGTTGTGTGTCATTTGCATAGGAGAGGATGTTGATCTTGTGTACATGAATGACATTTGCCGGAGGGATCATGTATGCGTTGAAGAGGATGTGGCTAGGTGATGAACCTTTCAACATTCTGCAGGGGAGTTTAGAGGTTTTCGAGGAGTAAGTACCAGCTTGTATTCTATCAGTGAAGAAAGAGCGGATCCAGTGGAGAGTGGCCAATCTCGCGCGGGCACCTGATGAGGATGTAGTGTGAGACTGTCACATGCAGCAGCGAGGTCCAGGAGAATGAGGACTGCTCTGGCTCCTCTGTCAAGAACCATGAGGATGTCATCTGTGGCGACAGTGAGTGCTGTTTCTGTACTGTCACTGGGCCTGAATCCGGACTGTGTGGTGTCTAACCCTGGGCGCAGTCGCATAGTGATCAGAAGGTCAGACACTAAGGTGGACTGGGACACAGTAGCCATAGTCATCTGAAGTGATCAGTAACACCTTGTCCATAGCGATCTGAAGCCATAATACAATTGTAGGAAGAAATACCCTGTCCATTGTACACTGCCCCACTAAGATTACCCTGCTCAGGGACATGGTACCATTAGGAGGTATTACCGTAAGGAAGAAGGCCCTATCCATAGCGATCTCACACTTTGATACTACCCTAGGGAGGAACATACTATCTATAGTCATCTGAAGCTCTGGTACTATCCTAAGCATGAAATCCTAATCTTATGCTCTAATTCTACCCTGCACACACCTGGAACATTTTGCCCATAGTGATGCAGCTTTGGTGCTTCCATTGGCAGGATAACCCTAACCGCGAGAGATCTGAATCTCTCTTGCTTCACTAGACTGGATCACTCAAGCAACAGTGATGTGAAGCTCAAGAGGAGACTAGTCATTGACACCCTAATCTTAGTAATCTGAGGCGTTGATGCTTCTCTAGGCAAGATCATCCTAACAATAGCAATCTGAAGCTCGGAGAGGAGACGAGTCAGTGACACCCTGATTGACGTGAACATAGACAGGAACACTTCTCAGTAGAGATCTAACACATCACCACTGCTCTAGGCAAAAACACTTTTCAAAAGAAATCTGATAGATTGTATGACAGACAATTGACCACAAAAATATTGCAATACAAAATATTGCTGAAAAAATATCGAGATTAAAAGTACCAACTTTACGTACTCTTGATGTAAAGTACAATACCGTTGACTACAAAAATATCATGGACAAATATATTCTCATTAGATAGGTAAGTATGTATATATTTATAAGTATTTAAAATGATACTAACTACATTTTAGTAAGTTTAAAAAAGGTACATTATGTATTTAAAATAGTAACATGTAAGGAAATATAAGCATTATAAAAATGTAAATACAATTATATCAAATCAAAACATATTAAAAATAAGCAACTTTACTTTTATTTTTAAAGAAAACAGACACATTCTAAACGTAAAGTCTGAAATGAATACAATGGTTAAATAAATTACATTATTCATAAAACGTATATTGTTAATTTATATCATGTAAAATAACACAATGTAAAGCTATATATACTTAATCAATTATACAAAAAATGTAAACACTCTACAATATTGAAACCAAATAAAATATTTAAAATGCGTTACAGCATGCAGTATTTCTCAAAGAATAACACAAACAAATCTCACAAATACTAATCTAAAGATTAAAGTATAATATTTCAATACATATATACAATAACAAAACAAAAATAAAATTAATAAAATGTTCACACATACCAGTATAACTACAATACTAAAAATATATTAACAATCTGTACATTGTGGCGGCGAAAAGGGTAAATGTTTACAATTCCAATTCCAATCTAATGAATGTTTTAAAATACATTTAAAAACAAACATACATTTATAACTTCATATCAATAGAAAGTATTTAAATAAACAAATGCAGCAGATAAAATGTACATTTGCTATTAATACTTCAACCGAAACAAGATTGGGCAAAGTGTTTAACTTTGCTATGCCTACTCCAAGACAATTAACTCTATGGAAAGTGTTACACTTCACAGAGGCCAAATATACTATTCCCTTTCCAACATAAAGAACAGTAGAAAGTGTTGGACTTTGGGAGCTCAAATTTACAATTTCCATTCCAATCTGAGTAACAATAGGGAAATTTACTATTTCACCTCCAAACTTATCAACATTAGGAAACTGTTGTCGTCTGTTGGCTTCATCCCCCCTTATCCCCGCCCTGCCCCCGCAACGTCCCACCGCTCTTACTTGCAGCGACTGCCCAAACGTTTTCCTGCTAGATCCCACTGCAGGTATACTTTTACGTTGCCCTGCTCGTATCAGAGCTGCGAATGTGAAAAGCAGGGAAGCAATGCTGGAACCCCAAGTTACAGCAGTACAGTTTCAGCCATTTAGGTCTAGCTTGTTTGTACAGTGAGAAACTAAACAGAACAAGTTCAATAGTTTCCACCTGATCCACAAAAAATCCAAAAACTTTTGACAGGGCATGCCTTGTTCCATTTATAGGTGTAAATATTCAATGCCAAAAAACCAACCCGAAACTTTATAAAAAGTGTTTTGGTCCACTACCGATTGTCCTCCTCCAGATAAGCTACAAACTGCGGCAAACAATTTCTAGTCCAGAACCTACCAGTGAGGCTGTCGCTATCCGAAATCCTTGTACATTCAGCGTTTATATATCCCCAAAAATGTTTTTACAGTGAAGCTTCCTCAGAAAAGTTAATAGAGGAATGGTTAATCCATGACTTCTAAGCCCAAGATATATAGCCATTTTTGCCATAGGCAACTATGGCGTACCCAAATTCCTATCCAGCTGCACAAGTTCCCAGAGGCCTTGTCTATAAGTTTCCAGTTCCTAGTAGACCAAATCCTAAACCAATAGAACATTGCCAACTCGGCAATGCAGCGAGCGCAAGGTAAATAGTTTTATTTATTTATTTACTTACTTTACTCCTGGTCGTCGTATGTCCGACTCTGCTAACCCGCCACCCTGCCCCTCCCTGCACTACCACCGAGCAGCACTCCCTCAGTGAGTCGCCACTGCCAGACCCTTTTTCTTCTGGATCCTCCTTTAGTCTTGTTAATTTGATAATGAAACCCTTGGCATTTAAATCTACTCGGTGGCACCCTGAAATATTCGCCATGGACACTGGGTGGGCCCTTTTTCAATTATAAGAGTTGTATGTCAGACTATTAAAGGCAGACAATAAACTGACATAAATATTGTGTGCTAAATATCACCTAAAAATGTATCCATCATTTGCAGATTTTATATTATCAAGTCAAATTGAATAATATTTTCGTAAATTATATTTCGGACACAATATTTAAGGCAAACAATATTGTCACTAGAATATTCTGAAACAGCACCATTATGGAAAAGGGACTGTGCAGCCTGATGGAACTGAAATGGGTTCCTTTTTTTGGGGTTTAGCCTTGCGCCCAGGACATCTCAGAAAACTGGGGTAGAGGAAAGATGTTTCATGGCAACCTTTGAGCATTGTAGCATCCTGGTTGGCACCATTGTCCCACTGACTAAACATTATAAGTACAGCCCACACTAAAATCCTAAAGACTCGGATGTTTCCAAAAGAGAGAAATAGACCCCAGACCTTTCCCCAAAAGATAACAGTAGCCATAAAGTGTAGTTTTTCTTGTGCTTTATTTTTAGGTCTCGCCCTGGAATTCGCATCCGAAGGATGCGTCCAGGGTCGGAGACTTATAGCTGCCTGACACCGGGGAATGAGGGACACAAAACTGTGACGAGCGTGGATTGAGCTGCGTGCACGCGCGTCAACATTCACGCATGCGCACATCACAGCCGCGCACATCACAGTCACAGCCACACCTCCTCCCTCCCCCCCCCTTCGCCGCCGCCGCCGCACCTACACACACACACACAGAGCAGGCTGTTCACAACACATGCACACGCAGGCAGACACTAGCGCACACATACAGACACACACTACACCTCCCCAGGCGGCCCCCCCCCCCGCCCGCCGCCGCCGCCGCCCCCCAGCCGCCGCCGCCCCCGCCCCCCCAGCCGCCGCCGCCCACACACGAGAGTACACGCACAGACAATCCCCCCGCCCCGCCCCGCCTGCAAGCTCTCACTTACCGGCTCGGTGTGCAGGTTCCTGGGCCGTCTTTTGGCACGCCGCAGGGGTCTCCTCACCACTCGGGAGCCCCGTGTTGCCTCTGTTACCATGCAGTCTGCCCTCGCTCTTTCGCCCGGTCTCTCTGAAGCGCCCCGGGACTTCAGCGTGAAGCCTGCATGTTTCGGACGTCCTCCTCGGCAGTTACTTCCTGTTTCTTTGACGAGCCCCGCCCACGTCCAAACAAAGGCTGCCTGACTTCCAGAGTGCGCCCGCGATGAAGAGACGGCCATTTTGTCAGCACACAAGCACCTAGCACTGTGTTTATTTGCATACTGGACTGTCACTGTGCTTTCGGTAACGACGTACAGCTTCGGAGACTGCACACGTTGTAAGCATATTGTGGTGCACGTACAACAGACAGCTGAGTGCATAATCAATCTATGTGAGCAAAGAACATGTTTTCATAACCCTTGCTATCCTTTCCATTTAATTGTTTTGTTCCATTATTTGATTACATTTCCTGATATTTGACAAATGATTTCCGTGTACATGCAGAGGATTAAGCAATTGCAGTGAAAGGACACGCTTATGATGCTATCGCTAATTCTGTGGTTTTATGTATGTCCTGGTGAAATTTCTGTTACACAGTGTAATCTCAGTTAATTTCTGGCATTTGCTTTACATTTGTGATGAAATCATGGCAATTACGTGATTACACCGTGACCAGATCAAGTAAAGAAGCTTCTGTTCGGGTCAATATCCCATGGCATAAACACAGGAAACAAGGTTTGCAAAGAGAACGTGTGCAGATGCTGTTCGTGCACGCGTGATTTTGCGACTTTTTCTTAGTGCAAAATATGTCCTTGTATCCAAGAATGAATGCGAGGATGTACATGGCAAAACAGCTGCCAAATGCTGGACCGATGTTTTTTTGTTATTTCGTGTACTTATTGAAGAATTCCATGTATTTTTTGCAAAAGAATTTACGCAAATATCGCACACTCCTAATATTATATTACATTTCCTATTAATTATCACACACCATTTGCACACAATTGCTAAGGTTATTCTTTCTGAAGGATTTATCTTCATGTTGGGTTTTTTGTTTTCATTATGACGGAAATGAACCTCAACTACGCAGCTAGGGCATGTTTAAAAAAAAATTATTTCTGAATGCAGTGCACATTTTGTGCCTTGCTTCTCTTGGAGCGTGGGGACGCAGAGCCTACATGGAGTGGCTGTATAAAGGACATAGCACCACTTTTTATTGAATAGAAGGTCAATATTTTATTAAGCGTAACATGAGCATACGTGCATAGAGGATGGGCTGGTGGAAGGCTGGGAGAGAATTACAGGCAGTGATGCGGAGAATTTCCCCGTGTTCGTTGATTACAGTTTCCAAGCAGCTGTGAGCACCAAGAGATTACGGTGCGTCCGCTCTTGTTCCTTGAAGACTCTTACTCTAGCGCTCTCTAGTTTGCTGTCTTGCCTGTGGGCATTTGTCCCCAGCCAGATTGCATCTTTAATCTGTGTGGTTTCTGCATGTCGTAAACTCTATCCCAATATTAATAGCTTTTTCGTTTTTTTTTCCTTTCTAATTTACATGCGCTTAATTTATTTCATGCCAGCCTTTTAAATCAGAAACGCGCTCCGATTAAGGTCCATTGAGAGCTTTACATTACTGTTGCATGTGTGAGTGCAGAGTGCGTGCAGAGTGACAGTGAGTGCAGAGTGCGTGCAGAGTAACAGTGAGTGCAGAGTGAGTGCAGAGTGAGTGCAGAGTGACAGTGAGTGCGGAGTGACAGTGAGTGCGGAGTGACAGTGAGTGCAGAGTGACAGTGAGTGCAGAGTGACAGTGAGTGCAGAGTGACAGTGAGTGCAGAGTGCGTGCAGAAACAGTGAGTGCAGAGTGTGTGCAGAGTGCAGAGTGCGTGCAGAGTGACAGTGAGTGCAGAGTGACAGTGAGTGCAGAGTGACAGTGAGTGCAGAGTGACAGTGAGTGCAGAGTGACAGTGAGTGCAGAGTGCGTTCAGAAACAGTGAGTGCAGAGTGCGTGCAGAGTGACAGTGAGTGCAGAGTGCGTGCAGAGTGACAGTGAGTGCAGGGTGAGTGCAGAGTGCGTGCAGAGTGACAGTGAATGCAGAGTGAGTGCAGAGTGACAGTGAGTGCAGAGTGAGTGCAGTGACAGTGAGTGCAGAGTGACAGTGAGTGCAGAGTGACAGTGAGTGCAGAGTGACAGTGAGTGCAGAGTGACAGTGAGTGCAGAGTGCGTGCAGAAACAGTGAGTGCAGAGTGCGTGCAGAGTGACAGTGAGTGCAGGGTGCGTGCAGAGTGACAGTGAGTGCAGGGTGAGTGCAGAGTGACAGTGAGTGCAGAGTGACAGTGAGTGCAGAGTGACAGTGAGTGCAGAGTGACAGTGAGTGCAGAGTGCGTGCAGAAACAGTGAGTGCAGAGTGCGTGCAGAGTGACAGTGAGTGCAGAGTGCGTGCAGAGTGACAGTGAGTGCAGAGTGCGTGCAGAGTGACAGTGAGTGCAGAGTGCGTGCAGAGTGACAGTGAGTGCAGAGTGACAGTGAGTGCAGAGTGACAGTGCGTGCAGAGTGACAGTGAGTGCAGAGTGACAGTGAGTGCAGAGTGACAGTGAGTGCAGAGTGACAGTGAGTGCAGAGTGCGTGCAGAGTGACAGTGAGTGCAGAGTGCGTGCAGAGTGACAGTGAGTGCGGAGTGACAGTGCGTGCAGAGTGACAGTTAGTGCAGAGTGCGTGCAGAGTGACAGTGAGTGCGGAGTGACAGTGCGTGCAGAGTGACAGTGCGTGCAGAGTGACAGTGAGTGCAGAGTGACAGTGAGTGCAGAGTGCGTGCAGAGTGACAGTGAGTGCAGAGTGTGTGCAGAGTGACAGTGAGTGCAGAGTGCGTGCAGAGTGACAGTGAGTGCAGAGTGCGTGCAGAGTGACAGTGAGTGCAGAGTGAGTGCAGAGTGACAGTGAGTGCGGAGTGACAGTGAGTGCGGAGTGACAGTGAGTGCAGAGTGACAGTGAGTGCAGAGTGACAGTGAGTGCAGAGTGAGTGCAGAGTGAGTGCAGAGTGACAGTGAGTGCGGAGTGACAGTGAGTGCGGAGTGACAGTGAGTGCAGAGTGACAGTGAGTGCAGAGTGACAGTGAGTGCAGAGTGACAGTGAGTGCAGAGTGACAGTGAGTGCAGAGTGACAGTGAGTGCAGAGTGCGTGCATAAACAGTGAGTGCAGAGTGCGTGCAGAGTGCAGAGTGCGTGCAGAGTGACAGTGAGTGCAGAGTGACAGTGAGTGCAGAGTGCGTGCAGTGACAGTGAGTGCAGAGTGCGTGCAGAGTGACAGTGAGTGCAGAGTGCGTGCAGAGTGACAGTGAGTGCAGAGTGACAGTGAGTGCAGAGTGACAGTGAGTACAGTCACTCAGCACCACCACATTATCACTCAGAACCACCACAGCACCACTCAGAACCACCACAGCACCACTCAGCACCACCACAGCATCACTCAGCACCACCACAGCACCACCACAGCACCACCATAGCACCACTCAGCACCACCACAGCATCACTCAGCATCACCACAGCCCCATTCAGCACCACCACAGCCCCATTCAGCAGCACCACAGCATCACTCAGCACCACCACAGCACAAATATGTTCTCTCAATGTTTCAAGCTTTATTACAAATGTCACAAAAAGATGTTAATATTTCACTTCTGTTCTTGGATTTCGTTACAATAAAATACACTGAACATAATCTTCACAAAAGTTATTTACAAAAGTTTAAGCTATTGCCATTATAAATTACAATCACTTTTATTAAGTATTAAAAAAAATTAAAAGCCATTGTTATTTGTAATATCAATACATCTAAGTCACGTAAATACAAATGTTGCATTACAAATGCTATAGGTGTCACATTTGCGAAAGTTATAACTATTGGCATTGTAAATGACAAAGCTATTAATTTAGCTATTTTCAAAACCAACACATAAATGAACATTTGGTGAATTACCATTAAAATATTTGACTTTTTTACTAAGATATTATTGTACTCTTTTATGCAAACAAAATTTAGATACTGCATAAATAACTTTAATAAAACATATTTTATATATAGCTTTTTATGTAAAAAAATAACTATAGCACAAAGCAAAAAACAATTGCCATTTACAATGCTAATAGCTCAAACTTAAATAATGCGAGACCTATTGCATTGCAAATGCTTGTTATTCTTTGAGTCCGTTGTCCACTCCTGCCGCAAACTATGCTTCTGCATTCTCTGTTGTTCTCGTGTCTGTTTCCGCGCGCGCACACGCGCATCTGTCTGTATGTGTACGCTTGGTTGCACGTGTATTTTATTTGTTATTTCACAACCCAGTGTTCAAATCATCCCTTCACACGTTCGCTCCCATTAAGAGTGCACGATTCAACCCCCATTCACACGCAATCGCATTCGTACGTTTATCACTTGATCTATGAATGTGATAGTCTGCGGAAGCTACCGTTTAAGCGGCCAGGTGCAGTCAGAACAAGATCATAATAGGTTCCCAGGCCCATTTCCTACTTGCTGGGACAAGTCACACGTTTAGTCAAAATGTAGGGAAACCACAGAACGGGGCTTCAGCTGGTCAGGCATCCTTATATGTTTGAGAATCATTTCAGTCAGCCCAGTTCTAGGGGAATATTGTCCTGAATATTACTTTCATAATGGGGACATCCTAAAGACATGAGTGTATTGTCCACGGTAACCGCAGGAGGGTTCCATAGTGCCTTGATATTAAGAACCTTCATTGAACCCACTCTGCCATTTGGGAATGAATGTACCTGTGCTACGCCAGGGTTGCACCAGAAATTGCTTGAATTATCCAGGTGGTTGTTCACGTCTGAGACATAAGGGATGAGAACCTCCCCTGATGCTGTCCACCCTCACACAACGCACCCTCATACACCGCACCCTCACACACACTGCACCCTCACACACACTGCACCCTCACACACACTGCACCCTCACACACAGCACCCTCACACACCGCACCTTCACACACCGCACCCTCACACAACGCACCCTCACACACCGCAACCTCACACACACTGCACACTCACACACACCGCACCCTCACACACACCGCACCCTCACACAAACCACACCCTCACACACACCACACCCTCGCACACACACCACACCCTCGCACACAGACGGCACCCTCACACACCGCACCCTCACACACCGCACCCTCACACACTGCACCCTCACACACTGCACCCTCACACACTGAACCCTCACACACTGCACCCTCACACACCACACCCACACACACCCACACACACACCGCACACACCCACACCCATACACTGTACCCACACACACACCGCACCCACACACCGCACCCACACAGACACCACACCCACACACACACTCTGCACCCTCACACACACACTCTGCACCCTCACACACTCTGCACCCTCACAAAAGGTCAGGTGGAAGGAGACTTGAAATACATCGTTTGAAAATTTATACTATGTCCAGCCCATCTCCAGCTTCCAAGACCTTCTAAATATTAAGTGCTAAATAGTCCATATTTTCCTCAGCAACTGACTAACTCATAAACAGCAAGTGCTGCATGTTCAAAAGGCACCCTCGCTTATGAATTAAACAGATAGGAAAATAAATGTATGCTGTTTGTCCCTCACAGCAGTTTTAAGACCTGTACTTTTTCAGAACGATATTGCTGCCCTTTCAATACCGCTATCATGAATTAGATTGAGAGCTTGCTTTATTGAATTGTATGTAAAGATAAACGTGTTTTTTAAGCAGTGCGCACATACAATATAGTACTTGGTGATTTGATGGTGTTGATCAAGTCCTTCTTATTTCAACATGCAGCCCTGACTCTCCATTTATACGGAAACCCACGTTGACTGTATCCACATATTTACCAACACCTGCAGGCCGACTGAACGTGGAATTTTCATCTATATTTAACATCGTAAATATATCTGTCAAATTAATAGCTGGCTGTGTATTTTCTAGAAATATTCAACAGATATCACTGTAACCTATGTACATAAAACAGGCAATCAAAGTGCTCAGGCAGCAGACAAAACAAGAGAACTGCATCGATTAACTACAGCCAGTTACGTACTTGCATGTTTTGTTCTATGGTGGCTCTTATTAATGCCAGTTTTCAGCATATAATGATTTCAAGTAAAACAATTGTGCAATCTGCCGGCTTGAGAGCAACTAGCACGTGCTGAAGTAGGGAAACGTTAATGCCTGCAGCAGGAACACATAGGTGACGGGGTCATGTTTAATCTGTGACAGTATTCTGTTGCCAGTTTATCTTGGCTAATTAACAAAGTAATAGTCACAAAATTGCGCTTTTTTTCTTGAACTGTAGATTAAACCCACTTGCTGAATGTCCTGAGATTCCCAAACTCATGTTTTTTGCCACCCTCCCCCTTGTGCCGCCCTAGGCGGCTGCCTAGTCTTGCCTAAAGGTAGAAACGGCCCTGACTCTATCTATCTGTCTATCTATCTTTCGCCCTCCCTCTATCTATCTCCCTCCCTCTATCTATCTCCCTCCCTCTATCTATCTATCGCCCTCTTATCTATCTATCGCCCTCACTCTATCTATCTATCGCCCTCACTCTATCTATCGCCCTCACTCTATCTATCACCCTCACTCTATCTATCTATCGCCCTCACACTATCTACCGCATCACCACAGCATCACTCAGCACCACCACAGCATCACTATGCGCTACCACAACATCAATCTGTACAACCATTCAACAACTGGTTCAAATATGTTCTCTCAATGTTTCAAGCTTTATTACAAATGTCACAAAAAGATGTTAATATTTCACTTCTGTTCTTGTATTTTCGTCACCATAAAATACACTGAACATAATCTTCACAAAAGTTATTTAAAAAAGTTTAAGCTATTGCCATTATAAATTACAATAACTTTTATTTAAGTATTATTTAAAAAAATAAAAACCATTGTTATTTGTAATATCAATACGTCTAAGTCACGTAAATACAACACATATTGCATTACAAATGCTATCGGTGTCACATTTGCGAAAGTTTAAACTATTGGCATTGTAAATGACAAAGCTATTAATTTCGCTATTTTCAAAACCAACACATAAATAAAAAAGTTGTCATTTACAATACCAATAGCTCAAACTTTCCTAATGCGAGACCTATTGCATTGCAAATGCTTGTATATGTATTATAATCGTTCTTGAAAGCGGGCCAGGACAGGTCCCCAGAAACTGCTAGGACCTTCAAGTTTCTTGTGTACTTCCGTATTTTAGCAGAGAACTACAGTAAAGTCAGGGGTGGAATGACTGAATTAATCTCAACCACTTTGGGCCTGATTATGAGTTTGATGGTGGAGCACTGGGTCCGCCCGACCCCCCACCGCCAAACCTGTAGTTAGTTTACAAGTTATACTTGTGTCTGGTGAGCTTTTTTTATTTACATTCACAAGACGGTGCCCTGAAAATGGGCACTGCACTGGGAATGCCAAAAACTGTTTCTGAACAGCATGGACTGACAAGTCCATGTCGTTACAGGAACTGGCGTGCCCGCATACAGGGGGCACAGGTTGTGCCCCCGCATGTATCCCAGGGCGCAGAGGCACAAGGTGGTTTTCCTCTCTGCCATGGCTTTCATGGAGGAAGAACTGCCATGAAAACTGTGGTGGAGAGGAAACTCGTAATATGCTTGATGGGACCGCTGCCGTAACGCCAAGCATATTGCAGCCTCCTGACTGCTGCAACACCACCAGAATGAGAGGATTCCATGGCGGCTGCAGGGGGGCAATGGTAGTCCAACTGCCCTGATTGCAATAGCACGCAACTGCCGCGCCTCCACAAGTATGACGGTCCATAGACTGCCAGACTCGTAATCAGCCCCTTAGAGTTACCCTGCACCCCTGCCCAGTTCCTTGTTTTTGCTCACTGACCCACTCCGACACAGAGCAACCATACACAAATCAGCCTTGGACAAACTCCAATAAGAAACGTCCAGCACAAGCTGCCACGCCATCTGAAAGGTACACAAGAAACGCTGACTGCCCAAAGCCTTTGTGGACCTCATCAGTGTAGTGCAGGGTGATTCCCATGGCACACCAAGCTCCAGGGTGTGTGTGTTGAATGTAATTACTTGGGTGCTCCAGTATTTGAGTTCCAAACTCTTTATGATCTACTGGAGTAAGCCTTGACTGCTTGCTATCACTACCATGCAGGTGTTTGATCGATGAAGGGATCATTCGATTAAAGTTCTGGAGTACGTAGGTTCTGCTAGACAATGCGGCAGCGAATCTTATTTGCTATCAAAAACTCATATTAATAGAGGGCACAAAATTACGTTAAAATAAAGCGTGTTCTCAATGCAAATGTGTAGTAGGTAATCATTCTTGAATGTTATAGGCCTGCTCGTAAATTAAGCGTTGGACTAAGTTAACCTTACTGTTGATGTCATATTAAATTAGAAATAATGTATTAACACAGAAAGGCCTGTTTTTCACATTGATTAGTTGGTTGTGCAAGATGTTTTTCTTCTCTTTGCTGCAGATGTTGCAACTTCGGAAGCGTACTGTTAGTTAGTGAATAGGCACTTGTTTTGTATTAGACAACTGAAAGTGAGGCTCTCATCTAGAAGATTCCATACCGACAGGAAGAAGTTTGGACCTCATGAAAATAACATTGTAACATTTCCTAGGACTAATGTCTGAAAGTCTATTATGCTATGGTGAGAACATGGGAAGTGAGCCTTTCCCAGGAGTTTGCTCATATTTTTGGTGGATGAACAATACGAAAGAAAATTATGTTGCAACATAGAATCTGTGTGTATATATCAGTGCATGTTTCTAGAATACTTCTGGGATTATTGCCCCTACTACGGATAGCGTGCAGATCAGACCGTGGCAGATCTTGCTGAATTTCTTTCCCTGACAGTCTGACTAGAGACTTGTCTCTGATCTTCTAGACTTCTCTACATGAGAGGTTACTTATTATAATTCTGTATGTCTGCTGATTTATGACTAAGAAAACATTTCCAGTCTGATTTGCAAAAGCTTTATACTTGCCCATTGATCTCTCTTGCTCTCAATCAGAACTCTTTATGGGTTTCTGAACTGACATCTTTCTTCTCTTAATTCAAATTCCATGTGGAATAGGGTGTTTACTTTATGGAACACGTTTTTTGCATTATTGCTATTTTGACTGTTATCTTGAAGAACATTCTGTTCTATTTTATAATCAAATATCGATTGATGGATTATTTTAACATCTAAGGCTGAAATTAAAGATTCATTTCTAATAAATAAATAGATGAAACCCTGAAAGCCTTTAACTCGCACTGGCTCTCCTTATTGACTCAATAATAAGTCTTTAACAATGTATTGTTTAAGTAGATGATTGTTCCTCATTTCTCTTAGTAGCCCATCTAAGTTTCACGTGACAAGTGGCGGGGTTATTTAATGATTACAGTGGAAGACTGAGATACAGAAAACCCTGCTCCATCAGCAAATAGCAAAACATGTGCCCACCATGGCTACTTCTCAGGAACCACTGACTTCCCCAAGAGCCATAGAACATGGGTCAAGGCACCTCAGTGAATGAGAGAAAGTGCTTGCTATTTTGGACTGCCCAGTGCCTATTAATATGAAAGTGTGTGCTTCTAAATCTGTAATAGGAAGTTTGTCAATGATTATTCCTTCTGCACTCTACCCACTTTGCATCTATACAACAGTTTGGCTATAAAAACAGAAGTGAGGCTGAGTAAATCAAGGTACATACTTTTTTGTAGACATATTGGATTGCCCTAATTTGCAAGGTCTCTTCTTGTGGGTGAGAGGGAACATGAAAGGACTAGAATGCCCCAATCGCCCTGTGTCCAGCTGTAGTGTTGCCTTGCCTTTTTTATTCTTCTGATCATTGCAGTTTATTGTGAATTAAAATAGAGCATTTCTATACATTTCTCCAGGTGTGGGTTGGTTCCGGGATACATAGGTATTATCTCTGAACCGTTCGCTTTGACTTACCATCTACGTGGTGCCAACCGGGTCTGGAGTAACACAGATCAGACCCCAGTTCCCTAGTGTGTGGTTCCAAGTGTACCCCTGGCCTGTAGATTAAATGCTACCTCTCCAATAAATGCACCACTTGTGACATCCACTGCTGCGGCACGGTAAACCATGTTTTAAGGCCTACAGCTGTAGCCTGGATGTACAGTTTTGAACTGCAAATTCAACCTGCGAAATAACCCCTTTTAGACAGGCTTAAACCTTCTTTTGAAATATTATTAAGTCACACTTAAGTAGGCCTTGTTGCCCATAATGCAGGGTGCATGCTAAAAGTAGTGTATGTAAATGTTTAATGTAAAATATGTCCTCATTGTGAAAAGGCCCTAAAAGCTATTTTCACTATTGCAGGTTTGGATGTTCCATAGGAAAGCATTAGCATACAATATTAAGTTTAATACATTCAATCTGCATCTAGGAAACAGCTACAAACTTCATTTATGAACTTTTTGAAATATGAAATACAAGACCAATTCACTAGTAAAACACGATTTGTAATACATATTTTGGAAAGAGGATTGTTAGAAAGTTACCTCTGCCTTGCCTGATGTCCCTGGAAGCTAAATATGCATTTAACTCTGCCACTTCTGCCAGCCAGTAATTAGCAATCCAATTGGTGTGAAAGAGGTGTGATCTTGCTCCCAGTAGTAAACATTAGGCTAAGCTGAATGGGCAGAGATCAACCATCTGAAACTGATAGAATATGCATTGTGGGACTGTGAGGATCTTGTTTGACATTACAGTGTAATTTCCTGATTAAATATTATATTCAGCCCAACAGGTTTGCCGGGGCTTTCCATATGAAACTTGAGGTGCACTTCAAAGAGCCCTTCCCTGTCATAGGCAAATGTTAGCTGACACATGAAGAGGGCACTTATTTGGTCCTCCCAGTCAAATAGGTTCCAATCACAGTGGGTCTCTTTTTGACATTATAGTGTCAAAGCCTGTTTGACAGGTCTGCTGAGTTTAAATATTAAAATTGGGGTTTTGGTATGCCAAAACAGTGTGTGTGTATATCCATTGTCTGATTGCTGAAAACTCAGCTTTTGCTCTACCAGACTTCTGTCTCTGAGGTAGTTGTATATACAGGGCCGGCTTACAACGGGATTTTAGTGTTAGATGTGGGAGAATACTTGGATTATCATAGTACCCTCCCCCATACTGAAACCCAGCCCTCAGAGTGCACGTTTAGCGTAGCTTAAGACTTTGGCCATCGTGAAAATACCCAAAGTAGTTTAGGTTATCCCAGGGAACCTTTACACCAATGTTTAGGGCCTCTCAGGGGTCATTCCCGCTCACAAGCTCATGCTAGGCATAAATGTGGCATCTCTAGGCACCCCCTTCAGAACCCCCAGGACCTGAGGAAGATCACAAAAAGACTAAACCTGCTGTTTACATCCTGAGAAGAACCCAAGAGAACTGGACCTACTCTCTTGCACCCAGGACAAAGAAGAGGACTTGAAGGGTCATATGACACACCTCCCGTGCAAGCTACAGGGATACAACAAGCTACACGAGGGCTTTCCTGCATTGCCCAGCTGATCAGTGGCAACTGGACCTGGATTCGATTCTGCTGATACCCTGTGATTCGCTAAGCAACTCCCGTTAGGTTCTGGGGCTTTAGAACTCTGCTCCTGTGGTGGATTGGAATTTAAAGGACTAAAATTAGAAGGTAAAATCTTTGACCAGGATGAACATGGTTAGTATATCCGACCCCGCTCCATCGTGGTCACCGTCTACCACGACCACTGACTATTATTGGGACTTTGTGCTTCTTGTCACTATTCCTACTTAAAATTTTAACAATTCATATCTCTGGTTCACTTTATAGGATTTTTGTCATTTTGGTGCCATTTTGCTTAATAAATGTTACTGTATTTTTCTAATTCATTTGGGGAATTTTATTGAGCTGCATTTCGACTTTAACACTGTTTCTGTGCTGCATAAATGTTTTCCACATTGCCACTAAGTAATGTCCATCTGCCCTGTGTCATAGCTACCAAAGAGTTAAGCATAGGTTTATTTACTGGATTTAGTAGTTCATCCTGACGAGGATTGCGATTATTACCTGAGGTGGGTACATGCCTCCGTGAAATAATAACTCAATTTCTTACAGCAGGTTACTCCTTTGGCGTCTTGCCTCCAACAAAATTGCGCATAACACATCTACAGAGCTGCCGATTTTGAAATGAGGAATCAAGTTCGAGTCTCGGCGTCAGCTCAACATCCTGGGATTCTGTGCAAATCACTTCATCTCCCCGTGCCTACCAAAAATGAATGTGTCCTTGCGTTATGTAATTGGTGCTTATGTAAAGCACTCCAATACCTTCGGGTTGAGTTTGCGCTATATTGCAAAAACTGCAAAAAAACAAACGTCGCACAACACTTCATTATTTATTTATTTATTTATTAATTTAACGCGATTTTCTATAGCGCGAACATTACCCGAAGGTGTCGGAGCGCTTTACAAAAGAACCAGTTGCGATACATAAGGATTTAGGATTACATGAGTTACATAAAAGATACAAACAGAAAAAAATACAAATGTACAAGTTGTAAAGTCACACAGGGAAGAGATACAAATAGAAAAAATTGCAAATGTACAATTTGTAAAGCCACACAGGGAAGAGATACAAATAGAAAAAATATGAAAATGTACAAGTTGTAAAGTTACTCAAGGAAGAGATACAAATGGATAAACTCTAAGAATCACATAGGAATGGTAGTGAGTACAAAGGTCTATTACATATACTAGTGGTTAGAGTTATCTCTATATACATACATTTACAAAAAGAAGATTTTCTCAGGATTCCATTTTACTCGTGCGAGGCGAATGCGAAGCAATAAGTTCTCGCTGTGTGAGAGCTGTCTAATGTGAAGCAGTCCCTTTCCCTGCCAGACATATTGAAAATACTTTCACATGTTGGCCTCTGGTGAGTGCTGGGAAGCTGCTGACATCACAGCTGTCGCCCTGGGCGGGACGGGCCTGGAGCCGGGCCAGGCCCGCCCCGGTGACCCGCAGGTTTGAGGACGGCCCCTCTCCTCCGGAATCCTGTCAGAACCAGGGATGTCTCTCAGGGCCACATCAATCGGGCCGGCTCGACAGGAGCAGAAAAATGTTAAACATGAGAAGATGTTTGTTTATTTGAAGAGGCTGTGGCGAGCAGCGGGCCCTGCCGAAGGCCCACTCCCGGCTCCGATGCCCGCCTCAGACACTGACTGAGCTGCAGCAACGGAAAGAGGGACTTGCAACGTTCCCGCCTGTTCACAAGAGTGTCTGCACTCAGTGGCAGCCATATTGTGGCCTCGTGTATATGTATATATTTTTTATTTATTTATTTATTTATTTTTAAGAAAAAAAAGATTAAAAAAAAGAAAATTAACTCGTTTGTAGAGTGTTGTAGTACTGGTACTTCCTGCTTTCAGAAACACAATTCTGTCTGACAAAAGTTTTGAGAAATTGATAATTGTGCACTTTGTGAAGTTTTAATTTTTTTTAGCTTACAACCATTATATCCCTAGGCAGAATTTCAGAAATAAAGGGGGCTGAGTGATAGATTCACCTCAAAAATTATTTTACAAAAGAATACTTTCCATTGTATTTGATATTTCTTACGTTTTTAGGCTATGAAAAGTTGACACATTTTTCCAATTTTTTAAAAGCTTATTTTTTGTTTGTTACAGAAGCAAAGCCCTGCAGACATTTGATCAGAGAGGATGCCAACACCTTCAGATATCTATTTGTTGGCCTCTGGACTTCTTTGTCATGACACAACTCATTTATGTGTCGAACAACATTACCTTAAGTTTCGCAAAGGCCTAAAAACTTGGCTTTTTTATCTGTAGCACCTTAAATCTTTTCTTCAGTATCCAGCTCATACCTCTTCTCCATCGTGTTCACAGGCGCCGGGAAACCTCTGGGTAGCTGTGCGCCATATAAATTTAATAAATAATATTAATTGTCATGGAACGGCTTTCTGTCATAGGGAGACGCCAATAGTGAGGACGCAAAATGCACCTGCCATATAACAGCTTTGCAGCTGAAAGGCCCGGGGTGCTGTCACGGTTGGACAGTGGATTGCTCAACGTGCTGCCATGTTTACAGTCATATTGGATTCCATACTTTGTCAAGGATCACATTTGCTCACAGGGGAAGCCAGGATTATGAGTCAGAGTTCTGGCTCCTGTCAAAAACTTAGGGCCTGAATACTATGCCATGTGGCCGAAGCAGGACTGCCCTACTGCCAGGATGCCCGCATTGCGATGCGACCGCCTTCAAGGGGGGGTGCAAAATTGTATATTTTGTATCGCGGCGTGTGCTGCAGCCCGCAGCACACGCCGCAATACAAATTATACACATATAAATCATCCCTGCACTATTTTGGCAGGCACCATGCAGTGCCTGCCAAATGGTGCTTGGATGTTTAGGAGGGCACTATAGGTCGCCCCATGCCCCATAGCGGAGGGCCAGGGGGCCCTGCTTGGGTTCCCCGAAGTCACTTTCCGCCTGCCTTTTCATGGCGGGTGAACCAACATGAAAGGGCAGGGGGAAAGGGACATTGTAATACCCATGGTGGTGCCTGAGAAGGCACCGCCCTCATTGCAGGGACTATGTGTCCGACCGCCGCACCATTGGAATCCTTGATCCTGTTGAACGCGGCGGTCTTTCCATCCGACAGCCGGATCCAACCATCTGCATTCCAATGTCAGAACAATGGGCTGGATGGCGGTGGGGCCTCCACCGACGGTCTGACGGTGGCGGGCCCACTGCCATTGTAATCAGGTCCTTTGTCTGTAAGCTTTACCTGCCCACTAATGACTCACATCCCTTTGTCTTGGATAGCATGACCCACATCCCAATGGCATTATTAGCATATTATAGCAAAGCTCTTTGAAAAGGATAAACTAACCCAAAAATGTATTCAAACAGAAAATGAGGCTCCAAATATTCCTGGCATGGACATCCTTACTATAGAGCCATGGAAAATATCCCTAAAAACTCCTTTGAGTGCCCAAAGTATTCTTAAAATTCACAAGTTCCACCTTATATTTAGGAATTACATCCATGTGCCCATAGCAAAGATAAAACTAGCTCAAACCACTAAATTGACAGTATTCATTTTTAATATAGTTATTTATTTGTGTTTTTGATATAGTACAATATACCCAGGAGGCTTGTGAATGGAAAGTACAATTCTGGAAAGACTTCCGGGTGTTCCCAATCTGGTCGTAAAGAGACGCAAAACAATAAAAAAGTCATTGTTTTGTAAAACTTTTGCTGAACTGATTTTCTGGAATGTTTTAAATGTATATTTCCTTCTGTAAAAAAAATGGATGGGTTTCAGTCAAAATGCTAAAGAGGAAATTGCAGCGCAGTGCAAAAATGCTTACAGTAAAAATATCAAAACTAGAAAAAGGAGCGTAATAACATAAACAAGCATTGGCAAAGTCAATAGGCTCAATGCTCTCGCTCGAGTGCTGTCAAAAGCAATAAAGACAATTACAAAAGCATTGCTTTGTGTGTATACAGTACATGGATGAGATAAAGAAATTTCTGATGAAAGTGTAATTTTCAGATGCACAATAGTATCTTATATATTTCAATGGAGGCGCAGGGTACGACAAAACTGTAAATACCAAGGTGGTGAGACTAAAATACTAATGTGGGCTGATCCACGATTTGATTGACAATGTCTCAAGACAATGACTACAGGTTACTAAGCAATAGAAACCATTGTTTGAAGGAACCTGAAGCAAACTTTTAAGTTCGGTATGCATGGTACAATTTGCAATCACACATCCAACTTAATGGGATTGAGGATGGACGCCTTCGACTTTCCACACAAGTTGTGAAACAAACTGTAAAAGACTCACACAAAGCACACCAAAAAGTAAACAAAACACTCACTGTGTAAAGCTAGTTGGGAGGGTCCGCAGCGGACGGAAAGACTGTTCACCACGTTTCCGCCGGTTGACTCGTGGACTGGGCGGAAAACACCTATAATGTGGTGCCGGTGTCTACAAGACACGGCCATCCATATTAGGATGTATGCGGAGATCAGCCTTTCAACAGTGGCGTTGCCTTTATGGAAAGGCATGCAGTCTTTGCCATTGGGGGCCCGTTGGGGGACCTCAGTGTTTTAGGGGTGGAGGGTGCACATGGGGGGTACCTATGGTACCCCCCTGCATTTGCATTCACAAGGTGGCAGGCACCGTGCGGTGAGCACCGCCCGCCAAAATGCTGGGAATGGGGGATGCCACCGCCACGTTGGCGGTGGCATCCTAATTGCAGGTGCACCCCTGGCGGATGGTCCCGCATTCCGTTACAAAGTCGGCCCGCCATCGTAATGGACCCTTTACTCTCACAATGACTGAAAACCTGTGTTTCAACTAGTTCCCTTAAAGCACTCTAATGCCCTAAGGCACAGCACCTTCTACAGCAATCTGCAAAAGAATGCTGTCCAAATAGTGGAGAACTATCCACATAAGTGGTAATGTGAGAATTCAGGCTCTGTAGGCAAGTGTGAGCTGTTGACCTATTGTAGCTGTCTATCAAGACTTAATCGACAGTACAAATGATAGCGGTATGAGAGAAACATAGTCTGCAGCTCTCTCAGAAAGAAAACAAGTCCCAATGAAAAGTGAAGACTGTATCCTGATAGAACACAGAGGATAAAAGACATAGTGGCGGGATCGTGTTACTACCTGCTGACACACTGAGTGCCTGATTACGAGTCTGGCAGTGTGAACTGCCCGCCCAATTATGAGCTTTCTTTTGTATGCCGGGCAGTTCTTTGGCATTCCCAGGGCGGTGCCTAAGAAATAGGCACTGCAATAGGAACGTCAAAGTTGGGAAACAACACTTACAACGCAACTTTTACAACGCATTACCTTTACAACGAGACTTTTACAACGCAACATCCATTACAACGCATACCATTACATCGCAACCATTACAACGCATGTCACTACAACGCATACCACTACAACGCATGTCATTACATTGCATACCATTACAACGCATACCTACACTATCCAACACTTACCCTACTGTTGCACCCCCTGGAGTTAGAATAGTAATTTTTACCCCTACACTATCCAACACTTACCCTACTGCTGCACCCCTGGAGTTAGAATAGTAATTTTTACCCCTACACTATCCAACACTTACCCTACTGTTGCACCCCCTGGAGTTAGAATAGTAATTTTTACCCCTACACTATCTAGCACTTACCCTACTGTTTCACCCCCTGGAGTTAGAATAGTAATTTTTATCCCTACACTATCCAACACTTACCATACATGCAATGTAATGGTATGCGTTGTAATGGTATGCGTTGTAAATGTAGTATGCGTTGTAGTGGAATGCGTTGTAAAGGTAGTTTCAAAGAATTCGTTGTAATGGCATGCGTTGTAATGGAATACGTTGTAATGGATGTTGCGATGTAAAAAATGCGTTGTAAAGGTATGCGTTGTAAAAGTATGCGTTGTAACGACATACATCCGTCAAAGTCTGTATCTGCATGGCATGGACGGCTGCAGTCCATGCTGTGCAGGTGCAGGGGTGCATGCACCCCAGGGCCCAGAGGCAGCAGGGTGTCCTGTGGGGCCCCCTTTGTTTCCTTTCTACAACGGTTTTCAAGGAGGAGGAACCACCATGAAAACCGTGGAGGAGGGGAAACTCGTAATATGCTTGGTGGGACCGCAGTGGTCCCTTCTAGCATATTGCGGTCTCAAGACTGAGCTGCACCACTGATCGGTTGCAGTGGTCCCAGGGTGGTCCAACTGTCTGAGTCACAATATGGCGGTCCTAGGACCGCCACAACCGTGCCCCCGGGAATCAGGACTCGTAATCAGCGCCTAGCTGTAGGGTGAAATGTAACCACCCATATACACTATATAAATGGTCTTTGTACTGAAAAAGAATTATGTTCTGATTTGTTTTGTCCTTTACTGAGGGCTGGACAGGCGTTTTCTTCCACCAGGAATTATCCCGAAAGGCCGGGACCCTCGCAGGCTGGTTTTGAAGACCCAGGGCTGCCCCTGGTACCTCTGCCATATTTCCCAGTTCAACAAGGTTAACAGTAGCAGACAGTGGGAGGCTTCAAGAGAGAGATATGGAGGGAGACAGAAGAGGAAAATAGAGAGACCATGATGAGAGTGGGAGAAGAGAGAAAGGGGAGAGAGCATGGATTGGAAAGAGCGCAATAATGGCACGAGGAGATGAAGGGAGCAGGGCTGGTTTGAGTATTTTTGGAGAGCTGCTTTTGCTTCCCCAGTCTGGCGCTGCCTCTAATCAGATGACATGTAAAAGTAAATTGAAACAGAATCTGCTAAATACGTCAGCTGCGTTATAAGACGTTTTTTTTTCCGGTATGGGTTGGTGGCTCGGTGTCCAACTTTTACTGTGTTATGTATATTTCAATCTTTTATGCATTGTTTTATTATTTTCATAACAACTTCTTGAAGGAAGAAATGAGGATCCTAGGAAGAGTTTAAAGACCAAACCACAGATTTAATCCCCAATACAATGAATCACAACTACAATAGAATCTGGTGGTCTCAGAGAGAAAAGCAAGAAACAGGTTGTCGTAACAGCTAAGATTGAAAACACCCAGTGTACATCCAAGATGAAATGAAATTAACCCCAAAACAGTGTGTAAAGAGAGGCAGCCTGCGCCAGGTGATAGGATGTCCATCAACTCCAAGAGAGGTCAGTGTCATCACTTGGATATCCTTCCTTCCAACCACAACTCTTCCAGATGACTGAGAGAGATACTGTGGGTCGGATTGCGATCAGGTTACATCATACAATAACAGAATGAAGTACAAACAAGAAAGAAGAGGACTACTCAATTGAGACCACCAGATTCTATTGTAGTTGTTTTATTATTTGCCATTATATGTAAAGTTATTCTTCTCCACTATGAAGCTGAATGGTTTTCTGGTGCATGGGTGCGATTTTCAATTCATAAATAAAAATACAAAAGTTTTAAGTTCTGCAACCTTTGTGTCTCTTTCTACACCATTAAAGGTATTAAGAATTTTAGAGACAGTGATAAGAAATAGAGTCAGAGAGAAAGACAGAAACTTGTGATTCCTTGTATCTCATAGCGGGATACCGGCCAGGATCAATAATTCCAGGCTCTGGTATTGGGGTGTTTGTAACAGATGCCTTAAAATCCATGGCATAACTTCTGACAGACTGCCAATAACTAGCATTTATGTTTACTGCAAAGGTGAAGAACTAAGGAGACCCCAGAAGAACAGGAGTGAGGACCCAGGACAAAGATGATGGGAGACAAAGAGAATGATCCACTATGAAGCCCAGAAGCGAGAGATTAGAGGTGTCCAACAGATAGTAGCATGAAAGATAGAGTGAAGTACCAGGGTTCTATAAAAATGAGAGAAGAGATATACATGGGTGTAGCTCCAGGGGGGTGTTTGGGCTGTGACACCCCACTAATAAATGGATCCTGGTGTGTATAGTTGGCTCCATGGCCTCTAGTCGGGCTAGTGTATGATGCCGGGTTTCGACTCGGATTAGCAGCCCTCATAGCACAGATACACGTCTCTATGAAACTTTGCAGAGCTTGCATACACCACCCCTCCTCTTTACTCTCACACAAAATGGAACCAAGAATAAACAAAGGACTGGATGGCTCTTAACCTGTTGAGTGTGTTCGTCGGCCAACGGCCGTCGCGAGCACTACCTCGGTAGTGCTGCGCACGTCCATTGGCTGACGCAGCTCCGCCCACAGAATAGAATGCCCGCACTGCGGTGTATTTTACGCTGCAGTTAACGAGTTAAGCGAGGCGGAGAAGCCTTTTAACGTAATACAATTTTCATACATGTTGCCATTTCAATGGCAGTGGTGGTTGGGAAATCTCTGACACACATCCCACGAATCTAACTGACTAAAGCTATGCCCCTGCAGACATACCCAAGAAAAGAAAGGGGTTCCCAGGACAGAGATTAGCAGTGCTCAAGAGATGTTGAATGGGGACCATACGAAACATTACTGGGCGACTTATGAAAGCGAAGAAGGCAACCCTAGAGGGAGAGGGCCCAGAAGAGAGAGAGTTCTGCACTGCTAGAAGAGGTGGAAAGTGGAGACCATACGAAAGATGAGGGGAGACACCAAGGGAGAAAAACTAGAGGAAACAAGTTAGAAAAAGCTGTGCGTTAAATGGGCAGGTACTGTCTGGTACTGAGTATCTCCACTTCTTTCATTTGTAAGGGAGTGTACCTGCCCTACTCAGTGCTTCTGGTGTGCATTTTATTGGGAGAGTATCAACGGTTCTCTGGAGCAGACGGGTGACTAGGTGTCCCGGATTTGCCCGGGACAGTCCTGGGTTTTCAATCAATCAGTCAGGTGGCTTGTAGCGCGCAACTACTCCCCGTAAGGGTCTCAAGGTGCTGCGGGGACAGGAGCCAGGGGGGGAACCACTGTTCCATCGAAGATGGTTACGTTCAATCGAAGAACCAGGGCTTGATGTCCTTCCTGAATTGAGGCAGCCACAGTGACTACCGAGGTAGGAGAAGGATCTTCCACCGGCTGTGGTCTTGTGGATATGTGGGACGGTAGCTAGGGCCAGATGGGAGGGGCAAACAACCTTTACAACGCAACTTTTACAACGCACTACCATTAGAACAAAACGTTTACAACGCAACATCCATTACAACGCAACCATTACAACGCATGACACTACAACGCATACCACTGCAACGCATGTCATTACAACGCAGTCATTACAATGCATACCATTACAACGCATACCATCACAACGCATAGTACCCTTACACTATCCAACACTTACCCTACAGTTTCACCCCCTGGAGTTAGAATAGTAATTTTTACCCCTACACTTTTCAACACGTACCCTACTGTTGCACCCCCTGGAGTTAGAATAGTAATTTTTACCCCTACACTATCCAATACTTACCATACATGCAATGTAATGGTATGCGTTGTAATGGTATGCATTGTAAAGGTATTATGCGCTGTAATGGTAGTTTTAAAAAATTCTTTGTAATGGCATGCTTTGTAATGGATGTTGCGTTGTAAAAATGTGTTGTAAAGGTATGCGTTGTAAAAGTATGTGTTGTAACGTCATACATTTGGTGGGAGGAGTGGAGGTCACTGGTGGGTGCGTGGAATGCGAGGCGGTGGCTAAGGTACGCATTTCCAGGATTGTGTAGGGCTTTGTAGGCATGTGTGAGGTGTTTGAAGGTGACTCTTTTGCTGACAGGGAGCCAATGGAGGATATCTCAGCTTCGCGATGATGTGGCTGCAGTCAGGGATGTTGAGGATAAGTCTGGCGGAGGTGTTCTGAATATTCTGCAGTTTCTTGAGGAGTTTCGGGATGATGGCAGCGTAGAATGCGTTGCTGTAGTGGATTCTGCTGAGGATGAGTGCGTGGGTGACCGTCTTTCTGGACTCGGTGGGGATCCACTTGATGATCTTTCGGAGCAGGCATAGCGTGTGGAAACAGGATGATGAGACGTTGTTGATTTGGCAGCTAATGGTGAACAAGGTGTCCAGGAAGATGCTGATAGTTTCGCCAACTGTCCCAGATTGCGGGAAATTCAGCTCATGTCCCTGTTTTTAACCCCTTCGATGCTGGTGACGGAACAATTCCGTCATCAGTCACGGTTGAGCTGTGCTGATGATGGAATGGTTCAGTCACGACCACACCCTGTTCTGGAATGTCCAGCACGGGAGGGAAATCGGGGCCGCAAGCAAGGAGTTAAAGAGGGTCGACTGAAAACTGTGGCAGGTGCCTTCATATGTTTTCCATAGCAGGGTTAGTTAGCAGCTGTAAAAAGAAAGCAATTTAATTAACAGACATGATACTGGTTTAAAAAATTGCATTCATTTATGTTCTTACTGCTTCTTCTGTACTAGTGTGCTGAAGAGCGCTGACATTCTGTGCGCTCAATTACAGTGAGATTGTAGTCCTTCTTCTATATTTGTGGAATGTCCCGATTTCTGGCTTTAATATTCTGGTCACCCTATCTGGGTAGTGAGTATCAGCAAGGTTTTAAGTGGGATAAAAAAACTGGGGGTCTCTCAAAGGGGCGTGGCCGATGCAATTAAGGGCGTGGCTTAAAAGCACTGAGGCTCAAAATCTTTGCTTAGCTTAGTGTGCCGCCAGACTGGTACTTTGCTACTTCTGTCATTACAGCCAGATATATAATTCAGCAAGTAACAATACACTCACAACAAGCCAGTACTATTGGTTTTGTCAATGGGTGTTGGTTGCATAGTATGAATAAGCAACAACTACGGCTTTATAGTATAGCATTTTAAAAAAACTTACGTTCTGAAATGATGAGACTGTGAAAGAGCTATAAGTAGTCTCTTTAACCCTTTGGCTGCGGCGGTAATTCCATGCTTGTGACGGAACCACTCCATAACGAGCCACGGACGCGCTGTGCTTGTGACGGAGTTGTTCCGTCACGGCCCCGCCCGCTCAGTAGAACTGCCGCGCAGGTGCGGAATTACTGCAGCCTGGGTGGGGCGGCCGCGCCGTGATGGAACCACTCCGTCACCAGCACAGCGCGTCCATGGCTCGTGACGGAGTGGTTCCATCACGGAAGGGGTTAAAGTTACCTTGAAGTCACTGAAGGGTGGCACTGCTGAAGAGTTAAAATTAATTATTTTGCATCCTGAGGGTGAGGGCAAAAATGTAGAGCTCGTTAGGGACCCTCTTGGCACCTGCTTTTTAGACATGCCGGTGCTGAGCCCCGGCAATACCCGGCCCACTTAAAGCCCTAAGTATTCAGCACTTATATTTTTCCATTTACAGGACTAAGAGGGAGACAGGGGGCCCAAGGAGGAAAAGGGCGAAGCTCCTCTCCTTGAGAAACCGGAGAAAGCACCCCTTCTGGATAATGGGGTTGAGGGGAGGCCGGGCACAGCCATGAAACGGTAGCCACGGAGGTTTGTTGACATCGCCCTCAGCCAGACACAAATAAACAAGCAAAGCCGAGAAGTGGATTCCATTTTCAGGAGAAGCAGGCGAGGGAAACGACAGCGGCGCTAATCACCCTGCAAATGAAAGGGGAAGTGTGTGTTTATTCTGATAATGAATGTTTATTATCAATTTGCAAATGTAAAATCAAAGTGTGCTCGAGAGGGCGAGAGAAGGGCCTGGCTGGGAGGGGATCTGATTAAGCCTGGCTGGGGTGGCTCCTAGGGAGGGGGGTCCAGATCTCACCTCCCTACAGGCCCAGGTGAAGAGCTGCCTATTGCTTCCTATTGAGCCCTGTACATGGCCCCCCTGCCCTCCCCAGGGGGGGCAGGCCCGGACACCTGGCCGCATTAGCTAATTGGATTCAATGACGAGGAATAGAAGCCACGGAAGGGAGGAGACGGCGAGAGGCCTGGTGTGAAGAACTGAGATTAATGGACGCAGCGAGGTGGAGGGCAGCACGAGGCAGAAGTGACCCGTGCGCGCCACCGTAGAAATTAATAGGTTCACAGAATGGGAGGAAGCAGCCAAAGGCATAATGTTAAAAACTCGGGGACAGATTTAGAGGCCCCTTGCGCCACTTTTACGTCACTTTTAACATGGAAAAAGTGACGCAAAAGTGGCGCAAGGGGCTTGTAAATCTGCCTCTCGGATTGTATTATAGCTTTATCTTGCGCCGTGATGTTCCGAGACACATTTAAAAAAAAAAAAAGTTGCTCTTGCGTTAAAATCGATTTCTCAAATGTTCAATATATTTTTGGTAGAAAAAAAAGTTACAGTTTCAAAGCGGTAATACCCACCAGTGCTTTAAAAGGCCGTTCAGGTTCACATTTTGTCAAGTGTCAACGTTTCTGATATTCGTGTTTCAAATGTGTGTCGTCGTTCCATTTTAAAATGTTATGGGGCAGATTTACATGCCCCTTGCAACACATTTACACCACCGTTGCGTCACTTCTGTGGTGCAGCTGCGGCGTAAATCATGCGCCATGTTGCGCCGTATTTACAACGTGACGCATCTACGGAGATGCGTCACGTTGTAAACCCCTGCCCCACATGAAACCTGCGTCAGGTTTCATGGGGGCGTTCCAGTGCAGGGTGGGCGTTCCCTCGCAGGTTCACTTCGTAAAAGTGACGCAGTGAAATCTACAAGATTTCCCTGAGTCACTTTTACGGCCATGCTGCGTCGAAACCCTGCGCCTGCTTGAAGCAGGCATTAGGATTGATGCAGCATGTTAGGCAAAGGGCACCCCCGAGCCTTGCTGGAGCCGCATAGTGCTTGCGACGCGATTCCTGCAATGCGCCGCATTTCCACAGGGGGATGCGACACGCATCTGCCCATCCGTGCGCCAGAGCGCGCCGTATTGTAAATGCGGCGCATCAGTGGTGGCGCACCAGTGGGCAGATGCGTCGCAACACTTCTAGCGCTTCCCTTTTGATTAGCAGAGATGCGCCAGAAGTCGTAAATCTGCCCCTATAAAATTACCATTTTGACGTACGATTGTGAACATCAACATATCGAAAACATTTTAATTGAATTTAATCGGCGCTTGCTATGAGCTTTGTAGTGCTTTTGTTTGCACAGTGGTGCTTCACATGGTAAGGAGTTTCAGAGGTTGGCGGGGCACCAGCGCTCTCCAGTTCCCCTAGCCACGTTTTCACCCTTCCTACAACTACTTGTGTCCCTGCTGAACTCATTATAAATTCAAGACTGCAAGTACCACAATGCAAAGCTTGACATTTCTATTTTCAGAATTGGGGTTTCCTTTAACAAAGGATGGAGTGTGGGGGCAAAGGGTACACTTTTCTTAAAGTGACATAAACATAACATGGTATATGTATTTGTAAAGCAGCCGTTCACCCAGAGGGCTATCTTGGCGGCGGCGCTGAATAACAGATGTTTATTATTACCCAACGGTACTCATTTTATCGACCTCAAAAGGATGAAAGGCTGAGTGGACCCACCAGGATTTGACCCTGTAACCATGAGGTCAAACACAGGCCCCTACAGTGGACGCATGAGTCCACTAAGCAGTTAATCAATTTATCTAAAGAAGCAAAATACAATAGGTTGTAATAAGAAAGGTGATGAACGGAATATGGGTTAATTCAGAAAATCGCGTATGAGTATTGAAAGGAGTACCCTTTTATGTACTCTTTCGTGCCTTTGTGATTCGCCCCGATGACCTTCTCCCTATTAGTGAAAGAGGAAAAAGAGCACACTTCTTTCTATTTGTACTAATTGTATATGAATATTCTCTATATATTTTGATCTTATTCTCATTTCAGGTGTTTTTGGGGCTGATTCACCTGAACAAGTACTCCTGCAGCACTATTTCCCAATACTCGCACATGCTATGGGAATGTGAATTGGCCCCATGGTGTTCAAGTGGCACGCGGTCATTTGGTAACCTCCATACTGTGTTGCATTTAGTCACTTGACAATACACTAAAATAATGTGCATTATACAGCAGAATTGTCAGCTGCCCACATGTCATGGGCGGGTCTTCATGCAGCCCTGGATTTTTAGCCACAAGCGCTTTGCATGCTGGGAATTGTAGCCCTATGCCAACAACTGAAGAAGCAAAACGATATGTTCCAGGATAGGCAGAGATGTTAGCTAAATGCCCGGATTAGATCAAATCTGTTCCTGATGACTAGGGACTTGTTAGCAATTCTGCTAAAAGTAAAGCCATACTACGACAGGAGCAGTATGTACAAGAAATACATACAGTCATAGTGAAAAGAGCGAACATCACCTCACGCCAACGGGGAGAAGGAGGACTAGTGCTGAGGGGAAACAGCCATTACAACGCAACTTTCACAACGCACTACCATTACAACGAAACTTTTGCAAAGCAGGATCCATTACAACGCATGCCATTACAACGCAGATGCTATTACAACGCATTACGTTGTAATGGCATGCGTTGTAGTAGTACCTGTGTTGTAATGGCATGCGTTGTAATGGATCCTGCGTTGTAAAAGTTTTGTTGTAATGGTATGCGTTGTGAATGTATGTGCTGTAATGTCATACATTCATTGCTGAGATGTGATCTTGCAAGTGCTTTTTCAAAGGTGTCTTCACATCATTTGGTTTCTAATTCCAGTTTCAGGATTCAACCACTTTATCTAGACCTGAGTCAATTACTTCACTTTCCATGTCTCAGCTTCACTGCAAGCCTAACAGGGCAAGCATAGAAACAAGCAAAGCGCGGTATCCACAAATCACCTGTCATTTACAGGATCGAAGAGGTTGCATCTTGGAGTACTCGGATTACCATAGTGATGCACCATCTGTCGTAGAGCCAATAAAACACCTTCAAGCCAGATCTTAATTTGAGCTGGTGGCTGCAGGTGGGGCCCAGCACCATGCATTTTTGGGGACCAGGATTTATTTTTCATCATCAGACATTGACACAGAACAACAGAGAAAGGAAGAAGAAGCAGAAAAAAGGAGGACGATGGTGAGAAAGATGGGAAAAACAGTGTAAAAAATATTAGAACATTGGAATGTTGGTAGCTCCATTGAAAACAATGGAGTGCTCCGGGCTTATAATGGCTGGTATAAGCCCGGAGCTCCAACATTCCAATGTTTCTTTGTTCACAGCTGTGGCTGTGAACAAAGGCTTCAGGGAGCCTGAGGGGATTCCAATCCCCTCACGCTTCCAAAAGGCTTTGTTTGTTTTGTTAGAACATTCTGAACTCTAGTGACAGAATGTTCTAATAGCCTTATAGCCCTTCGTATATAGGCTATACCGCTATTAGACGGACCGGGAGGGTCGGCCGAGGATAAGGGGAGAGGTCTCCGGGGAGAGCCGTCTCCAGCGATCGTACAGACAAGTAACTACCCCCCCACAGACGTACACCACACCAGGATAAGGTTCAACGATACTTTATAAGCAATTCTTTAAGTACGGTAAAATGATACAAGGAGGTCTGGACTCAGGGGTCCCCTCGATTCTGGTCTCGGGATTGGGAAAGGGGTAGCGGGACAGTCTTGTTACCAATAGATGAAATAGCTCTCAATCCTCGAGCTCGGCGTTCTAGATGGTCGGGCCGCGGCGGAGCCAGCAGGTCCCGAGATGGATGACGGAAGCGACGGTCCGCGGCGGAGCCAGCAGGTCCCGATGAAGATGGTAGTTACAAACGGTCCGCGGCCACGCCAGCAGGTCCCGACGACGATGAAGATTTACGAAGGTTGCGGCAGCGCCAGCAGGTAGGACGATAGTTCGCAAGGCAGAGCTACGGCAGCGCCAGTAGTCCGTCAAGGATGAGTTCTTCTCTGCGTCTCTCGACTCCAGGATACAACTGCCTTCCTGCTCTGGAGCTGCCTCAGTTATAGGGCTGGGGCCCTTTGATGTCCGGACCCTCGCACTTGGGGGTCGGGGGGTCCGGGATGAGGGAGTCCAGACACCCAGCAGGGGGGTGGAGCCAGCGCCCGGGGAGGTTGTGGGCGAGCGGTACCTGGCGGGGGAGAGCCATCGACGCCTCTTTCTCCCATTGACTTGCCAAGTAGTCCGCTCACCTCCTAGGTGGATGGTGGTGCCGGGATGTCTGGGGCCTGGCCAGGCCCAGGGTTAGGGTCGATCGGAGGCCACGCGGCCTCGTGGTGTAGTGTCCAAGATGGCGCCCAGGTTGGGCGCGCGGGCCAGTATTGGATCGGGCCCATGAGGTTGATATGTTCAGAGGCAGGGGTCCCGGAGGGACGGAAAACGTGAAGTGGTGGTGTGTGACACTTGAGGGACCGGGCTCGGGCCTGGTCGGGCAGAGGGGGAGCGGGCCCTTCATGTGGCCTGTCCAACATGCGTCCCCCCCAGCTGAAGGCGGGGAGAGTCACCCATCCTCTTGGGGACTCTCCTCGTCGAGGCGGAAAAAGCGTGACAGGCCATCCGCGTTGGCGTGATCTGGCCCAGGCCGATGTTCCACAGTGAAGTCCATCCCTTGTAGGGAGATAGACCAACGTAGTAGTTTTGGGTTCTCCCCCCGCATCTGCATCAGCCACTGCAGGGGTCGATGGTCGGTCTGTACCCGGAAGTGTGTGCCAAAGAGATAGGGCCGGAGCTTTTTGAGGGCCCATACCACGGCGAAGGCCTCCCTCTCGATGGTGCTCCAGCGTTGTTCTCGAGGTAGGAGTCGCCTGCTGATGAAGGCCACTGGCTGATCAAGGCCTTCGGGGTTCAATTGAGACAGGACCGCCCCAATGCCGTGGTCGGAGGCATCTGTCTGGACGACGAATTCCCGGCTGTAGTCGGGGGCCTGGAGCACCGGGGCGGAGCACATGGCGGCCTTCAGTTGTTCGAAGGCTGTTTGACAATCTGGGGTCCAGTTGACCTTCGTTGGTTGATTTTTGGACGTGAGTTCTGTGAGGGGCCCCACTATGGTACCATAGTCCTTCACGAACCGTCGGTAATAGCCCGTGAGTCCCAGAAAGGCGCGTACCTCGGTCTGGGTGATGGGGGGCTGCCAGGACTGGATGGCGGCAATCTTGAGCTGCAGAGGGGCCACCAGGCCGCTTCCCACCTGGTGTCCGAGGTAGGTTACGGACCCCTGACCAATTTGGCATTTGCTGGCCTTGATCGTGAGGCCAGCTCGCTGAAGGGCCTGTAGCACCGCTCGGAGGTGGTGGAGGTGGTCGGACCAATGGTGGCTGTATACAGCGATGTCGTCTAGGTAGGCGGCGCTGAATCCTTCGAGCCCGGCCAAGACCTGATTAACGAGTCGCTGAAACGTTGCTGGGGCATTCTTCATGCCGAAGGGCATGACCTTGAAATGATAATGGCCGTCAGGAGTGGAAAATGCAGATCGTTCTTGGGCCCGGGGTGTGAGGCCGATCTGCCAGTAGCCCGCCGTCAGGTCGAAAATGCTGAGGTAGCGGGCAGCTCCCAGGCGGTCGATCAGCTCGTCTGCCCGGGGGATGGGGTGTGCGTCCGTTCTGGTGACCGCATTCAAGCCCCGGTAGTCGACGCAGAACCGGAGTTCCGGTGTGGTGCCGGGAGTGGCTGCTTTGGGGACCAGTACTACTGGGCTGGCCCAGGGGCTGTCTGAGGGCTCAATGACCCCGAGCGTGAGCATTTTGGTTACTTCTTCCTGGATGCAGGCCCGTACCCGATCTGGTACGCGGTAAGCCCGGTGGCGGATAGGGGGGCTGTCCCCCGTGTCCACGTCGTGCGCACACCAGGAAGTGACACCTGGGGTGAGGGAAAACAGGCTGGCGAACTGCAACAGAAGGTCTCGACATTCTTGGCGTTGTTCCAGGGTGAGGGCCTCCGAGAGTCGGACCCCGTCCACGGAGCCGTCTTTCTCCCGAGTCCTTAGGAGGTCAGGGAGGGGTTCGGAGTCTTCTTCGGCTCCATTGTCTGTGGCCATCAGGAGGCTGAGTTCTGAACGCACGAAATGGGGTTTCAGCCTATTAGCGTGGAGGACCCGGAGGGGGTTCCGTGAAGATTCCATGTCGATGAGATAGGTGACAGGACCCTTGCGCTCGACTACTTTGAAGGGCCCCGTCCACTTGTCTTGCAGGGCGCAGGGTTCGGTGGGGGACATCACCCATACTTGTTGTCCGGGTTCAAATTCGATGGAGGAGGCATTTTGGTCATACCACTTTTTCATGTCCTCTTGACTGGCCTCCAAGTTTGCTTTTGCCAGCTCTCTGAACCGTCGGGTCTGGTTGCGGAGGGTTAGGAGGTATTTGAAGACATCTGGAGGGTTCTTTAGAGGGGGCATCTCCCAGCCTTCCTTGACTAGACTGAGCGGCCCCCGCACGGGGTGTCCATACAATAATTCAAACGGGCTGAAGCCGAGGGACTTCTGGGGGACCTCTCGATATGCGAAGAGGAGGCACGGCAGCAGCACATCCCACTGGCGACGGAGGGGCTCTTCCAACCCCCCAATCATCCCTTTGAGCGTGCGGTTGAACCGCTCAACGAGTCCGTTTCCTTGAGGGTGATAGGGGGTCGTGAATCGGTAGGTGACCCCACACTGTTGCCAGAGGGACTTCATATATTTGGAAATAAAGTTCGTGCCTCTGTCGCTGACGACTTCTCGGGGGAAGCCCACACGGGAGAAGATCCCCATCAGGGCCCGGCCGACTACCGGGGCTGTCACAGTTCGCAGGGGAACAGCCTCGGGGTAGCGGGTGGCGTGGTCCACCAGTACCAGGATGAACCGATGTCCTTGTGTTGTACGGGGGTCCAGGGGCCCCACAATGTCTATCCCGACCCTCTCGAACGGGGTGGTGACCACTGGAAATGGTTGTAGGGGGGCTTTTAGTTTGCGGCCGCTCTTTCCACTGGCTTGGCACGTGGGGCAAGATCGGCAATGCTGGAGTACATCATTCCTCATTTTAGGCCAGAAGAAGTGGGTCACTAGGCGGCTGTAAGTTTTATCCTGACCCAGGTGTCCAGCCAGGGGGACATCGTGGGCCAGATTTAGCAAGAAGTCTCTAAAACGGAGGGGCACCACTAGCACTCGGCTGGCCCCCAACTCCGCGATCCTTTGTTCACTGTATAGCAGATCATTGTCCCAATAGATCCAATGTGTTCCGGAGGTATCCCCTGCGCTCTGGGCGAGGGCTTGTTGGCGGAGTCCCTCGAGGGAGGGACAGGTCTTCTGCTCTTGGCGAAACTGCTCCTGTGTGGGCCCCCCCTCTTGATGCCACTGGTCGAGGCCAGCGAGGTCCGGAGGTTGAGCTGGTTCTGGGGGGACGGTACGGTCGGTGTCTTCGACTGGAGTGACCGGGGGAGGAGGCGCCGGCCATTCGGGTTCCTCGGGTCGGGGATTGGCACGGGCGGCCATGGAACGGGTGGTGACGCACGCCCAGTCCGGGATGCCTAACATCCCCAGGTGTTCTCTTCGTTCTACGGCTGCCCACGGAGAGTTTTCAAGGTCATTTCCCAGGAGGCAGTCTACGGGGGCATCATCTCGGACCGTCACCTTCAACATGCCGGAGACCCCTCCCCATTCGAAAGGGACGCAGGCCATCCGACACAGACTCTCCGAGTTATCGGCTGAACGGACAGGGCAGAGAATGTTGGGTAGGAACTGTTCTGGGGTCACCAGGTGACAGCGGACGGCTGTTACACTGGCCCCGGTGTCACGGAGGGCTTCGGCCTGGCGTCCATTGATGCTTACCCATTGGCTGTACTTCCGGGTGTTAGCGGGTAGGGGGACCCGCGGGACCATGTCTTTCCCCCCTAAGCATGCTAGAGCCATGGCGGCTGGCTCCCATTCTTGATGCTCTTGCTCATATTCTTCCTGCTCCTCGGAGATCTGTTCTTCCCCCAGGGCAGCAGCAGCCACCTGGCGGGGTCTTGGGCTCTGGTACTGTGGGCAATTTGGGTCGTTTGCATAGTGGCCGACTCGTTGGCATCGGTGACACATGACATTGGCTCTGTATCCCGGTCGTGCCGGGGTGCTGCCCCGGGTGGCCGGGGGGGTGGTGCTGGTAGCGGGGGCGGCCGGAGCGTTGTCTCTTCCTCGTCCTTGGCCCCCTCCTCCTCCTCGGGGACGGTGCTGACCGTGGTTGTTCCGGTTCTGTTCATAGGATCCATTTCGGCCCACTCTGGTGATTTCCCACCGGTCAGCCTCGGCTGCGAGCTGCCGTGGATCAGTCAATTTGCTGTCGAGGAGGTGCTGCCGGAGCTCAATGAAGCAATTGTTTGATAGATGCTCCCACACCATGAGATTGAAGAGTTGTTCGTAAGTTGTGACATTGCTTCCTTTGATCCAGCCCTCGAAGGCTCGGCTAAAATAGTTCACGTAGTCCACCCAAGTTGTACCCGGGAGGCGGGTGCAGTCTCGGAACCTCTGACGGTACATCTCGGGTGTGAGCCCATAGCGGGTGAGGAGGGCAGCTTTCATGTGGTCATAGGAGGTCATCAGATGGTCCGGGAGCTGTAGCAGGGCATCGCGGCCCTCATTGAGGAATCTCCCCCATAGACCGGCTCCCCAGTCGCTTCGATCGATCCGGTGGGCGGTCATAGCGATTTCGTAGGCCTTGAACCATTGCTGGATGTCGTCCTCTCGGAAGTATTCTCGAACGACATCCTTGGGGATGTGTACCTTCTTATCTGTTGTCCCTGGGGTGCGGGGTTGCTCGGGCGCCCCTAATTCTTTGTTCTGCTTGCGTAAGTCTATCTCAGCTAATTTGCGCTCGTGTTCATATGCCAGTCTTTTTTCCTCAAGCTCCCTTTGTCTCTGTTTTTCCTCTCTTTCTTCTCGGAGACGCAGATGCTCTAAGCTCAGTTTTTGTTCGGCCAACTTAAGTTCACCATCCATTTTGAGCCGGGCCATTTCTAGTTCATGTAGTCGTGATCTTTCTCGTTCCTGGATCTCGTCTTGCGAGAGACCCGTTCTTCGCTCCTCGGGGGCCGTGGTGTCTTTTTCTACTGCTGTGATATTTTGGTCGGGGGATCTGACGGCCCCGGTTTCTGCCCAGGACTCTAGGGCATGCTTGAAATCGTCTTTGGTACTTAGACCGGTGGTAGCGATACCTAGTTCGATGCAGAATTGTTTTAATTCACGATGGCTGTATTCTTCCAATTTCTCCATCTGAAATTTCTCGGTGGGTCCGCTTTCTTTGGTTGTCATCGTGATTTCGTCGTGGGGTGAGCTACTCTCTGTACGATTATGCGGTGATTCGGATCGCGCCGCTGGCCACCAAAGTTAGACGGACCGGGAGGGTCGGCCGAGGATAAGGGGAGAGGTCTCCGGGGAGAGCCGTCTCCAGCGATCGTACAGACAAGTAACTACCCCCCCACAGACGTACACCACACCAGGATAAGGTTCAACGATACTTTATAAGCAATTCTTTAAGTACGGTAAAATGATACAAGGAGGTCTGGACTCAGGGGTCCCCTCGATTCTGGTCTCGGGATTGGGAAAGGGGTAGCGGGACAGTCTTGTTACCAATAGATGAAATAGCTCTCAATCCTCGAGCTCGGCGTTCTAGATGGTCGGGCCGCGGCAGAGCCAGCAGGTCCCGAGATGGATGACGGAAGCGACGGTCCGCGGCGGAGCCAGCAGGTCCCGATGAAGATGGTAGTTACAAACGGTCCGCGGCCACGCCAGCAGGTCCCGATGACGATGAAGATTTACGAAGGTTGCGGCAGCGCCAGCAGGTAGGACGATAGTTCGCAAGGCAGAGCTACGGCAGCGCCAGTAGTCCGTCAAGGATGAGTTCTTCTCTGCGTCTCTCGACTCCAGGATACAACTGCCTTCCTGCTCTGGAGCTGCCTCAGTTATAGGGCTGGGGCCCTTTGATGTCCGGACCCTCGCACTTGGGGGTCGGGGGGTCCGGGATGAGGGAGTCCAGACACCCAGCAGGGGGGTGGAGCCAGCGCCCAGGGAGGTTGTGGGCGAGCGGTACCTGGCGGGGGAGAGCCATCGACGCCTCTTTCTCCCATTGACTTGCCAAGTAGTCCGCTCACCTCCTAGGTGGATGGTGGTGCCGGGATGTCTGGGGCCTGGCCAGGCCCAGGGTTAGGGTCGATCGGAGGCCACGCGGCCTCGTGGTGTAGTGTCCAAGATGGCGCCCAGGTTGGGCGCGCGGGCCAGTATTGGATCGGGCCCATGAGGTTGATATGTTCAGAGGCAGGGGTCCCGGAGGGACGGAAAACGTGAAGTGGTGGTGTGTGACACTTGAGGGACCGGGCTCGGGCCTGGTCGGGCAGAGGGGGAGCGGGCCCTTCATGTGGCCTGTCCAACAGGGACCAGGATTTATTTTTCATCATCAGACATTGACACAGAACAACAGAGAAAGGAAGAAGAAGCAGAAAAAAGGAGGACGATGGTGAGAAAGATGGGAAAAACAGTGTAAAAAATATTAGAACATTGGAATGTTGGTAGCTCCATTGAAAACAATGGAGTGCTCCGGGCTTATAATGGCTGGTATAAGCCCGGAGCTCCAACATTCCAATGTTTCTTTGTTCACAGCTGTGGCTGTGAACAAAGGCTTCAGGGAGCCTGAGGGGATTCCAATCCCCTCACGCTTCCAAAAGGCTTTGTTTGTTTTGTTAGAACATTCTGAACTCTAGTGACAGAATGTTCTAATAGCCTTATAGCCCTTCGTATATAGGCTATACCGCTATTAAAGTCCCTCTCCCTTGTTAAAGGCCCTCGCCTTCGGCTCTGGGCCTTTAACGCTGCAGAGGGCCTTTAATAGCCAGTATAGCCCTCTAAGGCGGGCTATAAGGCTATAGAAAGCAAGGATGAAAAAGAATCTGCATGAGTGAGATAAAGGGGAAGGATGCCTTTGGTGTGGGCTAAAAAGGTATGTGGTGGACTCAAGACTATGCAGCTTTGGTACTCGGCACCCCATTATTTGATTCTGCCAGTGGTGGCTTCTGAGAAAAACTTTGGGGTCCAGCTCTTATTCTTTTACAACTTAGGCATTGGTCCAGGCACATCAAGCTTACTTTAGTTTACAGCTTGGCTCTTGCTGTTTATTTATTTTAATTGCCACTTGTCATTAACCCCTTACATGCTCATGATGAGCTGAGCTCGTCATGAGCTACAGTGCTCCGGTGCTCATGACGAGCTGAGCTCGTCATGGCCATTAGAACGCTCGCACGCTGGGATAATTCCCCTGCTGTGCTGAACGTTCTATTGAAACGGGTGCGGCCGTAACGAGCTCAGCTCGTCATGAGCACAGGAGCACTGTAGCTCATGACGAGCTGAGCTCGTCATGAGCACCGGGGCGCCCAGCAGCCAAGGGGTTAATACAAGGTTTTAGCCTGTTGCAACTAATCTGTAACACTCTTAAGTTGCACATTTCTGCCGTTTGTCTTTCAGTAGTTGTGCCTTGTACAATAAGCTGGTGCTCTGAAGGGGCCAAAATTCTACTTGTTGGTGCTATCCGAGGAGCTAAATGTAAAATAAATAAATGGATTCAACTTGCTACCCAAAGAGCCAAATAAAAAATAAGCAAACAAATAACTAAACAAATAGGCAAAGAAGGTTTTCTCAGCCTATCTTAAGAAATAATAGTTTATTAGCTTGACTACTGTGTATATCGCCACAGGTAATTCAGCAACAATGCCATTTAAGGGTATTAAGAGTTGCTTGTGAGTTAAAAAGCTGTGAACCCCTAGCAAACCATATCTCTACCTCATTCACACTCTTTTGAATTGTTAATCTCTCATAAAAACACATCTTCCAAGCCTCTGGTCTGTAAAGAAGTGAACAAATGAGGCCTTCTGTGACCACCTCTATCCTACTAAACCAGCAAGGAAATTGTAGGGTGGCATTTTGCGGCACACCGAGCGATGGCGGAGCAGCATTTAGTGGTCAGAAGTGTGAGTCATATACCTTGATGTCACTTCAAACTCCGAGGCGTAATGTGAAATAGGGCTGAGAGAATTATTTTTCACTGTGCCATAAACCAAAGAAAATTTAGCCTAAAATCCATTTTTTAACCACATGGCTGCTGGGCGTTTTCCCCCCCTGTGCTGGAAAATGCCATTTTAGTGGCACCATGACGAGCTCAGCTCGTCATCAGCACACGACACCCGTGGATGATGACGAGCTGAGCTCGTCATCAGCATCGAAAGGGTTAAAGGATCTTCTCTCAACCTGCAGTGATCCGTAAAAAAAAAAATGCAAGTTGCAATTCGACCTTGGAGTAGTCCACAGACTTCAGTGAGATGACAGGACTGCTTTCTGGTGGTTGGTCAAAAGGTCTGTTCTACCAGCAGCCAATGAGAATGGATCTAAGACATGGCTCTGGTTTGATTGCTTGAAAGAATAGCCAATCAAATGGCTGAAAAAGTGGAAATCTGATTGTCTACTCATTCAACCAACCAGATTCGATAATTGATTTAGAAAAGATTGATTCGCTGCCACCAGTCAATCCAACGGCTGTACACAGCCCTGCCTACTTGAACTCAGCTTCTATAGGCTGCCTGTGGAGGGGGTTTTGAGTGTTTCCCTTTTCCCTTCACCCTGTTTCCTTTTTCAGTAACCTCTGTGCCTCTTAGGAAGCACATTATTGGGCACCCTTCTTGCTCATTTGTGGTCTTTCACGCAGCAGCACAACTTTTCACCCATGGAAATCCTCTAAAATATTTCTCTATCTAAATCCCGCTCTGTCTGAATATAATACTGTCTGTCAAGGCGAAGTGCCTTTTTTGTGTTTTTTTTAATATATCCGAAAGGCAACCTTGCATATAAAGATCTGGCAAATTGCTCTCAAGACCACAACAGCCTCATATGTGCACTGAGCAATGAAATTGTTCCAACGGCCCCCTGGTCACCTTATTAAGGCTTTTAGGGCCTTCGAGTCTCATGACAAGCTCAGCTCGTCATGAGCCACGCTGCTCGTGTGCTCATGACGAGCTGAGCTCGCCATGACCGTTAGAACGCTCGCATGCTGGGCAAATTCCCCTGCTGTGCGAGCGTTCTAAAGAAACGGGTGCGGCCGTGACGAGCTCAGCTCGTCATGAGCACACTACCACCGTGGTTCATGACGAGCTGAACTCGTCATGAGCACGGGGGCGCTTTGCGCGCTCACCCCCGCCCCCCTGCACAGCAGGGGAATTTACCCAGCTGTGAAGGGATTAATAATCCGTACAAATGGTACTCTATTCCCTTCCCAATATCCCCCCCCTGGAGTAGAAAGGGTTCTAACAGGGGAATTTCTGGGCTAGCCTTTTTGTTTATCTGAGGCTCATAAATTGTTAACCGCATGTTTTATAGTTTTTATCTTGCATTCTGAACAAATAGCCTTTTAGCGTTAGACTATTATTGTAATTTGTTGTCCTCTCTTTTTTTAGCTTGAAACTGCGTAAAAATGGAAACTGTTTGTAATGGTTTTAATTAACTGTACAATAAAGTATACTTACTTACCTGAAAATATGCTACCACACTGCCTCACCTCTTATTTATAGATATACAATCGCCCTCTTACCCCCTCCACACATCAGTGAAGCACGCACAAATACACACCCAAAAAAAACAAATTCATACACAATCACATACTCAGACTGAAACAGTTTCAAGCTTACTCATTCACTCTGTCCCTAGTCAAACTCAAACACAATCACTCACACAGCGTCTCTCTCATAAACACGCTCTTTCCTGCTCCCGGATTGTGTGACTCTCTGTGATTGGAAGTGTATGTGAGTGAGTGTGTGTGTTGGGGGCGGGTGAATTCTGTAAATGATGTGAGATTTATTGGTGGCATGCACAATGAAGGGATGCTCGTTTCCTCCGTTGCATGCTTTTCCACACCCATATTACCAGTATTTCATAGCAAAGCCGAAAGTATATCTTGCGAAAGTCTTTTGGTAAGGAAGTCGAGATCTCTGGGTCAACGTTCTTACATGGCTGAGATCCTAAACAAGGGCAAATTGGGTTTAGAATTAAAAATAAGAAAATAGTGTTTTCAAAATTAAAAAAAAACATTTTATGTGATGGGAATGGTATAGGAATGGTTAAGTCTTGGTATGCATATGTTAGACAGAAACCCTACATACAAACTCTCCACGCATAGTGTCAGTGCCTTAATAAACAAGCATTGGTAATGCATCGGTTTTGCCAATGTAATGAATAAAGAGCTGTTTTCAATAATCATTGCCCGGGAGAAGGAAAAAGCTCCCTGACAGATAACACAGGAGTCTGGAGGATGAGTTGCAGCAGCCAGAGCTGCTGACTCGAGAGCTGGGGATCCCAGTACAAGTCTCGGCAGCGCCGAGCAACAGCCTGTGAATCTATGCATATTAATTAATCTCGCCAGGTGATAAATTGTTCTATAAATATGCTGCAAAAGGAAACGGCAAACCTTTTATGAAAATATAGTTTCACCAAAGCGGATTTTAACAGTATTTTGGCAGCAGGAAACTGATAAGAGAAGCAGACAAGGAACAAGCATTGGTAAATGTCGGAAAATGTGCTACAGCTAAAAAGAAAAGGGAGAAAGGTAAGTGGCACACACAGGAACCAATGAAAAGACAGGAAAGATGGGAGGTGGGTTATAAGCCCCTTTTAAGTTTATATGAAAAACAATAGATTTTTCAAGCGCAGCACAAGTGCTGTGCAGGCGAAACCTAATGAAGAAAGATTTCTGTCAATGTAACTGCCCGTGCTGCTTTGATAAATCTAAGAGAAATATAAAGCAAGTGGTTAGAGTGCTAAATGTTAAGCACACATAGTAAAAGAGGGTGCATTAGAGTGTAATACAAGCTTCCAGCTGAGCCAAGTGTTCAGTAAAGCTATGAGCTTTAAAAAAATGAAGCAGCACTTTTTTCTGCTCCCACTAGTCAACTTCAAGATGTGTAAATGGATAAATGGTTCATGAAGTTTTTGGCACAAAAATAGTGATTTTTATAACACTTATACTGGCAAATCAAAAAAACCATGACATATGCGTTCCAGATGCAGCCGCATTATATGTTTTCAGATGGTATTATCTGTTTGAACTATGTGGGACTAGCTGCTGGCAGTGTCAAGTTGTTTGTTTAGTAACACTGACATTCATCCCACCACTTGATGAACTCTTTTGAATTCATTTTCAGTCATAAGCATATCCTTATTCCCCACATGGTATTTTTTTAAATCTATTTTTTTACTATTTAACACAAAAAGCATTTGTTATGTATTAACTCAGTTCATTGAAATTGGACCATTTTTCATCTGAAATTTCTGCTTTTAAATTATGACATTTAAAACTTGAAGCGAAGCAAACATAAAATAAATCATGAAATTAGGCTTGTAACCCTATGATGCTGCTGAGTAACTGCGAGCCAGATGTAAGAAGCATTTATTTGGTATGGAAATTAGGCCATTTGCAACCGCAACAAGGCCATCTGGTATGTACTAACCACAAACTGCGATTCAATAACGTTCCCAAATCGCAATTAGGATTCCCAACCAAAGTCCGACTTGGAATTAGATAGGGGTGTGTTTAAGGCCTGCCTTCCAAATACCAATTTGCAATGGTATGTATTAATGTTTTGCGACCGAATTCTGGTTGCAGAAAAGTAATCTTTAACTAGCTACTGAAGCGTAGTGGTAAGGCATTCACAAAAGGGAACAGGTCCCTTAGGGGGGCCTTCCACTTTGAGGATGTTGAAATAATACTTTTGATGAGGAGGCGGGGGTCTGTACCACTGCATAACCTTAAAAAAATATTAGCTACAAGTAAAAAAATTTTTAAATGCATTTCGTATTCCTTTAAAGAAAATTGGTTACATTTAAAAACAAAATGCTTTATTTAAAATCGATCACAGACATGGTGGTCTGCTGACCTCAACAGCCAATTCATTATTCATGTGACAATGGAGATTCATTGTGGGTACCAATTTACGACCTGCCTCATTAAAATTCGGAAAGTAGGTCAAATTGCGACCAGCTACAATTAGGGTTTTTGCAAACTGACGTAGTAGATAGGTTGGTTCGCAAAAACAGAATCGATTCAGTAAATGTTGTTGCACAATTTGCAACCATTTTACCAAATCTATTCTTAGTACAACTGGCCTAAGACTCTAAATAAACATTACAAGCTTTCATGAAGTCCTTCATTGCAATTGGCTTCACCACTGAGAATACTGCCCGTATTAGCATAGAAGTAGTCATCATCCTTCTAACTTTGCCATATTTTTGTAAATAGTTCCAGGTATTTGCCTTAAAGAAAAACAAAATCGTGTTATTGGATTACATTATGTAAACATTTATGAATTTGTGAATTGATAAAAAGATTCCTATGCATTTTCATATATAACAACTACAATTTACATAATCATTCAGAACCCGTATTGATACAGTGCCTAATTTTTCTAGCTTCCAATGGTATTGTTGTAGAGACACTAGAGGCCATATGTGCAAGGACAGGCGAAAACTATCGCTAACATTAGTTAGCAGCAGTTTTCTTACCACCGTGTACTGCTGAAAACTATCGCTATGTCAGCGACGTATTTACAAGCCGTCGCCACAGAGTGAAAGCATCAGGGATCGGCATCGAAAATTGCAGCTAACATTAGCGTGATGGGGATAGCAATTCTGGTGTTAGCGGGTGAACACCAACGAAAGGCCCATTAGCGGCAAAAAGACGCATGTTAGTCAGCCCAATGTGATTTCTTTTGCCTCTAATAGGAAATAGGCAAAAGAAACAATGAAATGCAGAATGGAGCAGCCAGGGCCAAGTGTAGCACACATCAACAACCCCCTAAAGCCACACAACATCCAGGATGACCAGGATGAGAGGCTGGATGCCTCGCAGGACCTATGTCCGGAGCCTGGATGCCTCACTGGACCTGCATCTGGAGCCAGGATGCCTCACTGGACCTGCACCTGGAGCCTGGATGCCTCGCTGGACCTGCGTCTGGAGCCTGGATGCCTCACTGGACCTGCATCTGGAGCCTGGATGCCTCACTGGACCTGCACCTGGAAACTGGATGCCTCGCTGGACATGCATCTGGAGCCTGGATGCCTCACTGGACCTGCGTCTGGAGCCTGGATGCCTCACTGGACCTGTATCTGGAGCCTGGATGCCTCACTGGACCTGCATCTGGAGCCTGGATGCCTCGCTGGACCTGCGTCTGGAGTCTGGATGCCTCACTGGACCTGCGTCTGGAGCCTGGATGCCTCACTGGACCTGTATCTGGAGCCTGGATGCCTCACTGGACCTGCACCTGGAGCCTGGATGCCTCGCTGGACCTGCGTCTGGAGCCTGGATGCCTCACTGAACCTGCATCTGGAGCCTGGATGCCTCGCTGGACCTGCGTCTGGAGCCTGGATGCCTCACTGGACCTGCGTCTGGAGCCTGGATGCCTCACTGGACCTGCGTCTGGAGCCTGGATGCCTCACTGGACCTGTATATGGAGCCTGGATGCCTCACTGGACCTGCACCTGGAGCCTGGATGCCTCGCTGGACCTGCGTCTGGAGCCTGGATGCCTCACTGGACCTGTATCTGGAGCCTGGATGCCTCACTGGACCTGCATCTGGAGTCTGGATGCCTTGCTGGACCTGCGTCTGGAGCCTGGAAGCCTCACTGGACCTGCGTCTGGAGCCTAGATGCCTCACTGGACTTGCACCTGGAACGTGGTTGCCTCGCTGGACCTGCATTTGGAGCCTGGATGCCTTGCCGGATCTGCGTCTGGAGTCTGGATGCCTTTCTGGACCTCTGTCTGGAGCCTGGATGCCTCGCCAGACCTGCGTATGGAACCTGAAATGCCTCACTGGACCAGTGTCTGGAGCCTGGATGCCTTGCCGGACCTGCGTCTGGAGCCTGAATCCCTCGCTAGACCTGTGTCTGGAGCCTGGATGCCTCGCTCGACCTGCGTCTAGAGCCTGGATGCCTCGCTGTACCTGTGTCTGGAGCCTGGAGTGGGATGCTGAGGAGCTGTGGTGCCGATGAGCCGTGGTGGTAGAAATTTAGGCTCAGCGATCGCCCGTACCTGGTGGTGAAGTCTGGCAGGTCGCATGGAGACACATTTCTGACCTGTGTGAGAAGACCGTCTTGAGCCCCTTGGAACTGTGAATCGTAGAGGCGCTCCTGCGCACCAACGTAGGGAGGTCTGCATCGCACAGTCCTATCCGCCACTACACCGGGGATTCACAGAGGGTGTTTCCAACGGTGGGCGGCGCCTCTCTGCATCACAGGCCAAATGATGTTGCGCTGGCTGGACGCTGTAGAGGGTGAGGCCTCTGAGCTGCACCTAACTTGTGTGGTGGGAGCACTGCAACTTCACGCATAAGGGGGTCCTGATGCATCAACTGCATTGGGAGGTTCACCAGCAGACTTGTCGGTGACTGCTGAGGTACCCAGCTGAGGTACCCAGCCTTGTGAAATTCCCCCTGGCTGAAGCTACTGCTGGCTGAGTCACACATTTGGAGATAGTGTAGCGGATTGCACCACAGTGTCAATGTCCAGGTAAGGAGAAGGTGGGACGCGTACCGGAGGAGGCCCGGGGGTCGAGTCGCCCAGGCCTAGCACCTGTAGATGACGCACCCCCAGTGGCGGCTTATCCACTGTAGTAGAAGAGTGTCGTGCAAGAAGAGGAAAAAACATCACATGACGATAACTTCCTGATGTAATCGTGCGGTGTTTCCATTGCGTGCGACAGGGCAGGGACAGAGTGGCATGTCTACTCAAGTGGGCAATGACTTTTTGGTCGGCCCACTCAGACCGCCTAAAGCAGTCATATGCACCATCCTGTTTGCAATGCAGGCTGCATTACAGACTGCATGGAGAACATTCCAACCAATCCAGCCCCTGGCTGACCGCCATGTCCAGGGGGCAATGACCAATCCCGTTGTGATTGGCTTAGGGGAGGGAGCCTGGCTGCCTTCCTTTAGTTCCTGGAAGCAGACTCAGGAGATCAGGAGCAACGAAGACACAGGACCCGGCCTCGAGGTAAGATTTCTCTCATTTAAATATTTACAACACCCGCTCACACACACACACCCCCACGTCCACGCCCCATCGAGTGTCCTTTCCGGCATTTCCCACCTCCGAGCTGTCCAGTCCCCCACCCCGCAGCACTTCTCAATGGCGGCTGCTGTGCGGCCATGCGCAGCGGGCATACCACTGGTGTGCCAAAGGTATAAATGAAGTTATGACGCATACCATTACATCACATTACATAACAATGCATACTAATGCTAGGCATATTGCAACAGTAGGGAAGGTGTTGGATAGCAGAGATTTAAATATTACTATTCCCACTTCAGTGAGTGCAACCCTAAAACTAACCCATGCACCCCAAAGCAAACCCTAAACCCTAAAATTAATCTTTGAGCCCAAAAACACTCCCTAAAAATCATATTTGACCCAAATGCACACCCCAATCTTTATAATTGACCCCAAAACACACCCAGAATTTCGAATTTTACCCCATAATACACCCCAAATTTAATCTGCTACACTCAAAACCCATACCCACCCCTAAACTTAAAAATAGCTCATTACTGACCTCACAATGCGTTGTAATGGAATGCGATGTAAAGGCACCTGCGTTGTTGGGGTTGCGTTGTAAAGGCATTACTATGTAATGCCTGCAATGTAAGGGACATCTCCCTTGCCAAAGACAAGCCATAGGCAAGCCTGTCTGCGTCCGTCTGTCCCTGGAATGTGTTCAGCACCAAGCACTCTTCCTCTCGGACACTCCACCGCTACGACGCTAGCACCCTCCTCGCCAACAACCCTGGACGCCACATTGTCTGCCAGGACCAACCTCTGTTCCGGACTGGACATCGCGTTCACTGACGGCTACTAAATCACCCGCAAGGACTATCCCAACTGCCCAGGAGGAGGCATTGCCATCACCTACAGAAGCACACTCTGACTGACCACGCACTCTAATGACCCAACGGTGACCAGATACGGACCAACCCCAAGCCCATCCTCTGCGGCACCCTCATCTGCAGACCACTCAGGCCATAGACCCCCATTCTCCGATACCATTGTAGACCTCATTGCACCCCAGGCTCTCCCATTCACAGACAACATCCTACACAGTGAACTCAAGTTCCACCTGGACAACCGCACTGACCAGAACACCAGCCCCTCCTGGGGAAGCTCCCCAACATCAGACTCAAGCAGCTAGTCACTGCAGCAAGCCACATAGCAGGATACACGGTCGAGCAAGTCTCCTCCACCAGCGGGAACTTTAACTACAGCCACACCACGGGACTCTCCTGGACCGACCATCACTGCCTACATCACGCCTTCATCATGCCCACTGTACACCACCGCCATCATCCCCTCCCCTCGCAGCTGGAACAAGGCCACCGAAGAACGTCTTGTCAACTCCCTCAGCACCACCACTCCACCAACGCTTACAGACGATGACATCACAGCACGCAACCGTCACCGATGGATCTCCAACTGCGCCAACAACCTGGCACCCCTCAAGAACAGCACTGCGTCAGTACCTTATGCCTGCCTAATGGCAGGCGTAAGGGTGACGCAGTGACACAGGAATAGGCTGGCTGCATGCGTTGCTGGAGTTGTGTCATGGTTGTGACACGACTGCAGCAATGCTTAACTTTAGCGCAGACAGATGCGTCAGGATTCCAGACGTTTCTGTCATTACTTGTGTCATGGAGCGATGTCCATTGAATACACTAAGAGGTGCCCCCTGGTCCAGGACACTCAGCTGGCATCAGTAGAAGTTTGTCCTGAAAGAAAAAGTGAAAATCCAATGTTTGGGCTCTTCGCTACTTCAAATGGGCCAGTTCGCACTAAGACTCTGTCGCCCGTGACGGCCGCTAACTTGAAGCTCCATGGAAACCTGCTCTTCATGCTACAGCAACGACAGCCTGCGGTGACCGCCGATGCAAAGCTACAGCAATCAACATCTGAGATGCGTGACTGGCTCTTTATGCTACACAGCCGACCATCGCAACAACCAACCTGCCCTTTTTGCCACAACTGTCCGCTATGCTCAGCCTACTCCTCGCATCCAACTCCAGTGTGAATGGAACTCTTCACGCCGGACTTTGAATGTAACTTTTCAGTGGGACTAATCTGGTCCCTGCATCTAGCTTGGGCTCCATTGCATCAGCGGGAAATAAGAATTTTGCCCGGTCTAGCGCAAAAAGATAACCTTAAGTATCGTTTTATGCTTTTAGGCAATATTTTCACTAAAAACTTTAAAATACAATATCTCCAGTTCTACTGATTCGCTTGGGATTATTCTTGTATTGGGTTTTCACTTTATTACTGTTTCTGTGCTGCATAAATGCTTTACAAATTGACTCCAAGTTAAGCCTGACTGCTTATGTGCTTCGCTAATAGAGGGTTAAGCACATGCTAACTTATCAACTTAGTGGTTCACCCTGACAAGGATTGTGGTTGCTGCCTGATTGGGGCTTCCACCTTCCTCAACCAATGCCCAATTTCAATTCATGTAAAGTTCCTTAAATGATGCCATTACACCACTTTGCTTAACTACATGCCATTCCCTGTTAACATCTGTTGTGAACACACAGGAGCAACATCAGTTTTTGTTTGCAGTGCTTGTGCTTTTTTGCAACATTTTTTAGTGTGAAATGCATTTTTGCACCTCAAACTGATGTAATGACTCATTTAATCCTAAAATGTAGTGTTAAATGCCAAAACTACATTTCATGCCATTAGGCATAATTTCTCATAACTTTTCCAAAATTTCACAAGATTACGAGAATGCAAATTATGCATATTTCATACACGACTAGTCTGTATCCAGCTACAACGCCTGGATCCCCCCACAGGTGACAAGCAGCCCTCTACAAATCCACCTTCCCTTACAAATGCACTATTCTAATTATTTTGAAAAGGTCAGGCCTCACTTCAGATGATGTCTAATGTAAGAATTAACATATTAATCTTGTTGCACCTTCACTTAAATCTACACACCCGTGGAAATCTTACAAATACATATATGTGCATGAATAATCGAAGTACTATTAAACTATAATAAAGCAAACGGTATACGTTATACGTGCACACAAACTCTAAATGCATTATGCATTTATACATGAGAAATGTACACTCAAATAAATAAAATATATGAAAGAGATGACATAAGTACAAATGTGAAGATTACTTCATGGCCTGCTATTGTGGTTTGAGATGGTTCCAGTTGTCTCTATAATAGTGTTGTAGGTTCTAAAAGGCACATATAAGGCCAACTCAGTGAGTCAATGGGCTTCAGCTAGGATGTATGCAGTACACAGCTCACTAGAAGGGATGTATGACGGTACAACGCGTACCTTTATGACGCAGGTTTTACAACGCAAGCCGTTACAACGACTTGCGTTGGGGGGCGCTGGACAGTGAATAGTTTAATTTACTATTCCAACTCCAGTCCCCGTGGATAGTAGGGAAGGTGTTGGATAGTAAATTAAACTATTACCTATCCTAGAGCGCCCTCCAGCGAAAGTCGTTGTAATGACTTACGTTGTTAAACCTGCGTCGTAACGGTACTTCGTTGTAAAAGTTCTGTTGTAAAGGACGTTCCCCACTAGAAGTTCCCAAGGAAAGCTAAGGTATCTCTCTCTGAAAATGCCTTTGCATCAGACTTAAATACCCATTTCTTGTTATTATGAAAAGGCTAGACCTTGTGCTTAATGAAGTAGAATGCAAGAATTAGCATATGAATTCAATAGCACATTTTCTAAACTCTGTTGCACATAATTCACATTAATACATGAGATATGAACAATTGATGCACTATCTCTCTATAATAAAGACAATATTAGGTGATAAATTGCAATTAATATTAAACAAAATGTGCATTTATAAATGGGAGATGTGCACACAATAAATGAAATGCGGTGTGACACATTCGCAGGAAAACGCAGTGCATGTGCAAGCCCATTCCTTTCCAATTGAATTGTATTTGCCAATGTGCAATATGACACACTCGAGGGATAAGGCTGATCTTGGTTAACATAATTTAAGGGTGCAAGTTCCTGTTTTGTGAATACTTTACACTTATGAATCAAATGATGATTTGTGAATGTAAGTTGAACTTAAAAGGGCAAATAGCTTTGTGAATCGGGCCCTTTCCACCATTGAAAGACCTTGACTATAAAAGGCTGCAACTCTTTTGATAATGTACACAATAATGCAAACAAAATAGTATTAAATTAAAGGCTTAAGCAATTAGATCAGGCCAATATGAGAGTTGCATGTCTTGCGTGATGTTGTTACATTATGTATGCTTTGTGTAAGGAAGCAAAGCTGATATTTTGAAACGTGATAAATCAACTGAGCAGCACCCCCTGCCGGCTTCATGGATGTCTGTCTGTTTGTCAGTTCTCAGAGACAAGGAAACACATCCTTACTCTGAGTACAGCAGTGCATATTAGCTACCTATGGTGCAGAGGATGGAAATAAACATTATGGTATAGAGTTTGTGTTGTTTTTGTGTAAATAATAAGACTGAAGGAGGACTGGTCTTGTCTGGTGATTCTATCAGAATGTACTGTATGGCCCTCTAGCATAGACATGCTGATATGTTCATAAAAGTTATTTTTTAGCTCTACCATTTCACATTGCCGAATTACTTCAGGTAACACTTGGACCATGAGTGCTCTAGGAAGCACTGTGTATTGGATATTAAATTGAACCCTGACAGACTTGAATCTAAGATGGAAGCAGCCAGTCAATCTGAAACAGAAGCAAAAACAATGCTGCAACCTTTGGTGATATTATATTAAGCAGCCTGGAAATGAGGACAAAGTGTGGCTTAAAAAGTAAATTTCTTAGATGGCCATGTAAAGATGTGCAATTGAAAAGATGCATATCACAAAGTTACTCCATATAGGGGAAAGTCAAAATCAGGAAAGGAGAAGTTTAGTGGTGCTGAGTTGATGTCTGGAGAGACACAAGCCGCCTGGGCCTAACGGAGAGGATACTAGGTAAAATGCAGGAATACTGAAACATAAATTAACATTGAAAGCTTAAATACTGAAATGTTCAATAGTTTGATAAATTTGAGCGAAAGGGAATCCGCTATCATAAAAAACTGCATAATTATTATCTATAAAAAAGGTCAGATATTGAAAAACCCCTCTAATGAGATTCCTTTCTTGATTTGCACATGGAAGAACAATCTTGTATAAAATTAATTTCTAAGCATTCAGGTCTTGCTAATACATAGCATATTTTTAGATGTGTTATACTTCTAAGTGTACAAAAAAAATTAGAATCCAAGCAATTGGAATAAACAGATTAGACATAAATGTGTTTGCATGGTGTGAACAATTTAGGGCTGTGTGGATTTTAATTATACAGGGAAAGGTTGAAAAATGATCAATAGACAAATGTGAAAATTTGCATATAGACTCAAAAGTTAGCATTATGCAATTTCTCATCATTTTTGTCCAAGGGATGAGGTTTGTGCAAAAAATGGCTTGATTATTATCTTTTTGTGCTTGAACCAGTCTTCTTCTGATATCTCAAGCGATTTTTGTACCTGCATAAAAATGTTGTTTAATGTACCAACAAAGCATGTTTCACTTTAAATTTTGCAAAATATTGCAGATAAAAATATGCAATTTTTTTATTATAGTAAGCTTTCAACTTTTTTGGAATCCACAAATACCTTCAGAAGTGCTCCTGGAAAGCTACAACTTTGGCTGTGTTCCTAGTAGTACACCTGGGGTACACGCCATATGTGCTCAGGTTAATAAAAGCACATTCTAACATTCCTTTTTCTTTTTTTTCTCCATTAGGATTTTTTTTTCACCTTGGAGAAATCCCTTCCTCTATTCCTCCACCATTTCTAGGGTTAGTCGACCCCATTCCCACTCTGGAAAGGGATTTGCACCTGCTTTAATGGGGTAAATCCTTAACAATTTCCAGGGTTGGAATGTTCCAAGAAAAAGCTTGTGAATAAACATAAACCTGATATTTTGTGGGTGTTCACCAGATTTCCATAGTATGCCCACACTGGGAGCAGATTTACATATTATATCATCACATCAAGCCAGTATTATGTTACAGTAAATACTTTTCGGAATATAGATTCACGTTTTGCAAATACAATACATGAATTTGCACTTGTAAATCCTGCCATTTGTAAACCTTAGTTAAACTTGAGGGCACAAATTGTTTTTAAATGGGGTATTCAACTTATGCACTCAAACATCCATACTTTGTATAGAACCATGCTCCACATAGAACTGTGGATCTAAGAATTCAATCTTCTGTTTATTGTGGTTCATTGTTAGCATGAAATTGTATGGATTTTCATAAAAAATGCGAGATATTCAGTGAGTTGGTCAGCTGATCTCTTCCATAACATGATAATATTGTCCATATACATCCCCCAAAAAGACAATATAGTCTGCCATGGGGAAGGCATACCGGCCCCAGACATTTTCCTGCTCCCACCAGCCCAAAAAGAGGCCGGTGTAGGATGGAGAAAACCTGGAGCCCATTGCAGTACCTTGTATTTGGTGGTATCAGCATCCATCTTGTAAAAATATTTTTGGGGGAGAGAATGATATCCATCATCTCAATGATCATCTTGTTGTGCTCCAACAAATCTGCACTTCTTGTACGTAGAAAGGATTCGACAGCCCGAATGCCAAAGGTCTTTTGAATTTAAGTGTACAATCTGGTAACACCAAACATTATGAAAATGAGTCCTTCAGTCCAAGGGACATTGTCATACTTGTTGAGAATATCCTTCCTATCCTGTATGTATGCAGGTAAATTGCACACAAAAGCCTATTAGAACTTGTCAATGTATTCTGCGAAACGTTAAGTTGGAGAGGATATCCCAGAAATTGTAGGCCTCCCTGGGGCGAAAGGACCCACCTTGTGGATTTTAGGTAGTATGTATATGCATGGGACTCGTGGGTTTTTAACAGAGAGCTATCTGTGCTCGTCATCCGAGATGAGACATATTTTTATCCAGTCATTAAGTCTCATATTTATAAATGACACCAGTTCTTTAATCGGGTTGTCTTAATTTGAAGTATGCCTATGTAGACCTTTAGAACAATTGATGATTATTTATATATACTTATGACAAGCAATCTGCCCCCTGAGCCAATCTTGCAACCCTCCTTTTTCCTTTCTTCTTTTTTCCTCCCTCCCTTTCTTTTTTTCCTTTTTTCTTTTATTCCTTTCTTCCTTTTCAGCTTTCTTTCTCCTATAATCTTGGTTACAAGGAACAGAATATACTTGAGAAGAAATTAAAAACTTGTAACACAACCACTAAGACATTTTATCGACATTAATCTTGAGTATAGATACGGATTCCCATATTGAGATTTGTCGATCCTAAGCATATATATTTATGAATATTGAACAAATGATAAATGCATGCCTCAATATATTTGAAGTATTGATACCTTATGTTGCACAATGAGTTATGTGGGTAAATGTCTTACCTATTACCCTTAAGTACAACCTTGCATAATGTTTTTTAAATGGTTTTAAACTTAAGGTTTTGTAGCTTGGTGTGTGTATTATGGCACTAATAGTGGTGAGTGTTTCTGTCCTTGAAGGTTTTGAATTGTCTATCTCACTCTAATGTGTGTTCTTTTTTAATATTTATATTAATGTGTATACATTCTTTTGTATTTCTAATGTAACAGCCCTGAAAAAGTTCACATGTTGTGAACAAAATCCATTGGTTGTTTGCAGTAACGTCTGGAGTGTCTTTTGTATACAAGCAAAATAAAGAAGTTATGGATTATGTCAACTCTTGATTTGGACTTTCTTGTATGAATATTGGTTGTTTGGTGCACCACTATTTCTGTTTTTTTTTTTACAATGTGCCATAAAGTCGCCCCCCTGGGCAGTAGATGCCTATAGTGTGTGCACATTGCATAGACTGAATTTGAACAAACACTTGGATTTGGGACAAGTGAGAGGTGTAATATTTTTGGGCTCCTTGCTCTGGTGTTTTTGTTTTGTAAAAAAAATATTGTGGGTAATAGTTATGTTTATTTGAGTAATTCTAAAATTAAAGCTGCTAATTTCTCAGAACAAATTACCTTTATGATGTGAAAGATAGAATAAAATAGGAATTTAATCACTGGTGCACAGAGTTTGGGTAAATTCGTTTTTAAATGTTTTTGAGCTCTTGGACAGGTTTGGTAATAGACTGTATATCTTTTCATTATATTGCATGCTTTCTTGTTTACTATTATACTATAGCATTGGATGCTTGTATAAATTAGTGCACACAGGTCCAGACAAAACTAAGCATTTCATTGAACTGTTAAGTAAACCTGTGATAGTGCGCTGGTTGTTAGAAACAACAAAAGCAATGAAAGCACAGGAATTTTATGAAAATTTAGCAGGGAATATCCTCTTTCAATGATTTTTGAAAACTTCATGTACGAGTGAGTAATGAAGATTAAATATTATTAAATTTGAGCATGCTTTCCCGAAGAGATATAGGTCAGCTTCTAAGTGCGGGCAAACGTAGTCACGCTCCCTTGCAACTATGTAAATCACTTTAACATATTACTTTCATATTACTTTCATGTCTCATACTAGGACAATTACATTACCTAAAGAATGCAATCTGCTCCTCCCTCCCACTTCGCCATTTATGGCGGAGTCCACGCGTACGCGCAGCAGGCGCGCCGATTGCGCGCCGAAGCGGGCCAAAGGCAAGCCCGGCTATGCCTATCCAGGCCTGGACCGCGCCCAGCGCCAGGACCCCTGGCCCTCAATGATACCAGCCCACCTGACTGAATTACGACGACGCCACCCTCCACGCTCTCAACACCAGCCAGAACCCCGCCTGCCACCGAGCCACCCCGAAACGCACCCACGGACCCTTCACCTGCCAAGCCTGCAAATTCACCTACCTCGGACCTGCACCGCACCCGCCAGGCCAGGCACCAGCAACAATCACTTCAAGTGCATCCTCCTGAACACCCGCTCCGTCCACAGGCACGCCGTCGAACTCTGGAACCTCCTCGACACAACAGCGCCGGACGTCGCCTTCCTCACAGAAACCTGGATGAACGCCTCCTCAGCCCCCGACATTGCCATAGCCATCCCGGATGGCTACAAGATCACCCGGAGGGACCGCGTCAACCAAACAGGAGGAGGCATCGCCATCGTCCACAGAAACACCATCCGCATCACGACCAACTCTGACGACACCCTCACCGCCGCCGAGCACCTTCACTTCCAGATACACACCGACTCCAAGACCACCCTCAGAGGCACTCTCATCTACAGACCCCCGGGACCACGCACACAATTCAGCGAAGCCATCGCAGACTTCATCAGCCCGCACGCCCTCACCTCCTCAGACTACATTTTCCTAGGGGACCTCAACTTCCACCGGGAAAACAACAACGGCAACAACACCACCACCCTGCTGGACAACCTCACCAACCTCGGACTCAAGCAACTGGTGAACACCCCCACCCACTACGCCGGCCACACGCTTGACCCAGTCTTCTCCTCCAGCAACTACATCTACTTCAGCCACTCCACCGGACTACACTGGACAGATCACAGCTGCGTCCATTTCAACTGCAGGAGAACCACGACCCACCACCACCCGCAACAGGTTCCCCGAAGACGCTGTAGCAAGATCACCGCCGACCAGCTCACCACCTCCCTGAGCCAGAACCCTCCCACCAACACGACGGACCCCAACGAAGCAGCCCGCAACCTCACACAGTGGCTCACCAACTGCGCCAATGCCCTTGCACCGCTGAAGAATCCTCCCAGCAGACCCGCCAGTAAGAAAGCCTTGTGGTTCACCAACGACCTCAAAAACTCCAAGAAATCCTGCCGTACCCTCGAGAAAGCCTGGCGCCACGACCAGTCAACAGAAAGCATGACAGCCCTCAAGAACGCCATCCGCAAACACCACCAGCTGATCCGCACCACCAAAAGGACAACATTTAGAGAACGACTGAACAACAACACCCACAACAGCAAAGGAACTCTTCAGCATCGTTAAAGAGCTCTCCAACCCCAGCGCCAGCAACAACGACATCACACCCTCGCAAGACCTCTGCGACTCACTCGCCTCGTTCTTCCACCGCAAGATCGCCGACATACACAACAGCTTCGGTGCCCAGACCACGCACCCAACCACCGAACCAGTGCCCTCCACCACCACCCTCCGCACCTGGACCTTGGTCAGCAGTGAAGACACCACCTGCGTGATGAACACCATCCACTCCGGCACCCCAGCTGACCCTTGTCCACACCACATCTTTAACAAAGCTGGCTCCATCATCACACCCCAACTCCGGAACATCATTAACAGCTCCTTCGCATCCGCCACCTTCCCGGAGAGCTGGAAACATGCGGAGCTCAGCGCCCTCCTGAAGAATTCCACCGCGGACCCCACGGACCTCAAGAACTTCCACCCCATCTCGGTCCTCCCTTTTCCTGCCAAAGTCATCGAGAAGACCGTCAACAAACAACTATCCGCCTTCCTCGAGACAAATGGATCCCTCGACCCCTCGCAGTCCGGCTTCCGAGCAAACCACAGCACCGAGACAGCCCTTAGCGCAGCTACCGACGACATCAGGTCCCTGCTCGACAACGGGGAAACTGCTGCCCTCATCCTCCTCGACCTATCGGCCGCATTCGACACAGTCTGCCACCGCACCCTAACAACCCGCCTCCACCACGCCAGGATCCAATGGAAAGCCCTGGAATGGATCACCTCCTTCCTCTCCGACAGAACTCAGAGAGTCCGCCTCCCCCCTTCCGCTCAGTGGCCACCAAGATCATCTGCGGCGTTCCTCAAGGATCCTCCCTCAGCCCCACCCTCTTCAACGTCTACATGAGCCCCCTCGCAGCCATCGCACGCCAACACAACCTAAACATCATCTCCTACGCTGATGACACACAGCTGATCCTCTCCCTCACCAACGACCCCGCCACCGCCAGAGCCAGCCTCCAGGAAGGAATGAAAGACGTCGCGGAATGGATGAAGGAAGCTCTGAAACTGAACTCAGACAAGACGGAAGTCCTCATCCTCGGACCATCCCCCTCCGCCTGGGACAACTCCTGGTGGCCCCCCACACTGGGCACCGCCCCCAAGCCCACGGACCATGCACGCAACCTGGGCTTCATCCTGGACTCCTCCCTCACGATGACCAAACAAGTCAACGCCGTCTCGTCATCTTGTTTCAACAACCTGCGTATGCTCCGAAAGATCTTACGGTGGATCCCCACCGAAACCAGAAAGACGGTCACCCAGGCCCTTGTCACCAGCCGACTGGACTACCGGAACACCCTCTACGCTGGAACCACAGCAAAACTACAGAAAAGACTCCAGCGCATACAGAACGCTTCTGCACAACTTCTCCTGGACATCCCCCGTCACAGCCACATCTCTGCCTATCTGAGAGACCTGCACTGGCTCCCTGTCAGCAAGAGGATCACGTTTAGACTCCTCACCCACGCACACAAGGCTCTCCACGACATGGGCCCCAAATACCTCAACAACCGCCTCACATTCTACACACCCACCCGCCAGCTCGATCCGCCAGCCTCGCCCTCGCCACCGTCCCACGAATTCGCAGAACCACCACCGGAGGAAGATCTTTCTCCTACCTGGCGGCCAAGACATGGAACTCCCTCCCCACCCACCTACAGCTGACCCAGGACCATCTCTCCTTCAGGAAGCAACTCAAGACCTGGCTCTTCGAGCAGTAGCAGCTCCCCCCCCCGCTCTCCTCCCAGCGCCTTGAGACCCTAGCGGGTGAGTAGCGCGCTCTACAAATGTGTTTGATTTGATTTGATTTGATCTCTTAAAATCCACTAATGTCCTGCTAATTTCACATTACAGGCTGTGGATGTCTGTTCAGTATACACGATCAATAGCAGTCTACTTATTAGGGCTTATGATGTCACACTAAGGGCCCGATTCCGATCAGACTGGAGTCCGAAAGAGCGAGTACGATACATTCTCATGCTTACGGACTCGGTTTGCTCGGACTCCCATTGAACTCTATGGGAGCCTATATACCGGATGCGTACACATGCTCCCATAGCAAAAAGTGGTGGGTGGGGAAAAGCGTACACTCTATGGCAGGCACCCAATGGTGCCCGCCACACTGTGCATGCATGTGAAGGGGGGCCCATGGGTGTCCGCCCGGGTCCGATTCGGAGAGCTACAGTTGAAGGGGGGCATGCCACGGGCCCCAAAAGAACGATTCCTGCAGCTTTTTCAATCCAGACATACTGACTCGTGAAGGCTCTTCAAATCTTGCATCGTACTTGCTCGCTCGGAAACAGAGTCCAAAGTGCTGTACAAAGCATCTGCGTATGAGTCGTACGGACGGGATCGGGTTGGGAGACGATTCGCTCGGCTCGTACGTGCTCTTCGCATCGTACTTGGTGGTTTGGACATGTGTACGATTTGGTCAGGAAAAAGGGCTACGAATTGGATCCCTTAAAACCAAATCCGATTTGGAAGCCTTTCGAGCGAGATCGGAATCGGGCCATAAGTGTAAGTATAGAATCTTGTCCAGCCCAGGACTTATCTTTTTTGATCAAAAGAATGTACTTTGATCACACAGTATAATGTAATACTACAAAGCCCAATTAGGGTTCTCAGACCTTAAGTTGTAGTCCGGTTTGTGATCTTCAGTGAGATGCTACACTCTTTTGGTACCCTCCCGCCACAAATGGAGTGTCCTATTATATCCAATCACTGGAGTGTACCATGGGCCAAGGTGCTGATTGGGCACAGGTGCACTTCAATCAAAATATACCTGCAACTTAGAGGTGAACATCAGTTCAGTTCGCTTTCATCAACTCAACCTCACCGGTTCATAAGGCATAATTCTAATTGCTTCCTCATTCTCTCATTCCACTCTCCGTTTAGGCCCTGTTGTTACCTATGTTCCGTAAATGGAGTTCTCGTGATGCGAGACGGGCGCATGCAGCAGCAATCACGATAATACAGTGGCGGCTCTTGGACTGTGGCAGCCATGGCTATGGCCTTGCTTGGAACTTAATGACTTGGTGAGATCATCATGGCAGTACTGACATGCAACAGTGGTAGTCTACCTAAGCTGGGTACAGATAGTGTGCTTGGATTGCAGGTTCGGCCTCTTGGCTGGTCACCAGTAGGTGAGTGTCTTATGCAGTTGATGCTCCCAGGCCAATCAGGGATTCTACTCGGCAGAGGGAGAACAAGGCCTACTTCGCCCCAACCATGGTGGATGACATAATGTTTTGGTACTTTACATATACCTCATGTTTGGTTTTTTCTTTTTGTACATGTGCTTGTTAACTTACCTTATGTTTATTATGTACGCTTTTACTTCCCAATCTTATCTGCTTCTTTGTACAGTGCTCTGATACCCTTACAGGTCATGCTCGCGCTATATAAAACTTTTCGAATAAATAATAAATAAATCCTTTGCCACTCGTGTTCTGGGGTCCATAATACTTTGGCTCTGCAAAAGCACATCCTTTCTACACTTGACTCTCATGGTAGTGAGGGCAAGCGGTCAAAGCATCTCAGGAAAGTAGTGTAAGGGCAAGAACTCAGAACTCCACAGTCAAACAACAGACAAAATATAATATATATTGTCCACCCCAGTGGTTGGGGGTTTCAGGCAGAGGGTGGTAATCCTATTTGCTATTTTTAGTGAGGATTCCATTTGCTTCCAGTCTTTTGTTTCACCCAGATTAGGTGTCATGTTACAACTTTTCTGTAGATGAAGAGGCCATACACAGGGCTATGCAACATATGGAGAACTCTCCCAAACTAGGGGGAGGGGGGGGCAGGGATACCCCAGGCAACTCTCAGTCTAGACTACTCACAAGTGAACATCACACTCTAGGATAATTCTAAATGCTTGTAATTAACTCATCATCTTAGAAATTATGCCCTGAAGAAGTTGACGGTGCAGTGCCGCAACGGCGAGACACAGGCTGGCTAGAGGACCTTTTTGGACTTATTGGAGAAAAATTAATCTTACAAGAATTAATTTATGACTTGTAGCATTACTTATCCAAGTATGAAATGTTTGCTTAAAGGCATGACATATTGTTCTGTAGAGGCCGTCCTCGTGGTGGCACCTACAACAGGCATGCTCATGTGAGTCAACAATGCAGTTCAGAGCATGACTCAAGACTCACCATGAATTCAGCACCATCCATAGGGGCCCAACTTCTGCCCCCATTCCTGGCACACCCTTGCCGCACTTGTAAAAATAAAAAAAATATAAATGTGTATACTTGTAAAGCGCACTGTGACTCCAACTCGGAGTGTCCTGGTGCTGTATACCGCTGGGGAACCCTTCCTGGCTTTCCCTGTGAGATGGTCCCTCCTGGGCACCCCCAAGGTGAAGCCAGGCATCCCCAGCGCTGAAGGGGCCGTTGTGGAGATTAAGCAAGCTATTGCCCAGAGTTGAACCCATGGTTAGAGTAGGCACCGAGGCGAGAATTGTCGAGTCCGCAGACATTTTGACCCAAGACCCGGCTGCGTCGGGAATTGAACCCTGGTCCTGGGCCAACCTCTGCTTCCGGGTCTGCCGCTTTTAACCAGTGAGCCACACTTCTCCACAGTATCATCCAGACACAAACAGCATAACCAATACCAACTAAATCCTGCATTAAAGGTACAGAAACCATGTACCCACTATTTATGTCACCTAATGTAGTTCAAGTTTATATTGTTATAGATGTTTTGAGATGTGATGAAAAGATCAATTTAACCACGCCCACCCAGCCTGGGTGGGCGGGACCCAGGCGAAGGATGGGCATTACTAATGTAAATTTCTCCACCATAATTGCATGTGAAAATTACTTGGAATTATACACAATAACATGAGAAGTGTAATGCAGCATTTAATGCTATTTTCAAAATGCTCGCTCACGTCCAAAATGGGCCTGAGGAAGCATTTTGCGCGAAGAAAATAGCACTAACTGCTAGTGGACATGACCAGCAGTGGCCAGCAGCTGCTCGCTCTCTCTTAGTTCGTTGTTCCTGTGCTCCCGTGGTAGGACGCTTGCCCACAAATTACTCTTATTTACTGAAGCTGGTGTCATCGCGTAATTTCACATCACAAGTGTGCTACGTAATTACTCTAATTATGCAGATTACTCCAGCATAAATAAAATATTTCTCCCAAGCCTAGTCCAGGCCCCTGATACTGGCGTAACTAAAAACCATGGGGCAGATATAAAAGCCCCTTGCACTTTTTGTGATGCACTGGCAGTGCATTTCTCTGCCCCTTATTTACAAGGACAGGAAAAGCCACCCTATGTGGCTTTTCCTGTTCTTGTAAATACGGGCCCTTTACACGCAGCACTTTGCATGAAAGGGGCGTTCAATGGGTGTTGCTGTGGGTGTTCCCCGCAACACCCATGGAACTAGACACATTTCCAGATTTACGAGGAATCGTAAACCTGGAAATGCATCAGAATGCTACGCCACCCTAGGGGTGGCGTAGCGAGGTGCAACTAATAGAAATGTTTTCATTTCTCATTGTTTTTTCCTCTTTCATTGTGTGCTGCGTTCTACAGCACGCATTGAAAGAGGAAAATGCCTGTAGTGATTGTTTTTGTGCAACAGGTGCCCCTTCCTACACAAAAACAATCTCCCAATGACGCAGGCATCCTTGTCTTGCACCATGGTGTAAGGTTGCCTGCGCCGGCGCATGACAGCCCATTGTGCGCCAGCGCAGAGGAGAGCACATAAATACGACATATCATTGTTAATAGGTCGCATTCCTGTGCTCTGAAAGTGCTGAAGTGTAGCGCAGCCAAAGGACTTGCGGTGTCACGCTACAGCACTTTCTTGTAAATCTGCCCCCATCAGTCCAACACAACCATATGCAAATCATTCTGCAATGTATATCGATTCTATGCAAAGCACACACAATTGATGGACGGAATGCAGAACAAATCAAAACATTCACCCCCAGTCAAGAGATCTGGGTTAAATCCATCATTCTTTTGCTCACAAGGCCACCCCAGTTGAGACATGGCCATATGCAAATCAATCTTGACCCTGTGCCTCATGGGAACAGTCCAGCCCGAACTGCCAAGCCAGGTCTTCCCTGGACCGGACACAAGCATCCTGGGACCACTTACGATTCTATGCTCCAGCGCCTAGAAGCACTTGAGTTTTGAAGTGCATGCACTATAGGTATAATAAGCATAAAGGTAAATACAGTCCAGGAATTGATGGGTAATGGGGGGGCTCTATGCAGCACAGGTCGGATTGATGGCTGTTAAAGGCCAGTGAAGAAGAGAAGTCAGTCAGGGGAAGCCCTGGATTGAACCCTGGCCCCCTCAGATTTGGGGATCACACACTTTGAGCGTCTAAAGTTGATTGGGGTCTTAGGTAAAGACTCATTAATCTGGGGGTGTCAGCACACAGACTGCCCACCTGCCTCCCGCTGCCCGAAACCAGCTGCAGCCCGGGCTCACCCCTCGGTGCCCTGATCTTTATGGCACCCCTGTCTTCAAAGCCGCCCCTGGCCCAGCTGCGAGCCCCTCCCCTGCCCACCTTCAAGTGGTCTCGAGCTCCGAAGAGGCCCCCCCCTGCCGGGAAGGCTAACATCACTGCGGCCCTAAAGCCGGGCCTGGAGCTGTCTGTCCGGCCCTCTGTTTGACCTACCGGTGTGAGGCCTCTGTGGCCAGCAGTGGGCTTGAGCTGACTCTGGATGGAACAGCAGCCCCCTAGGTGAGGGAGAGAGAGAGAGAAACCCCCTTCAAAGATCTGCTCCTCCCCGGAGCTCATCCCTAGTGCACACTGTGTGAGCTTAGGCAGAACTGCCACCAAATGAGGGTGGGAGGGGGGACGCTGCAGAGAGAGTTGAAGTTAGGAGTTTAAAACTCTCTTTTCAAAGGCAAGGTGAAGTAAAGTGCATGATGGAATAGCAAAGTGCCGCGAGTGATTACTATCTGAAACTGATGAAATAGTTGAGTTTTACATAATTTACAGCTTTTGAAGTCTGCGGGGTAGCTCAGTGAGTTAAATAACCGCTTCTGGTGTCCTCTTAGCTGCAGGTCATAGGTTGAATCGAGTTATGCCTTCATCCTTCGGAGGTAGGTTAACTGAGCACCGCTATCCTAGGTACAATTGAGGCAGTGTATTTAACACGCTTAGAAACAGAAGTGTCACCTGCAGGCAGCAGCCAGCAGCCAACAGCCAGCAGCTGCAACAATAAATACACCTTAATGTTTACATGGACTCACTGCCAGTCTGTTAATGTCAGTCATGCAACTCACAGAGTAAGTCGTAAATCTGCAGATTTACAACCTTTAGAAGTCTGAAAACCTTTCCAGGTTGAGTGTAAACGCGCTCCAGTCACAGCGTTCCGCTTCTAAACCTGGCAAAAAGTCAGAGAATTCCAGGCACAGCTTGTGCAGCAGGTGCAGTGGCGCCGTACACCCTGGGATCGGAGTCACTACAGCTATGGTTTTATTTTTCTAACCAACTGTTGGGCTGGATTTAGGGCAACGCCACCTGTGATACACCATTGCAAGTGTACATTTTCGATTGAGTGAAAAAGGACAAGTACAAATTCGATTGCTTCTTCTTTATTTTTTCTTCTCTATGTTGGACAATATTTCCCCCGCATAAAAACTCCTTCCTGTAATAATAACTCTGCACACATTTTGCGTTTGTTACAGTTCCCTTCCGGCTGTAGAACGTGATTTACTCCTGCCCTTGTCAGGAGTAAACATCTGTCTGTTTCCTGGTCGAGAAGGGCTCGGAAAGAACTTGCAAAATCCCCCCAAAGACAAAGTTGTGGTTGTTCACAAACTACAAATTCATGACACGTCAACTTCTTTCCTGCAAGAAGAGATTTACTCATTCAGAAACCTTCGTGTGAGTAAATTCTTTATTGAGGGCTAAAACAACTTTACTAAACTGCAAAAGTAATTTTGCCCCTGTAAAAGAAGTTATTTGCGAATGTAAACCTTGCCTTACGTGCGCAAACAGCTTTGTGAATCCGGCCACTGGTGCAGGCAACGAGGTTTGAGAGCTGTGGAACAAGCAGGAAGTAAATATCTGGTCAAGTTGCACATATGAAGCAAGCGAAACAAACAAGTCTACCATTCCCCAACAAGGCACCATGGGGCATATGTATCAAAAACCGTTATTGCAATTCTTAAATAGCAATTTTTAGAGAATCGGTATTTGAGAATCGCAAAACGGGATGCAATAAAAAATTCACAAATATTTAGCGATTCCTTGGCTTTCCTTAATTGCGATTGGCAAATTGCGAATTGCAATTAAGGAATACCTTCCCATTCATTCCTATGGGCCAGGAGGCCCATAGGAATGATTGGGAAGACATTCTCAATTTGCGATTCGCAATTAGAGAATCGCAAATTGAGAATGCAATTTCAAGGGTGCCAGGGTGTCAAAAGGACACCCTGTTGCACCCCTAGAATTTGTATGTGTGCACATGTGGCGCACATACATGCCCTGGCACATGGCACTTTGAAAAAAGCAAAAAAGTTCTTTTTTCAAAGAATTCGCAAATTACCACCAACTATCAGTTGGTGGTAATTTGCGCTTTCTGATGCCAAATTTGCACAACTTACGTGCTTTCTACATCGCATTTAAGGAATCGCAATGTGCGATTCCTTAAATGGAATCTCAAAATAGAGAATCGCAATTTTGCGATTCCCTAATTTGTGATGCCCTTTCGGGATGATACTTTCCAAAAGGCCTTTTACCGTGCGCAAACGGGCCGATTCCCATCCATACATATGCCCCTATATGAGGTACTACTCTCGCAAAGAATTAAACAAAAAAATGGGACACGTGGTGCAATCCGCCCAACAAATTTCCTTAAATATTGTCTAAAAGGCAATAGGTTTTACCAGCAGCTCTAGGGGGAACACAACATATTCCACTATTTTCTGGTCTGCAGGAGTGTCTGGGGCAAGTGTAATCCTGCTCCAAAAACATAACTGAAACGATTAAACTAACAATGCATTTTACAGCACCATTTCCCAAATAAATGACCTGCCAAGCTGAAGAATTCGCTGGCAGTTCAAAATCCTGGGCATGCCGTCTGACATGCACCATATACTGTTTCAAAATATACACAGCACCTGCCATGTCTGTGGATTTCTATAGCACACATCTAGCTACACAGTAAAAGTGTTCTGAATAGCAGATGGGGGGAGCAAGTCAGGGCAGGTCAGAGAGGCTGAGGGTGCAGAGGGGACTGGTACCCATGGCCGCTGAGTACCTATATGGTCTAGGGGTCAAGGGGGGGGAACCTAGACAGCATGAAGAATCGAAGGGGCATATTTACAAGGGCATTGCACCACCGGAAGGTCGCTTTGTAGGACACTTCAGTGGCGCAATGCCCTGCTCCATATTTACAAAGGCGGAGTTAAGCCACTATGCGTGGCTTAATGCTGCTTTGTGAATATGGCACCCTTTCATGCAGGTATTTGCGTGAAATGGGGGGTGCAATGGGTGTTGCTGTGGGCGATCCATCGCAGGACCCACTGCTTGTTTACATTGCGCCAGATTTACAAGGATCTGTAATTCTGAGGCAGCACCAACAACAAAAGCCACTGAATAGCAGGCGTTAAAGTGGAGCAGCAAGGAGAAATACTTTTATATCTCTTCGTTTTTGCACTTTATTTGTGTGCTGCATTCTGCAACACACAAAGAAGGAGTAAATCACCTTTAATGATTGTTTATGTGCAGGAAGGTCCCCCTTCCTGCACCTAAACAGTCATCCCTGCAACGCAGGCATCTTTGCACTATGGCTCAAGGGAGCCTGCACTGGCGCTAGGCAGCTTTTTTTAGTGCCAATGCAAGGGAAAACACAGGGGTGCACCGTATTCATGTAAATACGGCCAGTCCTGCTTGTTTTAAATGAAGCAGCAGAGCCAAATTGCTTGCAGCGCCGGCCTGCGCCATTTCTTTGTGAATATATCCCAGAGTTTATAGGTTAACGGGCCGATGAGCAGCAGGGTCCGTAGCTCTTTCCTGATACGAAGGATGGTTGGGGTCTTACGGGCATCTTCTGCGTTGACATTCCTCATTACAGGGGCCCAATGGGAAAAGTCCTGTCATTTCCATCTCTTTTTCTTGCATTCCCTGACGTTTGTCTGTCAATATTGTTGAAAAGTATTGTAGTAGTTTGGAGAGCTCTAGACGCTTATGTGGATTTGGCTTCGAAGGGTTTGGTTGATCAGTATCCTTTTGTGTCATCTAACTGATTGCTGTTTGTTATTTGTGTAGTGTGTCTTTGTAGTACGACAGTGGATCCTTCCCTTCCCTTTCTTCACTTCCACTTCTTTCCTTTCCCCCCTTGTATTTCTTTCCTTCTTCTCTTTTTTCCTTCTTCTTGCTGTCTTCCTTTTTTCCTTTTTCTCTCTTTTTACTTCTTCCATTCATAATAGTGATACCGTTTACGGATATTGTGGTTCACTAACATTCCCCTTATGGATTTCTTATATTTCACTCTTATTTGACTTGCGGGAATTATTTGTAATTGATTCAAACATAAGTACTGTACCCATGGATTTCGATGGTATCACCTTATATTGTATTTAATTTTTTTTTATACTTCTTAAAATTTAATAAACTTAATGAACAAAAAAAAAAAAAGAAAAGTATTGTAGTAGGAATTATCAAATCCCGAATATTAAATCCCGGAATATCTTTCCCACATCGAGGGACAAAATAACGGAAGGTAAGTGCACTGAGGAAGGTAAGGATTTACGATTCTTAACTCCACCTCTACGTACCTTGAGGATGTATACATCACCAAGGTACGCATATGTGGAGTTAGGTATAGAAAATGTTTAGAAACGTACCTTTTGATATTCTGTCCCATCAATATTTGGGCTTCAATATTTCCAGCCTACAATATTAAAGGGTGCTCTACTGAACTATTGATTTTGGAAGCTACATATGGAAGCTGTACCACCAATGGATGCTAGGCTGAAAGTGGGAGCAGTTGGAGACCCGTAGAACAGGTGTTATTCTATTGCATCTTCATAGAACTTTAATGCAGCAGCATGGATGCAGCTCTTGAGGGGACAGAAGGGATTCTGGGATACCCGGGTGGAGATGAGACAGCACCAGTGATCAGACTGTCATTCTGATTCTTCTTCGGATAGAAATAGCTCAACTCTCTGTGGAAGCGCAAGCTGATGCCGGGTATTCTTGGTTTTGTGTGAGATGTGTATCCTATAGTTAGCGTAGGTTTGGATATGGAAACTAAGAGACCTGGTGTTGCTGATTAGTCAAGGAGTGACGTCCCCTAGGTTAATTTTGTTCCAATATCCTTTGACCGTGTGTTGACTGTTGGCATTAGAGGTTAGGGCGACTCTATCCTTGTTGAAATCAGCTTCAGGTTTTCCCTACACATCCAGGATTGGACGATTGGAAGGCTGGACGACAGGCTTGTACTGTAAAGGTCTTCAGTGATCCTAAGGTACAACTGGGTTCAGTGCTTAATTTGAGCCAGTGGTTTCCGTTACTCAGCACCAGCACTTAATTTACAACACCGGCACTCATCACAGTCTACCACTTGGTGGTGCTGTTTGTCTCATTTAAAGATAAGCAGGACAACAGCTGTTTATTGAGTTAATACACTTAAAAAATGACTATTACCTACTGCTAAAGCCATTCTTTTAACTTTGGGGTCTGGAATAGTCTGAATTATCACTGTCAATTGTCAGAAGCAGCACTGGCAGGGGCAATGGTGCCAAGCTGCTGTGACCACCTGTTGAGGGCCCGGTACTTATGTTTTTGCAAATTAAGGTCTGACTGGGTGTCACCCCTTTATTGGTTAGTGTTGGCGTCCATTTCTGCCAACAGGACTGACAGAGGTCCTGTGTAAAGGCGGAAGCTAATGGGCAGGACTATCAGGGTTTTTATGTGGCCTGGGTCAAAACAACTTGTGGCGCGCTATCTTTACTCACCTCAAACCATATTAATGAGAAAACACGAAAGAGCAAACATTTGACTCCAGAAGAGTGCGGGATGCCGAAAAGGCACAGAGCCTGGACATATTGCCCACTCTGCCCTCCACTCGTGACGGCTCTGGATATGGAGGACTAGAAAAAGGGGTGACTGCGCTCTGCTCTTCAAGTCTCATCTCAAGCTCTGCAGGGCGGTGCCTTCGAAGACCATATTGTGGGTTACGGTGTTCTCAGCATTTGGTGATAAACTTTGCTGAATGCTGAGGAAGGATGATGAGGATGAGATGAGATACCAGGATCACCATGCCCTACCGTGGACAGGACATAACCAGTTTGTGGATCTGTTGCACTATGATCCTAAGCTATAATATGCATGTGATTTTCTTGAGAACTGGGTGGTGAAGGCTTTCTAAAAGTTTTTTCAGGGATGTAGTAGGTGCACAATTAGGCAGGAGTTTGGAACGTGCTCAGGCTGCAACCCAGGCTTATGATTAGAGGAAGTATCTGTCCAGTCTCGACAACATCTGTAAAGACGCCTTGCATGAAGGAAACATAAGCATTGACTGTGTTTACAACAGTGCTTAATTTATTAAAAAATAAGTGCCAGGGCTCTTGTCAGGAGCCCACTGCTACGTGCACCACCCCTTGCCCCTGCCCGCACTGCCAATGCCAGTACCAACACAACTACTATCACACTCCTCCAAGTGCGACAATTCAGACTATTTAAGGCCCCCAAAGCTTTATGAATGGCTTGGAAGGCAGGTGTTAGTTATTTTTAGGGTATATTGAATTAACAAATAACTGTTGTTGTGCTTGTCTCTAAATTGGACAAACAGTGCCACCAGGTGGCAGACTATCATAATCGCCGGTGCTGACAATTAAGTGCTGGTGCCGAGCCCCAGAAACCACCGCCTCAAATTAATCACTGGTTTACTATTGAGAGGTTCTCACATCATCTTTTTCATGTTTGAAGATGGGACGACACTGTCTTCATAAGTGGTGGCCTTCAGTGACTGGAGTATGCCTACCAGGCTCCCTGTCAGCTGATATCTGTTTGAGTGTGTTCGCTAGTGTGATGTGCGGATGCTCGGACAGTGGGAAACTATTGATGTGGGGTCAGATATTTTTCAATCTTGACTTTGAAGGAGATGTTGAAGGAAGGACAATTCTCCTGGGAATGGGCAATTTTATGCCCACTCGAAGGCTTTAGCTAGTGCTTCCACCTTTCCTGCCCCATCAGAGGAAGTATGCGAATATGAAAAGTAAGACATGTCTCTTTTTTTTAAGTTTCAAGAACAAAATTTTATTAAAAGAAGTTCAGATAAGGTAAGCATAACATATCATAAAAACATGTTACAAAAAAATGAATTCAAATATTCTTAAAGAAAAGAAATAAGTATAAAGCATCGCAAAAGAGAAAAGAATGAAGGTATAGAGAAGAGAGAAAAGGAAGAGAAAAAGAAAAGAGAGAAGGAAAGAAAAAGAAAAATGCAATATGCTATAAGCACGACTAATAACTATAACAAAATACAGCTGAGAAGGTATATACTATACATAACAGTCACTAAGACATGTCTCTTAGTCTCAAGCCCTAGCGAGCAGAGCTGTCCCTCAGGTTGAAATGATGGATCCAAATTGTCAGAGTTCAGCATCACTGATGCATTGGGCTCAGACCTGACAACAATATATACAGACAATGAACTCCATGACGGTCAGTAAATAATCATCACCTCAGCAAGAAACTGATTGATGCTGCTAAGGAACTTATGACAACTCCTCGACAATAAGAGGCTCAAAATCACTATGAAGTATCAGAAAAATAAAAACTTCACATTTTTGGAAAAGAAATGGTTTAGTTCCAAAATAACATTATGCCATTTTCACGAAATTATCCAATTTTACCCCCACCCTGCTACCGCTGCAATCCAACTTGCCATGTTCAGCAAACACATGCCATGTTCTCAAAGCATGAGGTTTCATTAGGTTTTGCCTGCACAGCGCTTGCACTGTGCTTGTGAAGTCTATTGTTTTTAATATAAACTCAAAAGAGGCTTACATTTCCCCCTCTTTTCTTGGCTTTTCATTGATTCCTGTGCGTGCCACTTACTTTTCCTCCATTTCCATTGGATGTACCATGTTTTCCTGCATTTACGAATGCTTGTTCCTCATCTGCTTCTCCTATCAGTTTCCGGTAGCCGAAATACTGTTAACATCCGCTTTGGTGGAACAATTTCTTCATTAAGTTTTGCCTCTTTTTGCTTTTTCGTCTTGCAGCAGTTTCACATAGCATCTCATCAAAGGAGATTTTAAGTGATTTGCAAAGAACCACAAGATATTGTGCAGCGGAGACTAGAACTGGGATCCTCTGCTCTCAAGTCAGCAGCTCTGGGCACTGTGCCACATCCTCTCCACTCCTGCATCACTTGTCAGGGAGCACTTTCCTTTGTCCCGATCGATAAATGATAAAACAGCTTTTTATTCATCACATGGGCGAAACCGATGCATTACCAATGCTTGTTTTTAGTGAGCTAGCGCATGAGCTCTCAAAAGTCAAATTGGTTTTTAACAATGTGCTACTGTGATCCCCTCAATAAAAACTTTTCCTTGGTAATAAAGAAACTATGTCACCAAATATTAACATGCTCTTGCCTGGGAATCCGTGCCAGCACCAGGGGGGAAATCTCGGTCCCTGCCATTGGGGGAAAGCTTACAGCATCAACGCCGACGCAGCGCCCGGTCTCTCCCTGCCGTCTGCGCTCCTCTAACACCAGCGCGGCAGGAGAGGAGGGGAGACCGAGGGGCAGGAGAGACTTCATCTCCCAAGAGCCCTTGCGCTGTGCAGCTGACGCCGGGGGATGACGCGCCAGGAGGCGCCTTGAAATAAACACTGACCTCCGAGTCGCGGGAGCGCGCGGGAGCCGCGCCGGGCTAAGCCCGGGCAAAGGGCGGGCCCTCTACGGCCCTCATCGGACAGAGGAGGACGGGGACGGGCCACCCCCTTTGCAAGCTTTGAGGTAAACTACCGACCTGTATTTCTGTATCCATGCCTAAGCCCAAATCAGGGGATATGTCTAATAACATCCCGGAGGATATATTCGCATATTCCCCATCTAGTTTTCCATGGCTGGATGACCTTAACAGTCTGTGCAAGGTTAAATATGTTCCAGCAGCACCCTCCCCCACGCTAAAACGACGCAGCTCATCATCATACCCAAGGGAGCAGAAATCTCTTACTGATACAAAACTTACACCTCCCAGGGTTACGCTTGTCAAAAAGAAGACTGTTAGGAATAATGACAATGGGAGCTCTACTAAATTTCAAACACCTGATAAACCTTCTCCAAGTCCAATTCCACCTTTAACTAATTCTCTTTTTACCATGCCGCCTGGTGTCAATCTGGAGGATTTATCACCACCTTCCCATCAGGCCCTCCTATCTATAGTAGAACATTTGCTCAAATCTTTAATACACCCCTTGATGGACAAAATCACTACCCTGGGGAATAAGCTCATGGGGCTGGAGAACTCCATTGAATCCCTCCTGAAACCCTCAGACCATAACGCAACAACTCATTGCTCATCGACAACCGCCCATTCAAACTTACCTAACTTGATTACTCCTTATGAAGCAGCGCCTATCCAATTGCCAACCCCCACCTCCTCTCTGCCTATCAACCCCAAAGTCCCCCTGAAACTGAAAACCCCACGTCATCCCCCACCTAAACTTGCGCGCACCACCCATATGCACTTACCTCCAGAAGCAGCGCCTTTTGTCATTGTTCTTTCAGGAGTCCCTGAACTAACAGAAGGCAAAGCTGAGAGACATCACGATCTTATGAACAAGGTCAAATATTGGCTATCAAAAAATAGACCTCTGCCCTACCACCTTGATGGCCGAATAATAAGTGTCCGGAGGGTGGGATGGCTTGGACCTCTTAAAAAAGACATCTCGGGGGATTTGATCTTGATACGTTTTAGGAGTAGACTCATTGTGCCATACATGCTGACGTGGCTACCCCAAAATGGAGATGGACTCATTTCTACCTGGAATCTACATGACTTTTACCCTTATAGGGCCTACACGCTTTCCCCTAGTACCCGGGGCATTGATAACATCCCGGGGGGCAGAGGAACCCATTTAAGTAACTGCAGTAGTTTTCCAGTGGCTTTTAATTATCCCAAACCGTTGTATAATAATAATTTTTTTGTGTCATAATTACTAAACCTTGTAGATTACTGTGCCCTACAAAGTTGCCTAAAGGTTGCGTAAAGCATGTTGAATACATTAACTGTGTAACCAAAAGCCATTTAGGAGATTTATTTTAAAATGTTTATAAATGTATTTTAGTATTTGTCTGTATGCTTTTATGATTTTAATATCTAAAATCGAATAAAGCTTTAATCAATCAATCAATCATGCTCTTTTTTAATAAACAGGCTAATGTAGTCAATGCAATAGCATTCTGAAGGTGGTCCCAATTTGTGGGTAAGCTTCATGGGCCAGTTTTTCCCATTTCACCCTAAATGCCACCATGTGCCTACTTATGCATTTTAAGAGGCGGCCACATGCATCAACCTATTTAGGAAGTGCAAACGGTGCGAATCGGTAAATTCGGCCGTTTGCGATTCCTAAATACGTTTTTGGGATGCATCATACATTTTTGTAAAATTCGCTATTTTTAGCGATTTCCAAAAATGCGATTGTTTTTAAGGAATCGCAAATTTGCGATTCCTTAAAAGCAATGCATGATTGTTTTTCAAATTGCGAATTAGCAATTAGGGGGTGCAAATTACCACGAGGTTGAACCTCGTGGTAATTTGCGAAAAGTTATGAAAATGCTAAAAAATGCATTTTTTAAACTTTCATGTTACAGACACACATGTCCTTAGGACATGTGTGTGTGAAACATGCACTTTAAAATACATTTCAGGGGTTCAGGGGGGGGGGGTCCTTTGGACACCGCTCTGCACCCTTGGAATGCATTAACAAATTGCGAATTGCATTTTCAAATTCGCATTTTGTAAATGTCTTCCCATTGACAACTGTGGGCCTTTTGGCCCATAGGAATCAATGGGATTTGCGAAATCGCAATTAGGTATTCGCATAATATTTGCGATTCTGTAAAAATTGCGATTTTTACCGAATCGCAAATAATATGCGAATAAAATCATGCATCCCATTTTGCGATTCCTTATTTGCGATTCCCTAAAAATCGCAAATAAGGAATTGCAAAACCGTACAATGATGCATGTGGCCGCTAATGCCGTATGTGTAGGTAGAATCCATATGCCACTCAAAATCTTTAGGTCTTCTTCTTTGGCCAGTCAGTGTTGTACGCCCAGGTATGCCACATTTGCTAGAAGATTGTGACCAGTTATGCTCGGTATGCCATTCAAAGACACTTTGCGCCATGTACGCCCAAAGTGCAGTCAGGGCTGTCATATGCCCAAATATGCTCTGGCCATAGACCAGCATACTCTATTATACATACATGCAGGCACACATATTGCCCCACACATATATGTTAGTCTTTGTCTTCTATTTATGTGCTGTGACGCTTACCTGAATGTTCGAAAGATAAATATCTACTGAGCTCAGGGATTTTTCAGACTGAAATGGCCTAAAAGTCTGGATAACTCCTTTATAAATTGGCCCCATTTATAAAAAAAAAAAACAACAACAAAAACAGGACAGTGGTGATACAATAAGTGACTTTCATGTTCTTGTGAATACACGTGTGAAGATACAGTTGTGAAAAATTGACACTTTCACACCTATTCTAACTACTGTAGAGTAGGTGGCGCTGTTTACTGCAATGGGTGTAGAGGGCTTACCAGTACGGAGAATACCTGCTATTCTGAGTTTTTCAGCGTGTAATGGGCCACAAACTGTGGAATCATCACAGCACTGAATTCCACGTTTTACTTCTATAGTGACTGTTTTCCGCTAATAAATTATGGCAGATTTTTCCTTGCAAAATCTGTCCGGGTGGGAAAACTACAGGGATGTGATATTTACCAAAGAACTAGTTTCTATGTTCCATTACTAGATATGAAGCAATGTCAGTATGTTTCATGCTTAATTTTGTACATTGTATATGTTTTGATCTTTTTTCTATTTTTTGTGATTTTGATGTATGTATTTATGTTTCTACACGGGAGCTATAGATACAAATATGTCCCTAATCATGGATATAACTGTAACTGTAAATATTTTTGTTTCAGATTACATTAGGTTATTACAAATATAAATTCCAACAGTCCTGAAGCTGGTCTCACAGATTAACACTTAGGAGACCGAAACGCGACCAGCGCCTTTACCTTATCTGTCCATCAAATTGAGAATTAGGAAAGGTGTCATCTGGACCTACAGAGTCATATATTTGTTTATTATCAATGTACCTGTAGGCCTGCATATATATATTTGTATTTCAAATTGATTACCTTTTAACTGAACGATAAATTCAATATTTTTCTATACACCCGCCTAGTGTTTGTTCTTTTGTGTTTGTTTTATGTTGTATAACAGTGTGTACCTTTCATATAATCAGTACAAAGTTATATTTGGGATTGATTCCATCAGAGGACCATTGAATTGTCCTTTTAAGCTTCTTTAAATCACTTCCAAGTTATTTGTGAAAATAAATTCCCTTGAAGGCATTCCTTACCTTTCCATAGTTTCTATCCCAGCACAACTTGCCATTTGTGTATTTGTTTTGCTATCTGAGAATTAGTAAAGAGACATACATCTTTTTCTTTCTTCAATGGGTGTAATTAGTCCCTTGAATGCCAAAAGCATAGATTCATATTTTCTTCTTTTTGTTTTCCGTCTAGGACATGGGTCTCATGGAGCATGTTGCGGCCATAGTGCTAATTTATACTGGTCTTCATCAGGATCGAGTTGGAAGCTACACAACGAAGATCCTTTTTCGTCATGCTCATCTTTAGAGGACTAGGGTGTTGACTCACCTCTCATGTGTTCTGTGTGGTTTAGATAGGTGCTTCTGATTATTGGTGTATTTTTCTCTTACAATCGTATTGATGACTCTGCATTAAAGCACCTGTATATTGTTTAGTGTGCTAATGTTCTACTTCTTAATTACCTTCTTATCAGGGCCACTGGAATTATGTGGCAGGAGAGGGCCACATTATACGGCACAGTTGAGGAAATTATGCAGCAAGAAATGCCAAAATATGCTCTGTAATGTGGCACATTATTTTATAGTATTACTTCATTATTTTGTACTTTTTGCACTGGTTAACACTATCTGGGCATTAGTTGCACCTCATTAGTAGCAGTTTAGTACCCAAATATAGCAATAAACAACAGAAAGGTGACCAGTCAACCTTTGCAAAAGGCCTTTCACTACGCGACAACATGTGGCACTGCGTTTTTGCTTACTTTTGAACCATTTGAACGAGAAACAATTTTATTTTGTTAAAATCTGCCGTTTATACAGCAGACGGTGGATTATGTGGTAAATGTGGCAAATCTATAATTATGCGAAAATCATAGCACAATCACATAATTCCAGTGGCCCTGCTTATTACAGCATGCAGACATCTCAGACAAGTGAAGGTCCGCCAGTTGAGCAACATTGTGCAGTTGCCACATTGTTCCACTGACCTAATGCCTGTGTGGAAGACATTCAGCGTTGACTGTACATGTAAAAGTTCTATTCCTGCAAGCTGACCTACACTCACAAACACCATGTAAATGTTACCTGATGGCTCAATAGACACATATGCTGCGTAGAAGTAAGTGCAAGTAACTAAGCTGCTTGACTCAACCCCAATAAATTCATCAAATTACTTACAGACCGGCTAGATTGGTCGAGCTCTATCTCATTTACAGAGAGGCTAGACTGGCTAAGGTCCATCTTACTTATAGACAGGCTAGACTGGCTGAGGTCCATCATACTTACAGACAGGTTAGACTGGCCGAGGTCTATCATACTTACAGACAGGCTAGACTGGCTGAGGTCCATCTTACTTACAGACAGGCTAGACTGGCTGAGCTCCATCTTACTTACAGATAGGCTAAATTGGCTAAGGTCTATGTTACTTACAGCCAGGCTAGATTGGCTGAGGTCTATGTTACTTACAAACAGGCTAGACTGGCTGAAGTCCATCTTACTTACAGACAGGCTAGACTGGATAAGCTCCATCTTACTTACAGACAGGCTAGACTGGCTCAGCTTCACCACATACATGCTAAAGAGAATTGCACAAAATGAACTACCACCCTACTCTCCACCTTTAAGAACAGAGTAAGGCTTCCTCACAAACATGCCAAGCCTTGGAGCTGCATATCCTATACCATGGAGGTTACAGCCCTACACCCTAAACCCCTGCTAAATACCGCTCAAAAAATTCACAGCCCCATGTACGACCTTTGTTAGTGGTCGCAAACGGAGACCCGGGCCGTTTGCGACCACTAAAAAGGGTTGTAGCGTGTATCAATCATATTTTGTGATTTGGTAACCTGTTACCGACTTGCAAAATAGGGTTTGGGAGTCTGCATTAGGAAGAAGCATGCCAAAGGCGGCCCTTCCTAATAGCGATTTGCAAGCTCATATATAATTGTTTTGCGACCTGAATGTAGTCGCCAAACAATTGCAGTTTACCGCCTATTTCAAGTAGGTGGTAAGCCACTTGCAAATGTAAAGACCCCTTCCTCGTTGTGCTTAGTAGCAAAAATGTTTTTTAAGACCAGGCAGTCGATAAAATTCACAAATTGCGAGTAGCAAAAGGAAATGGTCATACGTATGGTCCTTAATGTTTTCTTGCAGCACTCCCAATACTTCCTTAATGAGTGTCAGATCCATTTGGGTGGGACCCCTGGGTCCCCTCAAAGATGGTGGAGGGTGTTTTCTGCTGGTGTCCAGGGGTTCGTCCTACTATGGCCCCGCAAACCGACCAAGTACAATCCATTCTGCACTTTACTCTCAGGGTCACGAGGACAAGCAGTCACAGGCTTCCCAGGGAAGTAGTGTGGGCAACAAGAGCTCAGAACACAACAGTGAACTAACAGACACAATAACACATTGTCTAGCTCAGTGCTTTTTTAATATAAAAATGAATTTTCATCTTCCAAAACTAAATACTGAAGAGTTTAATAAGAATGTATTTGAAGTTGTATTAATCAGTGAGGCACTCCACACCTCTCTTCACCGTATTCTCCCTCTACCACTATGGCATATGCATCGATTAGGCATCCGTACAGAAGGCATGAAATACTCTCACTCGGCCACTGCACAACACAGAACAATCTATTTTACTCCTTGTGTTTACTAAGCAGAATTCTCAAATCTATGTGACAGACTCTTCTGCATGTGCTAGTTTCTAGTCCCAGGTACAGGCTTAGCCCAGTGTTTACCTGTGGGTTATCACTGCAGTTCTTGCGGTGCTGGAGGTGCTGTTCGTATTCACGTTCTTGAGGTGAAGTCTGGGCAAATCACTTAATCGCCCCTTGCCTAACAAAAATGAATGTGTGTCCTCATGTAACGTAACTGGTGCTATGTAAAGCGCTCTGATACCCAATTCGGTTGCGGGTCAAGTTTGCGCTATATAACACTCTACAAAAAAAAAAGTACTCAGATTCAGCAGTTGTGGCTTCAGGGCTGGCTCGTCCGTGGTCATTTGTCTTCTCAGGTGCGACCTCAAGGCCAAGTAGGACTTCCCGCTTTGGTGGTAATGTGGCTTCACTTCCTGATGTAGGCAGCACCATTCTCTTGAGCTCACAGCAGAAAGCCTGGCCAAAAAGATGTGCTTGGCCTTGAAAAGTCTTAATGCAGTTCACAGAGGAACCACTAAGGGACTGGAGAGACCCCTTTACAGCAAGGGTCAATTCTGGCTTCCCTTTCTGTGACAGCTTTTGCTGGGTGCTCATCATGCCAGGAGCACACTCAGCTTCTCCTCCTCTACAGTCTCTCCTCCTGCAGGACCAGGCACATGCCTTCACACTCTCAGCAGACATGCATGCTTCTAGGCACTTCAGACAGAGCCTTAGCTTCTCCAGCAGAAAGTGTAGGCTTCTGGTGATTCCCTCTACCTCCGGGAAACGGGCTGTAAGGCAGACATCAGCCCTGGTCACACAGCACCTTAGTCTTGAAGAAATCAGCGATACCATTTGGGTCATTGGCAGAAACATGTCGACCTCTGTGACACACAAACGGGTTTAATAAGTCCCGCAGTGCCACACTGTTTTTTAATCCTAGCCCAGGGTTGTCCTAATAAAATTGTTGTAGAGAACACTGTAGTTAGTTTTAAGCACTCTCTTCACTTGCTCTGCTGCCCTCACACCCCAAGCTCCACAATTGGGTATTCAGTATATACCTCTTTTAGTTCAAAAACATCCCTGAGCTCTTCCCTCACAGTGAGGGGGTTGTAGCCCGTATTGTGACTAGGCATCACAATGCAAGGGGGTTCCCCAATGATGAAGCATGCCACCTCTGGTGGGTGAAGGAAGCCATCCTATTAAAGGAATTCCCCTAGGTTGGTGTGTTGGTCAGCTAGGCTAATAATGCTCTTTACATCCAAGGTTTCCTATTTGTGTTTGTACAGTTCTTCCAATGTCAACCACCACACCGGCAAAGGTCCCAAACACCTTGGATTCTCTGGAAAGTAAGGTGCCACCTTCAGCGCGCCACCACAGAGCTCAGAGGCAGGTCTCACAGTGGAAAGCTTTCTCTGGGTTTCTCCCCTGGGCAGATGCTTTTGAAGAGACACCTCCACTGTCCTTCTTTCAGTTCAGCATTGCACATTCAAAAGCAGCCAGTTACAGTCTTCTGTGGTGATGGTCCCACGCCCACCTGGATACCCTCATGGTGATAAGCTGTGCTACACAAATCCAGATTGAATGATCGATTGAGAACCCAGCCCTGGATCACACACATCTTCCTCTCCCCTGGTGGGTGCCGCCGCCCTTAGTTGTGATACATCTTAGAACTGCGAGCGCTAGCTCGGGCTCCTCCAACGAGTAGCTCATGAGCTACTGGTAGCTCTACTGTATTCAACCCACCCCACTAAATTTTAAGCTTTTGCTTGGTTGAATTAATGTTTGTATACCAAAACTGAAAAGGGTATATCCAGGACAGAAATGTGTGTGTGTTTTTAGAACTCATGATTTCTGGTATTTAAGTGAGAAATTGTGCGGCGTTGGAGTGACGTATTGCTAATATTATTACCTTGTTTCCCAGGGAATTGCTGCTTTTGCTGTTATGAATTACTCATGCAGAGACATTCCAAATTGAGAAACACTTTTTTACATTTCTACAGGCACCCCTTCCTGATGAGCGGAAGTGATCAGTGCTAGCAAACTTGTGTACTGTGGCCACTAATGTAATATAGTCTTATATGGTCACTATTACTACACTAACAATTAGTAGGTCTGGGTGATTTCCTTTCAACATTAGTAGCTCTTGTTACTGAAAAAGATAGAGAACCTCTGCCTCAGCTACCCTCTAAATTGTCCTTGCTAACATTCTTTGTTGAGGCTGGTTCTCAGCCCACAAAGATTTCTAGAGAGTTCCACAGTATGATGTTTGGCTGCAGCCAAGTCCGTTTTTATGCTTCAGGTGATTGCAGGTTTGGAAGCTTTGTCTCAGGGCTACGCAGTGCTTGATTTGAGCTGGTGGTTTCTGGTGTTCAGCAGAAGCACATAATCATCAACACCGGAGCTTTTCACGGGGGATTAAGTGATTTGCCCAGAATCACAGGATGTTGTGCCGACGCCTAGACTCGAGTTTGGTACCCCAGCTCTGCAGTCAGCAGTGCTGGCCATTATGCCACATCCTCTCCCCACTTTCATGGATAGTAGTTGGTTCTGTTTAAGCTCCGCTAACAAGGAGAAATGACTGGTGCAAGGTGGCTCCTGACAAGAGCCTCGGCACTTATGGTTTTTACAAATTGACCGCTGGGGCTTCCCAAACTTTCAGTCCCTGTGGAGAAGGATAGTAACGTATGAACTGCAAGCACCAGAATGATCTCTGTGACAAAAACAGCAGCCTACTGAGCGATCCACACAAAAAACAGTCCGGTGATTTGAATGGTACACATTCTATGCAGCAGGATTATAACCCTCTGCGCTACTTTATCATGAATGGAAACTGCTACTCAAAAAAACTGTGATCTCTCTCCAGCAGGAACATTAATCACCAGAGTTATATTGACATTTTTATTGTTGCCTGAAAACTGCTGGACACACAAGAAACTCTGCAGCAGGTGCTATTTCATCCCATGTTATTTCTAAACACCCCCACCCCTCCCCCGAGATAAGCATCAGGTGCTTCTGCACAGATCGCACCACCCCAGAGTTGGCCCTGGGCACTAGTAACTAGGCTGCTGACCTGAACCTGATGGATTTCCAGGTTAGTGGCGCAACAGAACACTCACCCTTACGGGCCGCTGTGGTTGATCGCGTAACACAAAATCAGCCTCTCCTCACTCTCTACCAATAGAGGAATGGGACATATAAGATTCCATCAGTTCACTAACTCATAGCTGCCAAGTTTCCAAGGTCCTTGTGTCATGTGCTGCTCCAGTCCAGGTTCTTTTCTGTGACTGCTGGGCCTTGTAGTCATGTTTTATAATAGAATTATAAAGACTACAAGTCCCAGAATTCAAAGAACAAATCCTGGACTGGAGCAGCACATCACGCAGGAACCTGGGATACTTGGCAGGGCTGCTTACTGGCGACATAACAGATATTGTGAGACATTGGGACCGAAGCCGGGGGGTCCCCTGTGCCCAGATGGAATAATGGTCCACGTTGCACCCCTGCCAAGCACAGCTCTAATAATTAATTTTTACGGTTTTTGTAATGTCAATCCTGGGACATGACACATATCTCTTCCGGTACAAAGCTGTCCTTAATTTCCATGTCCCACACCATCTCCAAACCATCATGTCCACCCAAGCTCTGTCCTTGCTATTCCGGTCCTAGACCCCACTGGGACTTTGAGCCTTGGCTCTCAGAGCCCTCTGTCAAAGAAGCTAATTCCTGGCCTGGTACACCTCTGATATTTACTCTAAGAAACACAAACATTTCTCTAAATGTAGCTCCTTCCTAGTTTGAACATTCCCTAGTGACTCAGTACTGGGTCTAACACACCGGCATTCTATTTATCGCCATTTGTGACATCAGCATCCTCGCATATTGCCGGAGAGCACTATTTCATGTGTGAAAAGCTCACATACTCCTGTTTCGGGATCTGTCATCCTGTATAACACATTATAAAACCAGGACTACAAGTCCCAGAATTCAAAGAATATTCCTGTCCAGGCTGGGCTCCTCATGCAGAGCTCTGTGCCTGTGACCAATCGCTATCCTGCATCCCGCTGAGGTATTGATTTTCACTCACTCATAGCTCCATCAATGGATCTCACTCCTTCTCTACAGTAACTCCTTTGTACGGAGCAATCCAGCTGGAGTAAAGTCTATGAATGAGAAACATCTCCCCCTAGAGGACACATAGAGAACAAACTGAGATTTTAGAAGGGAGGTGATTGTCACATTCTGCACTTACTTACCTACACTTACCTTATTCTAAACTTACTGCTGGTATAACCCTGTCCACAAAACCCACCTGGCTTGTATTTACCTCTGCCTATTTGCTGTGGATAGGTGTGATGCTGCGGCCAGGGTAGTTGACTTCGGAGCACAGGGTTCACAGTTCGATCGGCGGCAGCTCAGATTATCAGCACCATGTGACTCTGGGCAATAGCTCACTTAATTTCCACGACTGCCCTCAACGCCTTGAGACCCGTAAGGGTGAGTAGTTCCCACTTTACGAATATGGATTTTTTTAACCTCATAGCTGCTGTGGAACGTCCAACTCCAGTGCTGGACGTTCCATTGGGCAGGTGCAGTTCGAACGTTCAACGGCCGACGGCAGCACTCCCGAGGTAGTGGTGCCGTCCGCCGGTGAACGTGCGCAGCACCTAAGGGGTTAATGTAGTACAGCTTTGTAAATCCAAGTCTGCGCTTAGTAACACAGGTTTAAATAATTAAACACAAATAATAATATTGATGAATGAAAGTAAAATATTAGCAATAAGAAGAATAACAGTAAAGTAATAATATTATCATCAGTCATAATGAGACACATTATTATTGTTTTTATTACTATTACTACTATTAGTATTGTTATTATCATGAATATTGTTATTATGGTTGTTATTCTTATTACTATTATTAGTGTTATTATTATCATTCTTATCATTATTGATATTAGCATTTTTTAATACTATTATAAAACTTTGTATTGGCATTATTATAATAATAATAATTATTATTATTATTATTATTATTATAATAACGCTACTACTACTACTACTACTACTACTAATAATAATAATAATAATAATAATAATAATACTAATAATAGTAATAATAATAATGAAAATAATAATAATTATTATTATTACTATAATTATTATTAGTAGTAGTAGTAATATTATTATGTAGCGTGGGGTTATGAACAGGCCAGAGACTTTGTCTGCTTAGTGAAGGCTTTATTTTTATAAGTGTTCTCCTACTACGGGAAGTCAGTCTCTCCCTCGCAAACTCTGCCCGGTCCGTGGTTGCGGTTCCGTTCCGCCGCTGGGATGCGGTTGCCTTTCTCTTCTACGCCAGCCCACACGCCTGTAGGGGTCTTCTGCTGCTCGGACTCCGCCCCGAAAAGAGAAGAGAGGGAGGCCGTCAGTTCATCTATCTGATTGCAGGTTACCGGGGGACTGGGTGAAGTGAGGGAGGTCACCAGTGCTATACAACTAGATACAGTGCTCAGTGCTCTGGTAGAGTGAGGAGAGAGGGCGAGGAGAAGGAGGGTTGGAAGCACGTGGGACGCGGGAAAGAAAAAGGCAGGGATGTATTTACAAAGTTATACACAAGCACCCTTACTCCCGACCCAGGCTGCCCAACGCCGCCGTACCTGTGAAAGCCACACTCCTCCCTCGGGAGTGTGGCAAGGCGGTTCACCGGGTCGTTGGCCTCCAGGCACTCCACCGCAGGCCGCTCTTTCGTCTTCTCCTTCCTCTTCACGTCCTCTCCGCTGCTCTCCGACTCCTCCGCTTCTGGCTCCGACTTCCGTGCTCCGCTCCGCTTCCTCCTGGGTGTCGACACACCCAAAATAGAGGGCTTCCGGGTATTTGTCCAGTCTGGGTCCTCTGACGTCATGTGGGGGCGTGGTTTCATCTCCGCATTAGGCCCAGTTAAAGGCGCCCTCCTATGTTTCCTCTCCGGTGTCAGAAAGCAGAGGACAGCTGCCCCAGTCCGTCTGAGGGGAAGGAGGTAAGGTAGGGTCAGCGATCCACCAGTTGACAGGGGTTACATCTGCTATCACCCGGTTACATATTACTATTATTATCATTACTCCAATAATAACAACAATAATAACCACCATAATATTTTTAGAAATAATTGCAATAATAATAACTGTGGGCCCGATTCACAGAACTAACTTAAGACAAAATCCTAAACTTACTACTTTTGGTATTCACAGAAGTTAGGATTTTGTCTTAAGTTTGTCTTAAGACAGACTTAAGTTAGGATTTTGTCTTAAGTCTGTCTTAAATCTGTCTTAAGACAAACTTAAGACAGAATCCTAACTTCTGTGAATACCAAAAGTAGTAAGTTTAGGATTTTGTCTTAAGTTAGTTCTGTGAATCGGGCCCCATATGTGGTTATTATTTGGTTAAAGTTATTATTATTATTTTAGTGACAGCATTATGACTATTGCCATATTGCCACCACTGCTGCTTTTATAGTTCTTGTTACCAGTCTTATCATTATTGCTGCTCTTCCTCCACTACTTCATCATCTTCAGGAATTAATTCTGCATCTGTGAAGACTTCATTATCTGAAATAATTTGAAACATATTTTTCTGAGGGCTCCGACCATCTGCGTGAAGGTTACTAAATTTACTTCTGTTATCACTTATTACTAAAATCCTGCATTCCCACCTCCTGCCAGCAGCCAGCAGTAGAGACTCAGAAGACAATGCAAGGCAGGAGCCTGGCGTAAGGCCATGGAGCCTTGGGACTAAAGTACTGCCAGTCGCAGTTGTTAATTTGTAAAAACATAAGTGCTGGGGCTCTCGTCAGGAGGCAGCTTGCTCCAACCCATTTCTACTGCTAGCACCCCCTAAAACATAACCAACTACTGACCAAAAAAGTGGGGAGAAGATGTGGCGTAATGGCCAGAGCTGCCAACCTTTGAGCTGGGGAACCAAACTGGGGCCTCATTTATGAGAAATGACGCATTGCTTTGTGAAAGCAGCGATGCGTCACTTCTCAGTGCGCACTCCGTGCGACATTCCTGATGTGTCATATTTAATGTATGACGCATCATGTCTCAAGAAGTTACAGATACGTCAGTATTTCTGACGTATCTGTAAGCGCAAAAGTGACGCATTGCTGGAGTGTGTCACAAAAGTGACGTAACTCCAGCAATGCATCCTTTCACATGGGGCAAGCCACATGTGAAAGGGCCTGCGTCAGTCTTACGCCTGCTGTGAGGCAGGCGCAAGATTTTGATGCAACAGCGTCCTAAAAGTGACGCAGTGAAATCTCATAGATTTCACTACGTCACTTCTACGACCCTTCCTTGCGTCAATACGCCCCCCTGCATACATTATACCTGGCGCAGGTATAATGTGGCACAGGGGTTTACAAAGTGATGCATGTACCTAGATGCGCCACTTTGTAAATATGGCACAACAAGGCGCATTTTTTACGCCACTGGTGCGTCACAAAAAGTGACGCACCGGCGGCGTAAAAGTGACGCACTGCCTCATAAATGAGGCCCCTGGAGTCTCGGTGTCAGCTTAACATCCTATGATTCTGCTCAAATCACTCTAATCTCCCCATGAAAAGCAACAGTGTTGATGATTAGGTGCCGGTGCTGAGCACTGGAAACCACCAGCTCAAATTAAGCACTGGCCAGCTGGAATCACTGTCACCAATAATGAGAGGGTAAATAGTGGGAAGTGGAGCCGAGATCTGAATTTGTGTGGGAGTTTGTGGATAGGTTTATGCGTGTGTTTGTCGATTTCACGGCTCCTAAGTGCATATGAGGGAATGTGTCTGAATGAGTGTGCGTGAGTGCATGTGTGCATGCATATGTGTGTTTTGTAGAGGTAGATGTGTATAGGAGGTTACTAGTGCCTAATGTATCTCATCCAGGTCAGTTGCGGGTGGACTTGTAGCTATGCTGTCTGTCCCTTCAAATAGTGGTGGTTATGATGGGTTTTTGGACCCACCTAATCGTGCACTGTTCACCTGGTGCTCCGCACCTCAAACTTTGATTGAGGCGATCATACATGTACATCTACAGTAATAGACAACAGGTATGACATTTACATAGTTCAGTTAACACCCCCATGTACTACCTTAGAAGTGATACTTACACAATGCATATGTTTTTTATTTCAGAGTCGCCCCTGATGAAGGCACCGTAGAGGTGCCGAAATGCATTGGGCTCATTTGTAAACACAGGATTATTGAATGGATATATATATGTTATGCCAAAGTATTGAAAATGTAACAATGTTTGTATAACTGAGAAAATGTAAAAAATCTTTTGTTATGAATAGTGAAAATAACAATCAAGAAGGTTTTTAAAAAAAAAGATGCAATAACAAAAAATAAAAGTTAAAGCAAATGTATAACCTAAAGTGTGTTAATAGCAGTCTGAAAGTTTGAGGTGCGGAGCACCAGGTGAACAGTGCACGATTAGGTGGGTCCAAAAACCCATCATAACCACTTCATAAAACACAGGAGTGACTACCCTGATTAATCGTAGCACCATTTGATAAGCAAGTATAAATACTACTAAAAATAACGGAGTGCTCCTCACGAACCCAATTTACGCACCTTCAAATAGTGGGACATTATTCACATAAATGTGGCTATTCCTTGTACCATGCTTGCTGCCTCAGATATAATGATGGCCCATCAGTAGTAACTCATTGATGGCATTTTTGTGACTTTCTGGGTAGCTCTGCAAATAGTGGAAATCTGTGATAGAGTTGTGGGCATCTTTGGTGACATGCTGCCTAACCTAAGTCGATTCCATGTCCAGTTAGCCTGAATTGAGGCTTCATAATGGTGGCCCATCAAGGACATATTAGTGGGTATTCCCAGCAACATGCTGGTTCTCCCTGACCTGATGGTGACTCCTCAGGGACATATTTGTAGCCATTCTTGGTGACAGACTGCAGTAATCACAGGGCAGCGAGTGTGAGTCCAGTAACATATATTCCAAAACGATGTCCACAGCAGTACAGCTGCATCTATAGCGCTGTCTCAAGAGTAATGCCTCTTTCACAGAACTCTAAGCATTAAGACAATCTAAGTTCTATCTAGAAATTCCAACTCAGGTTCCACTGTAGCATATGATTAACACTACACATACTATCAGGGCCACTGGAATTATGCGGCAGAGGAGGACCAAATTATGTGGGAAGGTTGACTAAACTATGTGTCAAGAATTATGCAGCATAATGAGGCACATTTTGTGATAGTATTTCTTCATTATTTTGTCATTTTTACACCTGGTAACAGTATCTGGGAAAAAGTTCACCTTAATTAGTACCAATATAACACTTAAATACAACAATTAACAACTAAAAGAAGACGAGTCAACCTTTGCATAAAGCCCTCCTGCGCACAGGAACTAGAGTAACCCTATTTTTTGTAACTTTGAATCAGTTTGAGCTAGAAACAATTCTTTTTTCTAAAATCTGCAGATTATGCAGCAGATGGTGGATTATGTGGCAAATGTGGCAAATCCATAATCGTGCGAAAATTGCAACAGACTTAGAATCGCATAATTCCAGTGGCCCTGCATACTAGCTAACCTTAGTATATACATAGTAGTTTTTTTCACTATTTATTTGGATTGTATTAGTTTATATAGAATGTCATAGTTGTTAGAGTCATGCTAAGACCCTACATTCTAGGTTCTGGTTATTTATTATGGTGCATGGAATGTTATGATGCATTTACTGGGAGCAGTGACTGGAGTACATCTATTTGTATCAAGCCTGATGGACTGGTAATAAAGAAGATTTCACACTTCTTGTAGTGTTTTTACTGAAGAAACACTACACTATCCCTTTATAACTATGACCTATTAGTGACAACATACCTGTGGGCATGTATGTCCGAATTTTTGCAATTCCTGAAATAACAAAGGCCCTTCTTTGTTTTACTGTGAAGAGCCTTTTCCCACCTTGCGCCCAAGTTATGGAATGCCCTTCCTAGGGATTTAAGATTCACAGTATCAGAATCCACCTTCAGGAAGAAACTAGAAACCTGGGGGCATATCAACAATAGACAGCGATAAATCTCGCAAAACGCGATTAGCGCTTTTTTATTTCTCGGCGTCTATCGCTGGAATTTATCGCCAGGCTAGTGCGTTATTAACAACGTGTTTCTCCAGGGCGATAAAATTCCAGCGATAGGGGGGAAATGGCAAAAACATCGCTGGAAAACCAGCGTTGATCTCCTGAATACGGCGATAACCTTGCTGATACGACCCAGTGGTCGTATCACCATTATCCACCCCCAAAGGAAAACATACATAACTCATGTTTTTTGCAGACGTCTAAAAGCAACGTTAAGGGTGAGCGCTGAAAAGAATATTGCTACGCCGGACGGGGCTGCGTTGTAAATATCTCGAAGCCCCGTTAGCGATATTTCACAATGAAGTTTCACGAGGCACGCCCACCTTGCATCTCATTAGGGATGCGAGGCAGCATGAAACCAGATAATATTATCACCGCTTTTCGTATGGAAACGGACGCTAAAGTGGCGATAATATTATCTCCAGCCCTTGCTAATATGCCCCTTGTTGTTTAACGAGCGTGACTAACCTCCTTCCCTCTCGCTTCTCTGTATTCGTGCTCAGCGCTGGGAGGCCTCCGGGTAGCCTTGCGCTCTATAAATCCTAATAATAATAGTAATTCTTGAAATCTTTCTGGCTGGACTTGGCAGAATGGTGGTGAAACCATTGATATATGATTGGCATACCTGGTATTCGATGATGCCAAGTGGACCCGAAAGGCTGGCCATGTCCTTGTGTGACAGTGGTATATCTGGGCGACAAATGGATGTTGGGGACCCACAACTTCATTTTCTAAAAACAAAAGTCTATTATTTAGGAAAATTTTTTTTTTGCCCCATTACAATTAACAAGCCTCTATTCAGAGGGAGTATGCTACTTATCTAAAATGAAACAATATACCTAATGGTACATGTTGACTACATTTGTGGAATATATTTAAAATTGGCATTTCAATGGAAATCCACGTTGAATTTGGGAGCATTATGTTGCTGTTATTTCCTGACTTACATGGAGGCATTTCATTATCTATACTGATAAAGCTCTATTGAGATCAGCACTACTATAGTAGAGCTCTGGGCATCTAAGAGTGGTGTAACCTGTCTGCCTTTATTCTAAGTACCTGTGTAGCAGCCTTGCTGTATGAACTGTGGCATTTGTCTAACCCTGCTATCAACAGTCATTAATTAAGAGCTTTACAAAACCTTTCATTTGCTGCCCTGGCCCTTCCAAGCAGAGTCCCATTCACCATATGACAAAGAATCTTCTTAGCAGGGGCAGGATGGGAAAAAATGAAGTGAATAAAAATACTAAAAATGATAGGCCATGTGACCTTGTATGACCATATTTTCTTAACTTCCTATATTACAGATAGCTTTTTAGCTAACTTCCAAGGGCTATATGTTAACAAATCTCTTGTTTTACCACGATGCTTTTGATGTTTATGTTGGGGAAGGGGAGTCCAAACAACTATAGGTGTGGCAATCCCTACCTGTTATGCCACAAAATAAATGAATGTCCTTTCATTTTCAAATGTTACCATTTGCCACTAGCTAAGAATTGTAGGCCCATGCCAAATCTATGAATTGGAAACTACATGTCCCATCATGCTTAGTGCTGTTTGGTGAAATGTTCTCCCCCTCTGGTGTTCACCAAGGGAGCAGTGATTTCTGAACTGGTCGCTTACTCTGCACCCATCTCTTCCACCCCAAAAATGAAGTTCCACTGAGACACCCACTTCTGCGGATTGCCTGGACAAATGGAAGCAAATTTAGCAACATGAAATTATTGTAGACAGAGGAGATTACTAAAAAAGCTTGATCAAGATGTTCAGCCTTATAGAAAAATAAGTTTTGGTCTCAGTTATTGCTTAATAGTTGAAGGTATAGCTGTTTACATTTTCTTTTCAATTTCTTTTGCAATTTTTACAAATTCTATTGCTTTGACAGAATTGTAATTGTTACTTAACCCTATTTATATTTCTACTTTTCAGTTGAAAAATCATAAACTGCTAATATTTGTTGCTAATGAGTCACTAAAGACTGTTATTTATCCAGGACAAGCTTTACAAGTCGCCACTCGTCTCCTTACTTGTCTTCAACCTATCCAGGTATCTTCTACTTTTATAGAGGCGCTTGCAAAAACTGTTCCTAACTACCAGGAAACAGGGTAGCAGAAATTTCAAGTGCTTTTCAGCTAACGGAAATCTGGCAGTCATCATGGAGTGTCGATGCTGTCTTGACTGAGACTGCTTATGCAGAGAACTAGGGGCCATATTATAAAGAACGTCGAAAACATTAGCGCCGATTTAGCTGCAGGAAACTGCCGATAAAGCGGCAATAAGGGACTTGATATATGCCCTTGAGAATTGCAATAGAAGCCCAGGTTCTGGTGTGAAGGACATCAAACCTGGGCTTCTATTGGAATTCTCAAGGGCATATTATCAAACCTTTTATCGCCGTTTTAACTGCATTTTCCTGCCGCTAAATCGGCGATAATGTTATCGCCGTTCTTGATAATATGGTCCTAGGTGTGCAGCAGCATGCCGGCAATAAACTATGATTCCCAGTAGGGCACAATCTCTCACATATTCTGGAGAAGTGATGGCCATCTTGGATTGTCAGATATAACTTCCCTCATAATTCACAACATCGATTGCTTGCAATCACGAGACTGTGGTGCTCTGGCCAGCGCCTTTCTTCATGGATCTCACATTTTTCTTGCCAAGACTGATTGCTTCCTTAGGATTTCTTTGAAAATTGGGAACACAGAGAAGTATTCTGACAAGTTGTGTTATTGGTGAAACTAAACTTTGAAGTATTTTATTAAACTTTTATCTGAACTCTTTAAGACAGGGGTTGTTACATTATTATTATTATAGGATTACCCTGTGATATATATATATATATATATATATATATATATATATATATATATATATATATATATATATATATATATATATATATATATATATATATATATATATATATATATATATATATATATATAGATGTATATCATTTGTTCCGCTTTCCTTATGCGCTCTGGAACCTCGCCAGCCAGCAAGAAGCACACGGACACGGACCAGTTAGGTGCTGAAATTTATTGCGATGCAGAAAAAGTCAAAGACGTTTCGGCTCAACGGAGCCTTGTTCACATGACAACGTTTTTTAGAACGGACAGCCCTTTTAAAGTGCCAGTGATAACAAAATTGACACCACCTGTGAGTTTTAGGTATGGACATGAAAGTCATACTACATCAGTTTCATAGTTAAAATACAGCAACCGATATCAGTTACTACATTTAAATTTCTGTAAAATACCATGATTAAATTCGTTTGGTAATGTAACATACAAAGGTGTAAATCCTTGCGGGTTGGTTGAAAAAAGAATCTCAGTAAAATACATTTTCTCTAAAAGATTACGTTTCAGGTTTTTACATGCTACATAACTTTAAAGAGCAGTTTGTCTCATAAAACATATCTTTCTTTTTTTAAAAAGACCTTCTGCTCAAAAACTTTGCATAAAATGGTCAATTGACTGAACTCATGGTAAGGAAATAATTTAAAGTGCATATGCTTTACTGAAGATGTGCAAATATTGCTTTCAGTGCTCACTTCTTGTGCAAATATCGCAAACTGTGCAAAATATAGCAAGTTGGGCATAATATCCCCCATCTTCATGTGCAAAATACGCTACTATCTCCAATCCAAAACCCGAGTCCAAATTCATACACAATGTGGATAACTTAACCCGCAAATCTTAGGTATAAAATATACGCCTGGTATAGTCAATTAATACAAAACATATTGAGTTTGTATCCCATAAAAACCTATTGTTTGTAGATCAGTTAGACATTTCAACAACCCACATGATTCACAGTCTTACCGTAAATAATATAGGCAAAAACAGACTTCATAGTCCATACACTGTGATAACAATAAGAAAAAAATCCCTAAAATTAAATCACAGAGGACTGATTGGATATAAGGGTACACACAGTCCCTATCTGTATAAAGTGCCCTTCAATGGTGAAATTAAAATCAAATACTATTTCAATATAAGTAGCTGCAAAGTTCAGTTCTATTTACTGATGTATATCTAGTCGCAGCCTCCCCATGGTGCACATGTGGTATCACCCAGCCGGGTGGTTCCTCCGCGTGCAACCCACAGGGAGGAGACCTCTAACAGATTGATAAACTCTTATGGCAAGCACGTGTATAAGTCTTCTGTAACATTAAGGCCTACAGGGGTCTTTGTATTGAGCAAAAGGATATATTTCGTTTCGAGCCTTCTTAATCTGGCATCCCTGTCCCCTCCTCTTCTGCTATTTATAACTGCGTCAATTACCCAATATTTTAGGCTGGTGTTATCACTCTGATGGAAATCCCTAAAATGGCGCGCCACTGGGTAGGTGTTGTCGCCATTCGTGATTGCACGCAGGTGCTGGAGGATACGTTTGTGAACAGCATGTTTAGTGCTGCCCACATACCTGAGTTGACAGGGACATTGTAGAATATAAACCGCAAATTCCGTTTTGCAGGTAAGGACCTGTGTAATCGGATGTTGAATATCTGAAAAACCATCTTTGTAAGTTTTGGTGTTCTCTCCGTGGAGGCAGGCTTTACAGGTCTTGCATCTGTAAAAGCCTTTGTTTTCCTGCCACCATGCAGATTTTACAAAGGGTTCAGGGTTTGTTACTACTATATGATCACGTAAGGAGGGAGCTTTACTGAAGGTGAGGGATACTCTATTAGGGACACTTTTACCAATAATATTATCCTTCATCACCAACGGCCAGTGTTTGTCAATAATCCTACGCACTTGATGGTGCTGTTTGTTGTATCCTGTTATTATCCGGAAACAACTGGCTCCCTTCTTCCCTACATTTTGTGTGTTACTAGCAGACATTGCCTGTCTATCAGATTTCTTCACCAAAAGTTCTTCCCTAGATAATGCCATGGATTTCTGTTTAGCCCTCTCAATTAATTGGCTCGAATATTCTCGCTCCAGAAAGCGCATCTTGCTTTCTCCTTGAGCCCTCTCTAAATCAACAGAATTGCTACAAACACGTCGTAGTCGTAGCATTTCCCCATAGGGGATGCTGGAAACCAAATGTGCCGGATGTGCACTTGCAGCATGTAAAATGCTATTACCAGCAGTCGCTTTACGGAAAATTCTGGATTCAAGATGTCCGTTATTGATATACAATTCAGTGTCTAGAAATGTGACCTTCTCCTGACTGAGGGTGGCTGTAAATTTCAATTTAATTTATTGTCATTGATGTCCTGAATGAATTTCAATGCCTCATCCTGACTACCCCTCCAAATTACCAGCAAATCGTCGATAAAACGAAACCATGCCACTAAGTTATTACAAATATTATGCTGGTATTCATAGCCAAGGACCAGCTCCTCCCAAGCCCCCATGTGCAAACATGCAAAGCTTGGAGAGAAGCTGGCTCCCATAGCTACTCCCTGTAGTTGGCTGTATAGTTGCTGGTTAAAAAGAAAAACATTGTTGACCAATCAGAATTGTAACATATCTAGAAGCATTGTGTTGTGTTCATTGCATTCAAGGCCCTTTCTAGATAGATAATGTTCAACTGCATTTAAACCATCACTATGAGCTATACTCGTGCAAAGTGATGAAACATCCAATGCAATAAGCCAATCACCAATATATATATTCACCGGTCCAGCCCAGCACCGGGGGTAAGGAGGCACACAAACAGGAAGATGTAAAGCTTAAACCAAAAGCTTCATTTTTCGCTCATTCGTCACTAGCCCAACGTGTTTCGCCTTCAGCGAAACACGTATATGTCATACACTTGGCATTACAGTTAGAGTATGCACATACAAATTGCTGAGAGTAGAAAAGGACACAATGTTAACAGTATTTGTTATTTTTCTGTTCTACAGAATTCATGTAAAATCTGTTTGTTATCTTCCACAAAACAGTCTATCATGACAAAGTTACTTATTCCAAATATAGGGAGAAATGCTTGTGTACATATATATTTTACATACTCATTCTTTGTATGTTTAGTTTTCATGAATTTGCCAGTTTCACATCGAAGTACAGAGAGATGGTAACACTGCAGTATCACTAAGGCATATACATTCAAAATTATTGTTAGGTTTTGAACCCTTAATGAAAAGTTACTCATAATATCCATTTGTCTTATTGTGAAACACTACAGCCTGAAGACTTCCTTGGCCAGCAGAAGTTATGAGGAAGAGTGTTGAGTTCTATGTCTCCAACCACGTTTGCTGCATGCTCATGTGTGTGTGTGATCACTGATGAAAAAGTAAGAGAAGACAAAACACTTTGGTCCTGTTGGTCCCTGTGCACAATGTTGGTTCACCCTGAAAGTGTGAGGAGTGTGGCTCACTGATTAGAGCGGCAGACCCTGATGAAGAGGTCTGGCCCGGGACCAGGGTTCAATTCCCGACGCGGCAGGGTCCTGAGCCCAAAAATGTCCACGGACTCGATAATTCTCGCCTCAGTGCCTACTCTAATCATGGGGTCCCACGCTGCAACTCTGGGCAATAGCTTGCTTAATCTCCACAACGGCGGCCCACCCGCTGCGGGATGCCTGGCTTTCACCTTGGGGATGCCCTGTAGGGGTTATCTCACAGGGAAAAGCCAGGACGGGTTCCCAAGGCAAGCGCCTTGATGCCTTCAGGTGATACGTGCGCTATATAAGTCGCAATACATACATACAAATTAACAAATACAAGTTTATTTTTTGGAAGATTTTTTTTAATCTAAGAAGGTAAGGTCATGGGTGCAGGTTTCACTTAAAATCTCACAAACCTGTTAGTGGACTCTTTTAAAAGCTGGTTTATTCATGCAGACTTAAGTGCTTAGCTGAATATCATTTGCCTTTGAAACAAATGCTTTGATGATGATTTTATGTTATGGAATGGCACTGCTGTTGGACTTGGCACATTACTTATCTGGCACACAAGTCTAAATTTGATGTTTACATTCAATTCACTGATTACCTGCCTTGACCTGGCAAGCAAAAAACACTGATTGCATATGTGCTCTAAAGACAAACAAACATTCCTTGGGAAAAAAAATTCTTTATTATTATTATACAATGATAATCACCCATGTGGGTTATGAGATAACTTTCCCTATCACCAATTACTGAGGATACGGCATAGTTATTAATTGGAAGAGGACATCTATATTGAATCTGAGATATGTCATTATTTAACATAAAGGACTTATTTACTACAGCCTTAGAGCCCGCCGCAGCGGCCTCTACTGGCCATTAATGGTCCGCTACAGCATTAAAGGCCCGAGCTGAAGGCAAGGGCTTTTAACAGGGGAGCGGGCCTTTAATGGCCGGTATAGCCTACTACGGAGGGCTAAAAGGCAATTGGAACATTCCACCACTAGAGGGCAGAATGTTCTAATTTGTAAAATAAAGACCTCGTGGAGTGAGGCCCTTGTTCACAGCTGTTACTGTTGTGGACAAACATTGGAATGTTAGAGCTCCGGGCTTCTACCGGCCATCAGGAGCCCAGAGCACTCCATTGTTTTCAATTGAGCTCCCAATATTCCAATGTTCTAAAATGATATCTAAACAAAGCATGGAAACATTCTTTGTTCAGCCAATGGGAATCACTGTAAGTGCCCGCTGAAAGATTGAGCAGCAGTTTAAGCTTCTTTTGCCTCACCACATTAAGTCCTCTGAGCAATCACCCCAAGAATTTGAAATTGGTTTTCAGCATTGAAATACATTGCCTGCTGCTGATTTCACTTTTCACAAACCAAGGTTTGGATTAAAAAGGCCTAAAAACCGCAGAGACCATCTTGTGATCACACATTGCCTGCTCGTGGAGTTTACTCTGTGGAATTACATAAAAATTCGGCGCGATTCCGCTGCGCTCCACCAATGGCCGAAAATAAGCATGTTGCGCTGCTTATGTTGCAATTTAACACCAGAGCACGAGCAGGCCTGAAAAATCAGTGTGAATGGAACCATGTGGTGCGCAAGAGCGTGCGGCCATTCGAGTTGATTTTGCTGCCACTCAAGTAGAAAATCAACTTGAGCGGCAACCCTCTGACTGCGGCCACTCGCGACCACCAGCGTTAGAAAGTGGTGCGAGGGGACGTCAGATTTCGCATGCATTTCTGGAGCCTCATCTGAAAAAAATTCTCCTCTGCAATGATTGGCACAATTTGGCTCGAACCTGTGGGTGCCAAGTTCTACCAATTCCGCGAGCAGAATGAAACATTCCAACACACCCCTACTTTTTTTTGCAGAACATACGCCTTCATCTCTTAGCTTGCACCTCTTTTGCCCCAATGATTAGGACCCTGATTAAAACACATTGTACAATTTGCCTCTGAAAGCCTTCTGACCAATGCAATTTGCAATTCCCCCTGTCTTCCCTTCACCTGCTCCACTTCTGTCCCCATTTCGAGATTTTGCACACTAGGATAAGGCTCGTGATTTGGTTTTACTCATCGTTATAATTTATAAATTGTATACAGTTAGAGTAAATTGCATGAGATTTCACAATAATGATACGATATTTGTTATAACGACTGATGCAAAAAAAATTATTATCCTCAGACTTTCCCTCAAGAATGTCATTGTACAGCACAATATTGCGAAATTCGTATACACGCCGATACTCACTATGAACGCTAGATGGCAGCATAAGACAATCCAATCAACATGGAAACTGAACCCTGCATTTGAAAAATATGAGAATAAGCATCCCTTGAAGAACTGTATGAAATTTGACCTGGAGATTTCCTCATTTTATGAAAGCATTTTAGCCGAGTAGTATAAACTTATTATATGTAGGATTATTTATATGTTGTAAGGAAATAAACTTCTACAGTACTTGCTACTTTTTATTGGACTAACTGCAATTAAAAAGTCATACGAGAGAAAGCACATTGTGTCACTTTTTGTCAATGTTTGAAACAGTGATCATTGTATTAAATCTTAATATTTGTGTTTTGGTGTCCTCTTTACTTTTTTTCTCTTCCTATTTTTTTCATCTTTTTATTTTAGTATCTTCCTTCTTATATATATACACACACACACACATACACGCATACACACACATACACAAACACACACATATACATATATATATTTTTTGTATTGTTACATGCCTCTCTGCTTTGGACTGATATATGAAAGTTATTCACTATTTTTGGACTTTTGAGAACAGAAATGTGAAGGAAAAAAGTTCCATTAACTTCTTTCGTTGACAGTGATGCAGGCGACGAGAAGTGTTGTGCAATATGTTATTCACATGAGGACAATAAAATGTGAAGATATGTTAATTGACACTTCAATCGAAAAACAATTCTGCACAAACAAATAAATGTATTTTTACGGCATTCTGTCTATCTGTGTTAGGATAGAGCTGTGCTCACAAAAGATACTACAATCTGTAGGAGTCACATGTCACCCATACTGGTAGACTGTATATTCTAAGAGCATTAAGTCTGTGGAAGCAGAAATTCAGGATGTAAAAACGTAACCTGATTTCTTAGTTTTTGTCTTTTGCTATTTTTATTTAATGTATTATGCTATTTTCTTCAAAGTGCAATTAATCATTGTGACATACTTTCAATAAACGTACGTTTTGAAACTTAAAACGTAACACAGTGGTTGTTATTTGGCTTTACTAATAAGAATTAATTTCTGTCCAAACTAATATTTTTTAGCAACATTAGGACAATGAAAGACTGGGGTAAAATATACAACATTCTAACCTATACCACGCAGTCTGCATTCAGCTCTTTGATCACAGTTCATAGCTCACTGTCCTATATTAAGATTGTAACTTATGAACTGCAAGTAAAATAAGAATCTCTGTTACAAAAACTGTAACCCACTGAGCTATCCACATAAAACACAATTCTGTGACCTGCATGGTACACTTTCTTTGCAGCAGGCATATTAACCCTCTGCGCTACCCTATGATGAGTCATAACGACAAGAAAACAACACACAAGGAATTCTGCAAGAGGTGCTTTTAAACCCATAAGTTACTTACGAAGACTGCATCCCACCCAACTCAGCGTCAGGTGCGTCTTCTGCATCCAGGCACGGCCCGTAACAGGCGTGCCATCGGGCAGTGACGTGGGGCGGGGGAGGGGCAGGGTGGGGGGGTTGTAAAATGTGGGAAATGGACAATTTCAGGTAAGTACCGAAATAAATAAATAAAACAAATTTTGTTGCGCTCGCTGCATCACATTTGTCGATGCAGCGCGCACAAAGAAATTCGTTATTTTTTTTGGGGGGGGGGGGTACTTACCTGAAATCATCCCGAAAGGCGAATCAATTTTTGATGCAACTAATATTAATAGATCACATCCCAAATAGTACATTCACAGGCAGTCACAAAACGGCCTGCCTTATGAATGTTAATTTGGCCGGTCATAAATTGTGACCCTCAGTGACTCACTGCAAATCAGTGCTTAATTTAAGCCAGTGCTGTCCACTGCTGAGCACTGACACTTTATTATCAGCACAGGCACTTCTGACATCGTGCCACAAGGTGGTGCTATTTGTCTAATTATTTTTGCAATTTCCTAATGAGTGCAACACCATTTGTTTAACAGGTAAATATACATTAAAATACCTAATGCCTGCTACCCAAATCTCTAAGAATATCTTGGACTACAGGTATTAGTCATTTTGTATGTATATTAAATGTCTGAATTGTCACACTTGCAAGAGTGTGATCGTTAGTAGTTGTGTTGATACTGTCATTGGCAAATGTGGTGGTGGAAATGGGTGGCGTAAGGTGCAGTGGCCTCCCGACACTTATTTCTTTACAAATTAAGCACCGCTACAGATGAAGGGATGGGGCGGGGGGATCAATAGACAGCAGACCGTAGTTCTCGAATTTGCTTAAGGGAGGCAAACCGGCACAAATCGCTATGTTGCCTTACTCGGCTCTGGGAAGGCGTTCCCTGGGTGTTGCATGGGTTTTCCCACGTGACTCCCATGCTGTTTGATGCATTCTCAGATTTACCAGAACTTGTAAGCCTGGGAATACGACAAATAAATACGCATTCCCGGCTAAAGTGGGTTGAGCCACAAATAAAAATGTGTACTGGTAAAATGGCCAACACTGTACAGTGTGGTCGAAAAGCATCTTCCCTGCCTTTAGTAACAATGTCCAGGCATACAGCTTCAGGTCTGGGGCCACAGGCCCCCTTTGCTTTTTTTTCTCCGCAACTTCCTCCATGAAATCCTTATACCCTTGGAGGCCCAAACAAAGGAATTCAATTTAGATTGGATTTTTCTTAGCTTCTCTTCCTTGAATACTAGAGGAATGTTCTGGAACAAAAATATTAATTTAGGCAGGAGCATAATTTTCATAATGGTCACTCTTCCTATCCCAGGGAAGATTCTTTTCGACCAGCCAGACGGATCTGAGATGGGCGCAATGTTCAAGGAAATGTTGTTGGAAATTAAAGGGGGAAGTTATGGCTTTTTGTACAAGTTTGGAGACCCACGTTTCTTCAAAATGGTCCGACTGAAGCTCTTGAGAGATATGGCCTCCACATGGGCAAGACTAAGGAAATCTTTGAATATTGGGTATTATAGTGCTTTGGCTCCCATTTGGGAGTCAACGGGCTCTCCAGAGTGGACCAAGGATGTCCTCGCAAAACCGCTGCTGGAAGCCAATATAAATCACTGGTCTCAATTAATGCCAGAGGGTTCGTTGCTACGATGGGATGAGATTTCCACTGTGACTGAGAGAAACTTATCTAAGTTTAAATATCTTCAAATTAACAGATGGAGTCAGGCCATGGGATCAGTAGTGGGAGCAACAAATGATGTGGGGAAAATGTTTCAAGGAAAGAGCAACAAGGTAAAGACAGCAACTTTGTACTGGACTATCTTGGAAGCTGAGGATGGTAATTTCACCTTGCCTGCTCAGCTCTGGAGAGATCACGTGCCTGACAAGGATACAGAAGAAATATGGCAAGTATCCTATGATTTAATACATACTACAGTATCTCCAGCCAATTTAAAACGGAACCATCTGTTCTCTCTTCATAGAGTATATTGGTCTTCGGCTAAGCTTTCAAAATTTTCAAAACATACTACTCCCTACTGCCCAAAGTGTCAGCAGGAAAAAGCAGATGACCTTCACATGTTTTTAATGTGCCCTGTGTTACAAAACTTCTGGTGTGCGGTATGTGAAGGTATGGAAGTCTTGTTTAAATTCGATATTCAGGTGAGCGTAATACTAATCTTTTTTGGCATTTTTCCTAACTATGAATCACTTCCTCGAGATGTCAATAAGCTGTCGTTATATCTGATTATTCTTTCCCGTAGAGAAATTTTTAAATTATGGCTAAAAGATACCGCACCAACCTATTTAGATTGGATTAATGCAATTAAATATACAATGAACTTAGACAGGGTAAATTGGAAAAGAAACAAGCATTGGAAATGCAATAGGTCTCGCATTAGAAAAGTTGGAGCTATTGGTCTTGTAAAAGTTTTTATTTTATTTATGTGTTGTTTTTGAAAATAGTTAAATTAATAGCTTTGTCATTTACAATGCCAATAGATATAACTTTTGCAAATGTGACACCTATAGCATTTGTAATGCAACATGTTTTGTATTTACGTGACTTAGATGTATTGATATTACAAATAACAATGGCTTTTAATTTTTGTAATTGATTAATACTTAAATAATTTATTTAATTTATAATGGCAATAGCTTAAACGTTTGTAAATAACTTTTGTGAAGATTATGTTCAGTGTATTTTATTGTGACAAAAATCCAAGAACATTGCATTTGCACCTACACACACATAGAGCCACACACATATAGATGTGGTGGTGGTGGATCTGGGGGATATGGTGGTGGTGGATGTGGTGGTGGTGGTGAAGGTGGTGGATGTGGGGGTGGATGTGGTGGTGGATGTGGTGGTGGATGTGGTGGTGGTGGTGGATGTGGTGGTGATGTGGTGGATGTGGTGGTTGTGGATGTGGTGAAAGTGGTGGTGGATGTGGTGGTGGAAGTGCTGGTGGTGGGTGTGGTGGATGTGGTGGTGGTGGGACGGTGGTGGATGAGGTGGCATATGTGCTGGTGGATGTGGTGGTGGATGTGGTGGTGGATGCGGTGGTGGATGCGGTGGATGTGGATGCGGTGGATGTGGTGGTGGTGGATGCGGTGGTGGATGAGGTGGCGGATGTGCTGGTGGATGTGGTGGTGGTGGATGTGGTGGTGGTGGTGGATGCGGTGGTGGATGCGGTGGTGGATGTGGATGCGGTGGATGTGGTGGTGGATGTGGTGGTGGTGGATGTGGTGGTGGATGTGGCGGTGGTGGATGTGGTGGTGGTGGATGTGGTGGTGGTGGATGTGGTGGTGGTGGATGTGGTGAAGGATGTGGTGGTGGTGGATGTGGTGGTGGATGCGGTGGTGGATGTGGCGGTGGATATCATGGTGGATGTGGATGTGATGGTGGATGCGGTGGTGGTGGATGCGGTGGTGGATGTGGTGGTGATGGTGGATGTGGTGGTGGATGTGGTGGTGGTGGATGTGGTGGTGGTGGATGTGGCGGTGGTGGATGTGGTGGTGGTGGATGTGGTGGATGTGGCGGTGGTGGATGTGGTGGTGGGGAGAGAGTGGGCAGGGCTTCAAGTCCATACTCCAATACAGGACACCTTGCATAGCAGTGCATGGGCTGACCAGGCTCGACCTATTAAATGAAATTAGAAGAGAGAAGTATGTTGGGAGTAGATAACAAAGGAGTAAAGGGAAGAAAAGTCGGGAGAAAGAATGAGTTACGGAGAAGGAGGGCAACATAATGATTCAAAATTAAAAGTACGGAGGATATGGAATGTGGAGGTGACAGCTGGCAGGAACGAGAGGAAAGTGAGAGATGTCTCTTTCTTTATAAATAACTTTTCGAGCTGTGGATAGAAGCATCACAGAATTTGAGTGAACGCGAACGTTGTCCCATTTTTTCAGCTCTTAGAGCGTGCACTCTTTCTCGACATTAAAGCCTTGCGGACCCTAGTAAATGTAAATGTAAATGTAAGGTGTTTTGTAGCGCGCTCAATTACTACCGGAGTATCCTGGCGCAGTAGACCGCTGGGGAACCCGTCCTGGCTTTCCCTGTGAGATGGTCCCATGCTGGGTATCTCCAAGGTGAAGCCAGGCATCCCCGGCGTCTGTGGGGGGCCGTTGTAGAGATGAGGCAAGCTTAATGCCCAGAGTTACCGAGTGTGATCACTGCCCAAAGTGGGCACTGAGGCGAGAATTATCAGTCCGCTGACCCTGGTCCTCGACCCTGCCGCGTCGGGAATCGAACCCTGGTCCCGGGCCGTTCTCAGCCTCCGGGTCTGCCGCCTCTAACCAGTGAGCCACACCTCTCTACCTAGTGAGAGTGACTTGTTTTGAGTTTCGTTCAAAGCCACTTTGCCGCTGTCTGCATTGGCTTCACAGTACATATAGCTAATTTTTAACAACTCTGGCTAGTCCCCCAAAAATATGGCTGGTGTGCTGAAGAGTGAAGAAGGTGACGTTGTTCGTGTGCCAGCAGGAGAGGTCCGCAGTTGTGCGTCTCCTCCCTCATCATCTGGCTCCTGGAGGAGGGTTAGCGGCTCTCGTGATGTCCTCAGGCAAAGGGAGGAGGGTGGGAAGAAGCCGGGGGGAGGGAAGGAAGGGGGAGGAGAGGCGTGATGTATTTTCAAGCTTTAAACAAGGGGCGGAGCGAGGGGGAGGTGTGCTGGGAGAGAGAGTGGGGAGGGGAAGAGCTGCTGGCGGAGCATCCTTGTTATGGGCGATGTGTTGCTGTAAAGTGGATTATAGGCTGATCGACTAAGAGTCGGCAGGCTGGGGAACAGATGCTGCTGGGGAACGGATGAGGGGAGGTGCTGGCGGCTGGGGAGGCAGGTGGCGGAGAGCAAGGGGCGGAGCGGGAAGAGCTGCAGAACAAAATAGTGTGTAACTTTCTTTCTTTACTGAGCAGTTTATGCAATCTCTACAAGTTGCGCTATAAGAATCTGGACAGTTTTCCGCATGTCCAGCTGATGCCTGAATTCCGTGCTGTATGCTAGAGTGCTGGGGGGAGGGGGCGGAGCGGGAAGAGCGTCGTGAGGGGAGAGAGAGTGGGGAGAGGGCGGAGCAGGAAGAGCTGCTCTCGGCAGGCTGTGTCAGTGTGGAATGCTGGCGGCTGGGGAGGCAGGGGGCGGAGAGCAAGGGGCGGAGTGAGGGGGAGGTGTGCTGGGAGAGAGAGTGGGGAGGGGAAGAGCTGCTGGCGGAGCATCCTTGTTATGGGCGCCCTCGGAAACATGCCCCGTTCTGTGAGAGGAATCGGTGTGGAGAGCAGAGGCTTCCGCCAACAGATGGGTAGGAGAGACTCAAAGCTATCGGGCAGGGGCTGTGCTGGAGGCGACTTGCAACCAAAGAAGCCGCACTGTAAACGGTGATGCACAGGTGTATGACACAAGAGGCAAGCTGCGTCTTGAGCCTCCTTCCGCTCGAGGCAGAACAGACAGTTTCACGGAAGACAAGCAGTGCTAGAGTGCTGGGAGAGAGAGTGGGGAGGGGGCGGAGCGGGAGGGGCGTCGTGAGGGGAGAGAGAGTGGGGAGAGGGCGGAGCAGGAAGAGCTGCTCTCGGCAGGCTGGGGAACAGATGCTGCTGGGGAACTGATGAGGGGAGGTGCCCTGAAGAAATGCGACACGGCAGGCAGGGAAGGGGGCGGAGCGGGGGTGTGGGAGGAGTGCGGCTGAGGGAAAAGACATGCAAGGCAGGCGGCTGGGGGCATGTGCACGCGCTTTTAATGTCAATGCGCATGGGCATTGAGCTTGAATTTCACGGGCACTGCAAGGAATCGCCATCGACTTGCAAGTTGGTTAAAGTCTGTTTAAGCCCCCATAGTCTCGCAAGCTCAATGCGCATGCGCATTGACAGGCGAGACCTAAAAAGCACATTTGGATTCCCTGTATTGACTGGCTGGATAAGTTGTGAGTAATGACCTAATTTTTCCAATGATTATGCCTTTTTGCAGAATAATATACCCGCAGAATCAGTCCTATGGCTGGCAAGTTAGAAGAACTGAAATGACTATGCTTGAGGGTATCTGCAGAAAGTGCACCCATTAAGATCTTCAGAGTTCATGATAGGCGAAGGTTTACATCTACTGCGTAGTGGATGGCACCGACAAAATGTACTCTGAGCATATCTTTGGCGTATGAGGACAAAAAAACAAAAAAAAACAACAACAAATAACAGTGTACAGTGTGCTTTCTGATACTGTGTGAATTACAAGTTGCCACCCACCCTTCTCTAAGACATATAGCTACTGTAATTAAGTCTAACCAGATGGTATACTGTACTATGTACTATGAACAGCAGGGAGCTTAGTCAGGGAGGGGCATCTCAACAAAATTAAGCTTCGGATTGTGCTGGGCTAAAGCTAAACTAAAAATAAAACTTATAGCTTTCTGCTGCGGAAGTATTTTGGGATGGTAAATGTTAAGGAAATAGTTTTGCAATAAGACCCTTTAAGCTAGCAACTCTGGAGACTGTAACTTTCAGCACCAGAAATAGGACAGGATTCTTTAACTGGGGGTGGGGGGGGGGGGGGCATTTTTTGAAGATGATGGTCCCATGCATTAAATAATGGATTCGATTTTTTCGAGATAGTTTCGATATGATCAACTTGAAGTCCAAATTTATGAACGACGTCTCCATTTTTTAATGTTATAACACAATTAAGTAGGTAAACTTGAAGAAGTTAATTCCTTAATAAGTATATTTAAAAAAAGAAATGTACTGCAAGAAGTGCTATTCTGCTTCTTGGAGCTGGTTCCTCCTATGCATTCTCTGTGAAGGCTAGCCAAATTGCCTTGTTTGAACAATGTAGAGTTGAAAATAAGCTAACCCACCGGGACTCTAAAGCCAGAATAACTACATGTCCCGCTCCCTCATTGCATGTATTTGCTAGCCCTTCTGGCGTTTTATCACAATATGATAGTTAGGGGGCGATTTGCAAAAAAGTCACGCAACGGAGCGCAGCCCTCCCCCGTGAGGCTGCACTGCATTGCGCGACAGGGAAGGAGCACCATATTTTTAAAGATATGGCTCTCTTCTCCCCTTTTATTTGCGCCAGCGCTGACTTCAGCTGCTGTGCGCCACACACACCTTAGCGCCATAGCGCTAGGGTGTGTGCACTACTCTAACATAGGTTTTGTACAAGAAGGGTACCCTTTCTTTACAAAATCCAATGTCCAGACACAATGCAAAGCTTTTCCCACTTTGTATGCTTGCTGCACAGAGCAGCACGCATGCAAAGTCGGAAAAGGAAGGAGAAATTAAAGCACCAACATGTGGCAGGATGTCGGAAGTGCCAGTGCTGATAATACAGTGCCTACTTGAATAGGGCGCAGTTTTCTCACACTAAACCCAATCTACTTTATTTAGTAAATTGGGAACCTTGGTACACCCTCATGGTGCAAAGTAATGCGAATTAGCGCTGCGTCGCATTATTTTTCTATTTTTTCCAGCGCTAAACAAGTTTAGCACTGGAAAGTAAATAGGGAAAAAGATTTTGCGCCAATTTGCGTCACTTTTGTGACGCTAACACGGCACAAAATCTTAGTAAAACTCCCCCTAAGTGCGTTATATAACACTAAAATAAACAAAGAAGCAATTAAACATGGGCCTGAATCTCTCCGCCCAAGCAGTAATTGTTTTGGAATGGGAAAATGTTTTGGATGCAATGGTGCATCTTGCATCGATAAACCAGCGCTAAATGCTGGGAGTAATATTTAGTGAGAGCGAGCGGCTGCTCGCGAGTCATGTTCTGTTGAACTCAGCACAACTTGTTTTCAGTTTTCTACAGCGCAAACTCGACCCGAAGGTATTGGAGTGCTTAGCATGAATGCCAGTCCCATTACATACAGTCAGATACATTTACATTTTTTCTGCACAGGGAGATTAAGTGATTTGCCCACCATCACAGGGTGTTGAGCCGACGTCCAGACTTGAACCTGATCTCCCAGTTCCCTAGTCTGCATCTCTTGCCATAAGCCACATCCTCTCTTCATGCAAAATGCATCCTTGCGTCCATTACGGACATGAGGAGGCGCTGTTGCGCTGAGAAAATAGAGCTAAATGAAGAATTCATCTGCGTGGGTAATTCCGCGTAATTTCATAGAATACATGGGTAATTCCGCGTGAGTATGCTACACAGAATTACACTAATTACGCCCACTCCTAGTCTCAATATATACACCATGCAATGATCAATAGTTTGATGGAAAATACAACACATGCTAAATCCACATTTTACCACTACATCGGCCATGTGCCTTCAGTTTCACTTTTTTCAGTGGCATGTTATCAGTTGTTTTTTTTCACTGCTTGATGCTATGTTTTATTCTATCAGTTTTTTGCTGGGTGAGTATACAATTTCGATGTAGATTTTGCATTTAAAATTCAACGTTTTTCCCCCAGGAGGCGTGGCAGATTTCTGCGGGCTTCTTGGCACAGATGGTCACTGATTGGCAAAATGGCATATTTCCCAGAGTTCTGGTTCTCCTAAATTTGCAGAAATAAGACAAATACCACAAAAATGAATAATTTCATTTTCAGTGTACATAAAATTCCCTTTGCACTGAGGGGCATGGGAGTGTTAATACTATAACACAAAGTGCTTCAACATGGAGTGTTCATAAAAGGTGCTTGGATTTTGGAACACAGTGTAGGGTGGAAAAGAGCTTCATGAAAAGGGCTCTGCCTCTGTATAGGTGAAGTGCCTCGATGGGCAGTTTGTATAAATAAGGCGCTGTCTGGGTCTCTAAGCTGCTCCTGTGTAAGTCACATGGCATCAACATGGCTTATTAAAATACAACGCGTCACTGTAAAGTATGGACTTATGTTTCTTATCCTCATCCTTTTTGACACAAAAAAAACATTGTTGCAAGGGAGACATGTGAACAAGCCTGGAGTGGGGTCACGTGACCGTGTTCCTGGCGAGTGGGCGGAAGCCCAACAGCTGAAAGGCAGAGGCTGGGACAGGGTTCCAGAGAATGTATGAGGAATGACATGCTGTAGTTATGCATGCTTGCACATTTTAACTTTCACAATAACCCCTGGTTTCCGATCGAGGCCTACTTTCCTATTAAAGTACAGTTTCATTTGCTGCAACAATATTGTTGCTAGGGGTGGGCAAAATGTTTCATTCCACCCGCGGAAGCAGCAGGAGCAGAGCTGAAGCCAAGGCAAATTGAGAAGAACTGGTGCCTACTAACAACCCTGGGGCAGATTCACAAAACTAATCTGAGATACAATCCTAAACGTACTATTTTTGGTATTCACAGAAGGCATTTAGGGGCAGATGTATCAACGCAATTTTTAGTCGCAAACGCTGCGATTCGCAAAAAAGCAGTGTTTGCGACTAAATAATCGCAAAACGGTATGCACTAAAGAAATTGCAGCGCAAAATTAAGGAATTGCAAAATTTGCGATTCTTTAATTTTGCGTAAGCATTTAAGGAATCGCAAACTGTGATTCCTTGAATGCTATGTAACAAGCATTCAATGTTTGCGATTTCTCCGTAAGAAATCGCAAATTACCACCAACTTCAAGTTGGTGGTAATTTGCGATTTCTTTCACAAATGCACTTTTTGGCATTTGTGAAGGTGCCATATGGCGCACATACATGCCCTTATGGCATGTATGTGTGCCATATGCGCACACAATTTCATTTCAGGGGTGCATCAGGGTGTCCTTATGACACCCTTGCACCCTTGAAATTATTCTCAATTTGCGAATCGCAAATTGAGAATGACTTCACATTCATTCCTATGGGCCTCCCATAGAAATGAATAGGAAACAATTCCTTAATTGCAATTTTGCAATTTGCTAATCGCAATTAAGGAAAACTAAGAAATCGGTAAAAATGTGCGATTTTTTACATACATCCCATTTTGCAATTCTCAAATAGCCATTCTCAAAAAAATCGCTATTTGAGAATCGCAAACGGGGATGTTGATACATCTGCCCCTATGTAGTAGTAATGTTAGGACTCCTAACTTTACTACTACTAAACTGAGATAAAATCCTAAACTTACTACTTTTGGTATTCACAGAAGGCATTTAGTAGTAGTAAAGTTAGGACTCCTAACTTTACTACTACTAACCTGAGATAAAATCCTAAACTTTCTACTTTTAGTATTCACAGAAGGCATTTAGAAGTAGTAAAGTTAGGACTCCTAACCTTACTACTACTAAACTGAGATAAAATCCTAAACTTTCTACTTTTGGTATTCACAGAAGGCCTTTAAAAGTTGTAAAGTTAGGACTCGTAACTTTACTACTACTAAACTGAGATAAAATTCTAAACGTTCTACTTTTGAAATTCACAGAAGGCATTTAGTAGTAAAGTTAGGACTCCTAACTTTACTACTACTAATCTGAGATGAAATCCTAAACTTTCTACTTTTGGTATTCACAGAAGGCATTTAGAAGTAGTAAAGTTAGGACTCTTAACCTTACTACTAATAATCTGAGATAAAATCCTAAACTTTCTACTTTTGGTATTCACAGAAGGCATTTAGTAGTAGTAGAGTTAGGACTCGTAACTTTACTACTACTAAACTGAAATAAAATCCTAAACTTTCTACTTTTGGTATTCTCAGAAGGCATTTAGTAGTTGTAAATTTAGGACTCGTATCTTTACTACTACTAAACTGAGATAAAATTCTAATCTTTCTACTTTTGAAATTCACAGAAGGCATTTATTTAGTAGTAGTAAAGTTAGGAGTGTTCTTATTCTCTTTTGTTAAAGAAGAACAGAAGAGTGAACATGTGGGTAAAAGACGACAGTGGCAAGTTGGACATAAATGGGAAACAATGTTTACATCGCGAATTTTACTCCGCGACGCAAACACAACGCGGTCGTTACAACGACCGGGTTGTCACACCTTTACAACACAAGTCGTTACAACGACTTTCGCTAGATGGGGCTCTAGGATAAGGTATAGTATGATTTACTATTCCAACACTTTACCTAGTGTTGCAAACACTGTAGCTGGAATAGTAAATCATACTATTTCTAAGTCCAGCTCGCCATCTAGTGTAAGTCGTTGTAAGGACTTGCATTGTAAAGGTAGTGTGTTGTGACAACGCGGTCGTTGTAATGACCCCGTTGTGTTTACATGGCGGAGTAAAATCCGCAATGTAAAGAGATATATTCAACATGAATGGCTGGGTCTGCTTTCAGACTGTCTGTGCTCACCACTCCAGTCTTCACTGTTGTTTGTCCGCATATCGGGACAGCTCTGCGGGAAACCACGGTGTGCACCTGGGACTCTCAGGAGTAAGCGTCACCTCAGCAGCAAACACTAGCAGGATCACACCCTTAACCACAGCCAAGAAACCTGATAAGAGAGACCATAGGCCCCACATTGTGGACCTCCCCAGCAGCCATGTTGGCTCCCACGTGCCTAAAACACAGTTCTCAGAGCCGTCTTTAACCTTCACTGTCAGTTGTGGCAGAAGTAGTAGAAACATGGTTGCCGCTTCTGTCATGGTATTGCACAGTTGATATTTAGTCCTCTGATCCCCCATTGCGAGCAGTCTTTATGTGTGCGGGAACCCTAGCACTCTTGGCCAACGGGGTCACCTAAAGTGACGTCACCTAAAGTGACTTCCACTTATGTGCCCGGGCGTAGCATGCCTCACCAGTCCCCCTCACTACTCTAGAGGATATATGAATGTACAGCTACTCAACGGCTGATACAGTTAGTCTGTCCTGGATCTTAATTTTGATATTTATTGTAGACCTCGTTCACAGAGGACCTCCGCACTCGTAGCTGAGGTCCCGCAGTCGTGGGAGAGTCTCCGCACTCGGGGCAGAATCCCCGCAATGAGACGTGGTGGAGTCTTCGCACACGGTGCAGAACCTCTGTAATGAGAATTCTTATTGCGGAGATTCCGCCCAAATGCAGAGACTCCCCGGCGACTGCGGGGCATCCGCCACAAGTGTGGAGGCCGCTTGTGAATCAGACCCACAGTGTTTTAACAGCATAAACATTGACCAGTGGGTAAGGTGCGCCCTCGCATGAACACATAATAAAATGGGGGGTCACAGCACAAGAGCTTGAGTCTCCTGTTACATTGTAATCCACATTTGTTATCAATACTTTTTGGTTTTGTAGCAGCCCTGGCTGCAGTGCTTGGTGACTTAGGCAGAAGCTTATCCAAGTGTTTACTATGTTTCCCTGGAGGCGAATGACCTTCCGAATATCAAAGTCACGTATCATTTATCATCGCTCTTCCCATAAAAGCAAGTAAAACATCTGTATCTCCAGGGCTCCAACAACCCGCGCAATGTAACTCACCGCTGAACGTTTTTAAATAATGTAGCCGGCAGGTACAGGCATGCCGGCGGTCACCATCCACGCCGTGGTTCGACGTCATCTCAGCATTGAGTCTTGCTATTTAATAAATGTTAAATACAGAGTCCATACTTCTTCGAACCGCGTACATCTGTCTACGTTGTAAAGGTTCCACACCTCGTTCCTTCAGACTTGTATGGTGGGCACATCTGGCCCGTTCCACTTGTGGGCAATAGTCAACCTGGCAGAAAGTAATTGTTGGGAAATGACCAATGGCAGAGTTAAGGGGGTAGAGGCCATCGCCATTGGCTGCACCGAGTATTACAATGAAGGGGGTCCACGTCTAATCCGACACCTCATGTCCTGGAATTGAATGCCTGCGGTAGTTTAGTTTGTGGTGCTAGGGCTTTCAAATGTGTAGCACAAATGCACCCGCACAACATCAAGCAATAGGCTGCTTTGTGTGACATTGAATTAAAAGTCTACTCTCTTCATGGGCATCAATGCCCAATCCAGTGTGGCCCTACTATAACTATAGTACAGAATGCATCAAGTGCTCAGTTCTTTCCAACTGTGGGTTGGTTCCTTCCACCTCAACATGGGTCACCACGGGCTCATGGCACATGGACAGCAGAGCTCCACCGCAAGCATTCGACCTGTATGTGCGCCATCATCGATAACACCTATACAGCGACTACACATTAACCTCACAATTACTTCTGCAATGGCCATTCTCTGCACGTGCCAAAGGTTCAACTGAGCTGATATGCCTCTGTAACTCCATTCACGGTAATTTGAGCAGTGTTTTCATGTTGGTTTTGGTCATTGTAATAGTCAGGTCAATTTAGTAGTGGACAATGTAATGGGAGTATAGGTAATAGATGAGTGCCAACCCAAGCATTCATGACTGTTCTGTGCCACCCAAGGTGGCATAATGTAGTGATGAAAGTCCCTCAAGCAGAGATAGATGCCTGGGGCAGAAAAAGAGGGCCAGACAATTCCCACAATGCAGTTCGGAAATAAGTCTTATTTCGAGTCATGATATACACCTTATTGAATTATTCTTAGAAAGATCCTAATAAATAATAAAACATTGGGCCTCATTTATGAGAAATGACGCATCGCTGCGTGAAAGCAGCGATGCGTCACTTCTCAGTGCGCACTCCTTGCGACATTCCTGATGCGTCATATTTAATGTATGACGCATCATGTCGCAAGGAGTTACAGATACGTCAGTATTTCTGACGTATCTGTAAGAGCAAAAGTGACGCATTGCTGGAGTGTGTCACAAAAGTGACGCAACTCCAGCAATGCGTCCTTTCACATGGGGCAAGCCCCATGTGACAGGGCCTGCGTCAGTCTTACGCCTGCTGTGAGGCAGGCGCAAGATTTAGACGCAACGGCGTCCTAAAAGTGACGCAGTGAAATCTCATAGATTTCACTGCGTCACTTCTACGACCCTTCCTTGCATAAATACGCCCCCCTTGCATACATTATACCTGGCGCAGGTATAATGTGGCGCAGGCGTTTACAAAGTGACGCATCTACCTAGATGCATCACTTCGTAAATATGGCGCAACAAGGCGCATTGTTTACGCCACCGGTGCGTCACAAAAAGTGACGCACCAGCGGCGTAAAAGTGACGCACAGCCTCATAAATGCATTGTAAAATGCCTTCCGGTTAGCTCAAATCTGAATCCTATTGTGGTTCAGTTTGAACATGCCCTGTCTGCCCACTCTGCCAGCTGTGCCCTTAACACCTGTCTCTCAGAAATGATATCCATACTGTTAATCCAAGTAGAGGTATCAGGTTTGTTCACTGACGTCATTCAGGTGGTATTTATGAATGATGTTTTCACATTGGAGAAATTACAGACAATGAGGAGAACCTCCTTTTGGCAGCGTTCAGTGTCCGGGATTTGGAAAACATCCAGCGCGCTGCCCGGTGAGGCCATGTGTCTGGATTTAAGCTGAGTCATGCTCTCACAGGGCCAGGCTATTCCCATAATGCATCCAGCGCGCTGCTCGGTGGGGCCATGTGTCTGGATTTAAGCTGAGTCATGCTCTCACAGGGCCAGGCTATTCCCATAATGCATCCAGCGCACTGCTCGGTGGGGCCAAGTGTCTGGATTTAAGCTGAGTCATGCTCTCAGAGGGCCAGGCTATTCCCATAATGCATCCAGCATGCTGCTCGGTGGGGCCATGTGTCAGGATTTAAGCTGAGTCATGCTCTCACAGGGCCAGGCTATTCCCATAATGCATCCAGCGCGCTGCTCGGTGGGGCCATGTGTCTGGATTTAAGCTGAGTCATGCTCTCACAGGGCCAGGCTATTCCCATAATGCATCCAGCGCGCTGCTCGGTGGGGCCATGTGTCTGGATTTAAGCTGAGTCATGCTCTCACAGGGCCAGGCTATTCCCATAATGCATCTAGCGCGCAGCTCGGTGGGGCCAGGCTATTCCTACAATGCATCCAGTGCGCTGCTCGGTGGGGCCAGGGTATTCCCACAATGCAGCCAGCGACCTGCCCGGTGAGGCCATGTATCTGGATTTAAGTTGAGTCATGCTCTCACAGGGCCAGGCTATTCCCACAATGCATCCAGCGCGCTGCTCGGTGGGGCCAGGCTATTCCCACAATGCATCCAGCGCGCTGCTCGGTGGGGCCAGGGTATTCCCACAATGCATCCAGCGCTCTGCCCGGTGAGGCCATGTATCTGGATTTAAGCTGAGTCATGCTCTCACAGGGCCAGGCTATTCCCATAATGCATCCAGCGCACTGCTCGGTGGGGCCAGGCTATTCCCACAATGCATCCAGTGCGCTGCTCGGTGGGGCCAGGCTATTCCCACAATGCATCCAGCGCGCTGCTCGGTGGGGCCAGCTATTCCCACAATGCATCCAGTGCGCTGCTCGGTGGGGCCAGGCTATTCCCAGAATGCATCCAGCGCGCTGCTCGGTGGGGCCAGGCTATTCCTACAATGCATCCAGCGCGTTGCTCGGTGGGGCCAGGCTATTCTCACAATGCATCCAGTGCGCTGCCCGGTGGGGCCAGGCTATTCCTGCAATGCATTCAGTGCGCTGCCCGGTGGGGCCAGGCTATTCCTACAATGCATCCAATGCGCTGCTCGGTGGGGCCAGGGTATTCCCACAATGCATCCAGCGCGCTGCCCGGTGAGGCCATGTCTCTGGATTTAAGATGAGTCATGCCCTCACAGGGCCAGGCTATTCCCATAATGCATCCAGCGCGCTGCTCGGTGGGGCCAGGCTATTCCCACAATGCATCCAGTGTGCTGCTCGGTGGGGCCAGGCTATTCCCACAATGCATCCAGCCCGCTGCTCGGTGGGGCCAGGCTATTCCTACAATGCATCCAGCGCGCTGCTCGGTGGGGCCAGGCTATTCCTACAATGCATCCAGTGCGCTGCTCGGTGGGGCCAGGCTATTCCCACAATGCATCCAGTGCGCTGCTCGGCTGGGCCAGGCTATTCCCACAATGCATCCAGCGCGCTGCTCGGTGGGGCCAAGTGTCTGGATTTAAGCTGAGTCATGCTCTCAGAGGGCCAGGCTATTCCCATAATGCATCCAGCATGCTGCTCGGTGGGGCCATGTGTCAGGATTTAAGCTGAGTCATGCTCTCACAGGGCCAGGCTATTCCCATAATGCATCCAGCGCGCTGCTCGGTGGGGCCATGTGTCTGGATTTAAGCTGAGTCATGCTCTCACAGGGCCAGGCTATTCCCATAATGCATCCAGCGCGCTGCTCGGTGGGGCCATGTGTCTGGATTTAAGCTGAGTCATGCTCTCACAGGGCCAGGCTATTCCCATAATGCATCTAGCGCGCAGCTCGGTGGGGCCAGGCTATTCCTACAATGCATCCAGTGCGCTGCTCGGTGGGGCCAGGGTATTCCCACAATGCAGCCAGCGCGCTGCCCGGTGAGGCCATGTATCTGGATTTAAGTTGAGTCATGCTCTCACAGGGCCAGGCTATTCCCACAATGCATCCAGCGCGCTGCTCGGTGGGGCCAGGCTATTCCCACAATGCATCCAGCGCGCTGCTCGGTGGGGCCAGGGTATTCCCACAATGCATCCAGCGCTCTGCCCGGTGAGGCCATGTATCTGGATTTAAGCTGAGTCATGCTCTCACAGGGCCAGGCTATTCCCATAATGCATCCAGCGCGCTGCTCGGTGGGGCCAGGCTATTCCCACAATGCATCCAGTGCGCTGCTCGGTGGGGCCAGGCTATTCCCACAATGCATCCAGCGCGCTGCTCGGTGGGGCCAGGCTATTCCCACAATGCATCCAGTGCGCTGCTCGGTGGGGCCAGGCTATTCCCAGAATGCATCCAGCGCGCTGCTCGGTGGGGCCAGGCTATTCCTACAATGCATCCAGCGCGTTGCTCGGTGGGGCCAGGCTATTCTCACAATGCATCCAGTGCGCTGCCCGGTGGGGCCAGGCTATTCCTGCAATGCATTCAGTGCGCTGCCCGGTGGGGCCAGGCTATTCCTACAATGCATCCAATGCGCTGCTCGGTGGGGCCAGGGTATTCCCACAATGCATCCAGCGCGCTGCCCGGTGAGGCCATGTATCTGGATTTAAGATGAGTCATGCCCTCACAGGGCCAGGCTATTCCCATAATGCATCCAGCGCGCTGCTCGGTGGGGCCAGGCTATTCCCACAATGCATCCAGTGTGCTGCTCGGTGGGGCCAGGCTATTCCCACAATGCATCCAGCCCGCTGCTCGGTGGGGCCAGGCTATTCCTACAATGCATCCAGTGCGCTGCTCGGTGGGGCCAGGCTATTCCTACAATGCATCCAGTGCGCTGCTCGGTGGGGCCAGGCTATTCCCACAATGCATCCAGTGCGCTGCTCGGCTGGGCCAGGCTATTCCCACAATGCATCCAGCGCGCTGTTCGGTGGGGCCAGGCTATTCCTACAATGCATCCAGCGTGTTGCTCGGTGGGGCCAGGGTATTCCCACAATGCATCCAGCGCGCTGCCCGGTGAGGCCATGTATCTGGATTTAAGCTGAGTCATGCTCTCACAGGGCCAGGCTATTCCCATAATGCATCCAGCGCGCTGCTCGGTGGGGCGAGGCTATTCCCACAATGCATCCAGTGCACTGCTTGGTGGGGCCAGGCTATTGCCACAATGCATCCAACGCGCTGCTCGGTGGGGCCAGGCTATTCCTACAATGCATCCAGCGCGCTGCTCGGTGGGGCCAGGCTATTAGTCCAATGCATCCAGCGCCCTGCTCGGTGGGGCCAGGCTATTCCCACAATGCATCCAGTGCGCTGCTCGGTGGGGCCAGGCTATTCCCACAATGCATCCAGCGCACTGCTCGGTGGGGCCAGGCCATTCCTACAATGCATCCAGCGCACTGCTCGGTGTGGCCAAGCTATTCCCACAATGCATCCAGTGCGCTGCCTGGTGGGGCGAGGCTATTCCTACAATTCATCCAGTGCGCTGCTCGGTGGGGCCAGGGTATTCCCACAATGCATCCAGCGCGCTGCCCGGTGAGGCCAGGCTAGTCCCACAATGCATCCAGCACGCTGCCCGGTGAGGCCAGGCTATTCTCACAATGCATCCAGTGCGCTGCCCGGTGGGGCCAGGGTATTCCCACAATGCATCCAGCGCGCTGCCCTGTTGGGCCAGGCTATTCCTACAATGCATCCTGCGCACTGCTCGGTGGGGCCAGGCTATTCCTACAATGCATCCAGCGCACTGCTCAGTGGGGCCAGGCTATTCCCACAATGCATCCAGTGCGCTTCCCGGTGGGGCCAGGCTATTCCCACAATGCATCCAGTGCGCTGCCTGGTGGGGCGAGGCTATTCCTACAATTCATCCAGTGCGCTGCTCGGTGGGGCAAGGGTATTCCCACAATGCATCCAGCGCGCTGCCCGGTGAGGCCAGGCTAGTCCCACAATGCATCCAGCGCGCTGCCCGGTGAGGCCAGGCTATTCTCACAATGCATCCAGTGCGCTGCCCGGTGGGGCCAGGGTATTCCCACAATGCATCCAGCGCGCTGCCCGGTTGGGCCAGGCTATTCCTACAATGTTTCCAGCGTGCTGCTCGGTGGGGCCAGGCTATTCCTACAATGCATCCAGTGCGCTGCTCGGTGGGGCAGGGTATTCCCACAATGCATCCAGCGCCCTGCCCATTGGGGCCAGGCTATTCCCACAATGCATCCAGTGCGCTGCCTGGTGGGGCCAGGCTATTCCTACAATGCATCCAGTGCGCTGCTCGGTGGGGCCAGGGTATTCCCACAATGCATCCAGCGCGCTGCCCGGTGAGGCCAGGCTATTCCCACAATGCATCCAGTGCGCTGCCCGGTGGGGCCAGGCTATTCCCACAATGCATCCAGCGCACTGCTCGGTGGGGCCAGGCTATTCCTACAATGCATCCAGCGCACTGCTCGGTGGGGCCAGGCTATTCCCACAAAGCATCCAGTGCGCTGCCCGGTGGGGCCAGGCTATTCCTTCAATGCATCCAGTGCGCTGCTCGGTGGGGCCAGGGTATTCCCACAATGCAGCCAGCGTGCTGCCCGGTGAGGCCATGTATCTGGATTTAAGTTGAGTCATGCTCTCACAAGGCCAGGCTATTCCCATAATGCATCCAGCGCGCTGCTCGGTGGGGCCAGGCTATTCCCACAATGCATCCAGTGCGCTGCTCGGTGGGGCCAGGCTATTCCCACAATGCATCCAGCGCGCTGCTCGGTGGGGCCAGGCTATTCCTACAATGCATCCAGCGCGCTGCTCAGTGGGGCCAGGCTATTCCTACAATGCATCCAGCGCACTGCTCGGTGGGGCCAGGCTATTACCACAATGCATCCCGTGCGCTGCTCGGTGGGGCCAGGCTATTCCCACAATGCATCCAGCGCGCTGCTCGGTGGGGCCAGGCTATTCCCACAATGCATCCAGCGCGCTGCTCGGTGGGGCTAGGCTATTCCTACAATGCATCCAGCGCCCTGCTCGGTGGGGCCAGGCTATTCCCACAATGCATCCAGTGCGCTGCCCGGTGGGGCCAGGCTATTCCCACAATGCATCCAGTGCGCTGCCCGGTGGGGCCAGGCTATTCCTACAATGCATCCAGTGCGCTGCTCGATGGGGCCAGGGTATTCCCACAATGCATCCAGCGCGCTGCCCGGTGAGGCCATGTATCTGGATTTAAGCTGAGTCATGCTCTCACAGGGCCAGGCTATTCCCATAATGCATCCAGCGCGCTGCTCGGTGGGGCCAGGCTATTCCCACAATGCATCCAGTGCGCTGCTCGGTGGGGCCAGGCTATTCCCACAATGCATCCAGCGCGCTGCTCGGTGGGGCCAGGCTATTCCTACAATGCATCCAGCGCGCTGCTCGGTGGGGCCAGGCTATTCCTACAATGCATCCAGCGCGCTGCTCGGTGGGGCCAGGCTATTACCACAATGCATCCCGGGCGCTGCTCGGTGGGGCCAGGCTATTCCCACAATGCATCCAGCGCGCTGCTCGGTGGGGCCAGGCTATTCCTACAATGCATCCAGCGCCCTGCTAGGTGGGGCCAGGCTATTCCCACAATGCATCCAGTGCGCTGCCCGGTGGGGCCAGGCTATTACCACAATGCATCCAGTGCGCTGCCCGGTGGGGCCAAGCTATTCCTACAATGCATCCAGTGCGCTGCTCGATGGGGCCAGGGTATTCCCACAATGCATCCAGCGCGCTGCCCGGTGAGGCCATGTATCTGGATTTAAGCTGAGTCATGCTCTCACAGGGCCAGGCTATTCCCATAATGCATCCAGCGCGCTGCTCGGTGGGGCCAGGCTATTCCCACAATGCATCCAGTGCGCTGCTCGGTGGGGCCAGGCTATTCCCACAATGCATCCAGCGCGCTGCTCAGTGGGGCCAGGCTATTCCTACAATGCATCCAGCGCGCTGCTCGGTGGGGCCAGGCTATTCCTACAATGCATCCAGCGTGCTGCTCGGTGGGGCCAGGCTATTCCCACAATGCATCCAGCGCGCTGCTCGGTGGGGCCAGGCTATTCCTACAATGCATCCAGCGCGTTGCTCGGTGGGGCCAGGCTATTCCCACAGTGCATCCAGTGCGCTGCCCGGTGGGGCCAGGCTATTCCCACAATGCATTCAGTGCGCTGCCCGGTGGGGCCAGGCTATTCCTACAATGCATCCAATGCGCTGCTCGGTGAGGCCAGGGTATTCCCACAATGCATCCAGCGCGCTGCCCGGTGAGGCCATGTATCTGGATTTAAGCTGAGTCATGCCCTCACAGGGCCAGGCTATTCCCATAATGCATCCTGCGCGCTGCTCGGTGGGGCCAGGCTATTCCCACAATGCATCCAGCGTGCTGCTCGGTGGGGCCAGGCTATTCCTACAATGCATCCAGTGCGCTGCTCGGTGGGGCCAGGCTATTCCCACAATGCATCCAGTGCGCTGCTCGGCTGGGCCAGGCTATTCCCACAATGCATCCAGCGCGCTGCTCGGTGGGGCCAGGCTATTCCTACAATGCATCCAGCGCGTTGCTCGGTGGGGCCAGGCTATTCTCACAATGCATCCAGTGCGCTGCCCGGTGGGGCCAGGCTATTCCCACAATGCATCCAGTGCGCTGCCCGGTGGGGCCAGGCTATTCCTACAATGCATCCAGTGCGCTGCTCGGTGGGGCCAGGGTATTCCCACAATGCATCCAGCGCGCTGCCCGGTGAGGCCATGTATCTGGATTTAAGCTGAGTCATGCTCTCACAGGGCCAGGCTATTCCCATAATGCAGCCAGCGCGCTGCTCGGTGGGGCCAGGCTATTCCCACAATGCATCCAGTGCGCTGCTCGGTGGGGCCAGGCTATTCCCACAATGCATCCAACGTGCTGCTCGGTGGGGCCAGGCTATTCCTACAATGCATCCAGCGCGCTGCTCGGTGGGGCCAGGCTATTCCTACAATGCATCCAGCGCGCTGCTCGGTGGGGCCAGGCTATTCCCACAATGCATCCAGTGCGCTGCTCGGTGGGGCCAGGCTATTCCACCATGCATCCAGCGCACTGCTCGGTGGGGCCAGGCTACTCCTACAATGCATCCAGCTCACTGCTCGATGGGGCCAGGCTATTCCCACAATGCATCCAGTGCGCTGCCCGGTGGGGCCAGGCTATTCCCACAATGCACCCAGTGCGCTGCCTGGTGGGGCCAGGCTATTCCTACAATGCATCCAGTGCGCTGCCCGGTGGGGCCAGGCTATGCCTACAATGCATCCAGTGCGCTGCTCGGTGGGGCCAGGGTATTCCCACAATGCATCCAGCGCGCTGCCCGGTGAGGCCAGGCATTTCCCACAATGCATCCAGTGCGCTGCCTGGTGGGGCCAGGCTATTCCTACAATGCATCCAGTGTGCTGCTCGGTGGGGCCAGGGTATTCCCACAATGCATCCAGTGCGCTGCCCGGTGAGGCCAGGCTATTCCTACAATGCATCCAGCTCACTGCTCGATGGGGCCAGGCTATTCTCACAATGCATCCAGTGCGCTGCCCGGTGGGGCCAGGGTATTCCCACAATGCATCCAGCGCGCTGCCCGGTTGGGCCAGGCTATTCCTACAATGCATCCAGCGCACTGCTCGGTGGTGCCAGGCTATTCCTACAATGCATCCAGCGCCCTGCCCGGTGGGGCCAGGCTATTCCCACAATGCATCCAGTGCGCTGCCTGGTGGGGCCAGGCTATTCCCACAATGCATCCAGTGCGCTGCCTGGTGGGGCCTGGCTATTCCTACAATGCATTCAGTGCGCTGCTCGGTGGGGCCAGGGTATTCCCACAATGCATCCAGCGCCCTGCCCGGTGGGGCCAGGCTATTCCCACAATGCATCCAGTGCGCTGCCTGGTGGGGCCTGGCTATTCCTACAATGCATCCAGTGCGCTGCCCGGTGGGGCCAGGCTATTCCCACAATGCATCCAGCGCCCTGCCCGGTGGAGCCAGGCTATTCCCACAATGCATCCAGTGCGCTGCCTGGTGGGGCCTGGCTATTCCTACAATGCATCCAGTGCGCTGCCCGGTGGGGCCAGGCTATTCCTACAATGCATCCAGTGCGCTGCCCGGTGGGGCCAGGCTATTCCTACAATGCATCCAGTGCGCTGCCCGGTGGGGCCAGGCTATTCCTACAATGCATCCAGTGCGCTGCTCGGTGTGGCCAGGGTATTCCCACAATGCATCCAGCGCGCTGTCCGGCGAGGCCAGGCTATTCCCACAATGCATCCAGTGCGCTGCCCGGTGGGGCCAGGGTATTCCCACAATGCATCCAGCGCGCTGTCCGGCGAGGCCAGGCTATTCCCACAATGCATCCAGTGCGCTGCTCGGTGAGGCCAAGGTATTCCCACAATGCATCCAGCGCGCTGCTCGGTGGGGCCAGGCTATTCCCACAATGCATCCAGCGCGCTGCTCGGTGGGGCCAGGCTATTCCCAGAATGCATCCAGCGCGCTGCTCGGTGGGGCCAGGCTATTCCTACAATGCATCCAGTGCGCTGCCCGGTTGGGCCAGGCTATTCCTACAATGCATCCAGCGCGCTGTTCGGTGTGGCCATGTTTCTGGATTTAAGCTAAGTCATGCTCTCACAGGGCCAGGCTATTCTCACAATGAATCCAGCACGCTGCTCGGTGGGGCCATGTTTCTGGATTTAAGCTAAGTCATGCTCTCGCAGGGCCAGGCTATTCCCACAATGCATCCAGCGCGCTGTTCGGTGTGGCCATGTTTCTGGATTTAAGCTAAGTCATGCTCTCACAGGGCCAGGCTATTCTCACAATGAATCCAGCACGCTGCTCGGTGGGGCCATGTTTCTGGATTTAAGCTAAGTCATGCTCTCACAGGGCCAGGCTATTCCCACAATGCATCCAGCGCGCTGTTCGGTGTGGCCATGTTTCTGGATTTAAGCTAAGTCATGCTCTCACAGGGCCAGGCTATTCCCACAATGCATCCAGCCTGCCGCCCGATGGGGCCATGTGTCTGGATTTAAGCTAACAAAACAGAACAAGTTGGCTGGTCAGGATAATTGACAAGAAAAGATCTGGACCCACGCAGCCAATGTGTACTGCGTGGCCGATAGAATTATATTCCAAAAGGATTTATTTTTATTTGTACTTAAATTTCGTTGATTTCAAAGACAATGGCATAAACGGAAAACTGTCAGCACAGTCAGTTCAAAAACATGCAATTGTGTGTACGATATATACAAAATATACAAATATACAAATATACAAACAGTTAAGGTAAAGAATCAGAAAATAAAATATCATCACACCAACAAAAGAATTTGGTACAACGAATAACATTCCAAATCAATTGCTTTAAGCTAAGTCATGCTCTCACAGGGCCAGGCTATTCCCACAATGCATCCAGCCTGCTGCCCGGTGGGGCCATGTGTCTGGATTTAAGCTAAGTCATGCTCTCACAGGGCCAAGCTATTCCCACAATGCATCCAGCCTGCTGCCCGGTGGGGCCATGTGTCTGGATTTATGCTGAGTCATGCTCTCACAGGGCCAGGCAATCTCCACAATGCATCCAGCGGGCTGCTAGTGGAGGCCATGTGTTTGGACCTAAGCTAAGTCATGCTCTCACAGGGCCAGGCTATTCCCACAATGCATTCAGCACGCTGCTCTATGGGGCCAAGTGTCTGGTTTTAAGCTAAGTCATGCTCTCACAGGGCCAGGGTATTCCCACAATGCATCCAGTGCACTGTTCGGTGTGGCCATGTGTCTGGATTTAAGCTAAGTCATTCTCTCACAGGGCCTGGCTATTCCCACAATGCATCCAGCGCGCTGCTCGGTGGGGCCAGGCTATTCCTACAATGCATCTATCACGCTGCTCGTTGGGGGCATGTGTCTGAATTTAAGCTAAGTCATGCTTTCACAGGGCCAGGCTATTCCCACAATGCATCCAGCACGCTGCTCGATGGGTCCAAGTGTCTAGTTTTAAGCTAAGTCATGCTCTCACAGGGCCAGGGTATTCCCACAATGCATCCAGTGCACTGTTCGGTGTGGCCATGTGTCTGGATTTAAGCTAAGTCATTCTCTCACAGGGCCTGGCTATTCCCACAATGCATCCAGCGCGCTGCTCGGTGGGGCCAGGCTATTCCTACAATGCATCTATCACGCTGCTCGTTGGGGGCATGTGTCTGAATTTAAGCTAAGTCATGCTTTCACAGGGCCAGGCTATTCCCACAATGCATCCAGCGCGCTGCTCGGTGAGGCCAGGCTATTCCCACAATGCATCTATCACGCTGCTCGTTGGGGCTATGTATCTGAATTTAAGCTAAGTCATGCTTTCACAGGGCCAGGCTATTGCCACAATGCATCCAGCGTGCTGCTCGGTGGGGCCAGGCTATTCCCACAGTGCATCCAGCTCGCTGCTCGGTGGGGCCATGTGTCTGAATTTAAGCTAAGTCATGCTTTCACAGGGCCAGGCTATTCCCACAATGCATCCAGCGTCCTGCTCGGTGGGGCCAGGCTAATCCCACAGTGCATCCAGCGCGCTGCTCGGTGGGGCCATGTGTCTGAATTTAAGCTAAGTCATGCTTTCACAGGGCCAGGCTATTCCCACAATGCATCCAGCGTGCTGCTCGGTGGGGCCAGGCTATTCCCACAATGCATCCAGCGCGCTGCTCGGTGGGGCCATGTGTCTGAATTTAAGCTAAGTCATGCTTTCACAGGGCCAGGCTATTCCCACAATGCATCCAGCGTCCTGCTCGGTGGGGCCAGGCTATTCCCACAATGCATCCAGCGCGCTGCTCGGTGGGGCCATGTGTCTGAATTTAAGCTAAGTCATGCTTTCACAGGGCCAGGCTATTCCCACAATGCATCCAGCGTGCTGCTCGGTGGGGCCAGGCTATTCCCACAATGCATCCAGCGCGCTGCTCGGTGGGGCCATGTGTCTGAATTTAAGCTAAGTCATGCTTTCACATGGCCAGGCTATTCCCACAATGCATCCAGCGTCCTGCTCGGTGGGGCCAGGCTATTCCCACAGTGCATCCAGCGCGCTGCTCGGTGGGGCCATGTGTCTGAATTTAAGCTAAGTCATGCTTTCACAGGGCCAGGCTATTCCCACAATGCATCCAGCGTGCTGCTCGGTGGGGCCAGGCTATTCCCACAGTGCATCCAGCACGCTGCTCGGTGGGGCCATGTGTCTGAATTTAAGCTAAGTCATGCTTTCACATGGCCAGGCTATTCCCACAATGCATCCAGCGTGCTGCTCGGTGGGGCCAGGCTATTCCCACAGTGCATCCAGCACGCTGCTCGGTGGGGCCATGTGTCTGAATTTAAGCTAAGTCATGCTTTCACATGGCCAGGCTATTCCCACAATGCATCCAGCGTCCTGCTCGGTGGGGCCAGGCTATTCCCACAGTGCATCCAGCACGCTGCTCGGTGGGGCCATGTGTCTGAATTTAAGCTAAGTCATGCTTTCACAGGGCCAGGCTATTCACACAATGCATCCAGCGCGCTGCTTGGTGGGGCCAGGCTATTCCCACAATGCATCCAGCGCGCTGCTTGGTGGGGCCATGAGTCTGGATTTAAGCTGAGTCATGCTTTTAGCCGAGACTGTTGGTAAATGAAGGGTATCACTGGACTAAAAGTTGACTGAATACCTCAGACGTTTGGTGGAATTGCTCAATGGTGTGAGAGTGGCACTCCAGGCACAATCCAGTCTGACCCTCATTGGCAGATCGTTGCCCCTGGAGGCAATAACCACAGAATCCCTGACAGTTGTCAAGTGAATCTCTCCCAGCCTCATTGGAGCTCCACTGGGGAGCTAATGGGTGGAGCTTCACTGTTGAGCATTACCACAAGCTTCATGAGTGTATTGCTGATGTGGCAGTAAACAAAAAACTACAGAGTTCTCTGATGGCAGAAATAAAAATGGGCTTTTACAGACATGGCTATGCCGGCAGGTGTCACCACATCTTGCTACGATAGCTAAGGATACCATGCGTCTCAGCAGAACGCGCCTCCAAATTCAAACTGCGATTTAGCTCAACGGGTCCCTAGTGTCTCAATACTTCTTCACACCAAATACAATGTTGAAGACCTTACCCTCAATTTAAGAGATGCAACTAGAAAAGCCATAAATGATCTTACAGGTATCATTGTATATCGCAATATTAATATTATTCCTAATATCAATTTGATGACTATAAATATAGTATTATTTGTTGGTTTGAGTATGTGTTGCTGTTTATTGAAGTTGTGCTTTTGGGTGTTGTTACTTTTTGGTCTTAGGACAAACTCTGGGACCATTGTATGGCCGTCATCGACCCCTCACTGCACATGTCCTTTATCGGAGCGCACGAGGATTGGCATCAGAGCCAGGCCATTTGACGAACCCTCCACCAGGAGGCAAAGATCCTTTTATATATTTTTTATTATCCTTTTTTTATTTTTTACTATTTTTTTAGTTTGTATCTTTTAAAAAAAATGTATTTATTTATGGGTTTGCCAGCCCTTAAGGACTTGTCAGCCTTTGTTAGGCCCACAGTAGTGCAGCGCTCACAAACCTGGACCTGGGATTGCAAATCCAGGAAGGGACCACCAAGGATGCAAGACCCCATGACTAGCATCCAAAGACCCAGGAGTAGAGTGTGAAGACCTTGTTGTCTCATTCAGAGGTTCACAAAAAGCATGCCACAGTTCTGCAAACCTGTGGCAAAACTCCCTTTTTTATTTATTTTTTTAAAACAAATGGTGTGTCTCTGTGGACCCACAATCACGAGCCAGTCGGTCAGAGGATGCTCTCGCGTCTCTTTTTGGCTCTTCTGAATTTTTTTGACAGGATGCGGACTTCGGGGTCCGTCGTATGCAATGGCAGTTGCAACGAAAATTGTCCTGTTGGGGGCAGTCAATCCGAGATTTCAGGTCCATGGACCCAATTTTGGGCCCGCTGACCCAAAATGGATAGGAGGAGCATAAAGGTCCTCATCCACAGGGGTCCTTTTTATCATTTAAGTTTAGACCCGCTGACGGTCTGCAACCCTGTGGTCGAGGACTGTCCTTGCACTAACAGTCTAGAGATCTTTGATGTCTAACTTTTAATCTTTTCAATCCCACCTTACACATTTTTTCAATGATAATTGCTAGACAAGTACTGACCACATTTACACCAAACCAAGAAAAGCCACTTCCCTGAGTGGATTTTTAGCTTTATGCTAATATCGGAAGAGGTGTGGCGCCGCGGCTAGGGCGGCTGACTCTGGAATCTGGGAATCACGGTTCTAGCTCTGGCTCCAGCACCAGATTAGCCCAGCACCATTTGACCCTGGGCAATAGCTTGCTTAATCTTCCCGACGGCCCCCAGCGCCTAGAGACCCTTATGGGTGATTGTGCACTTTACCAATGTGGATTATTAATATTGAAGTAAAGCTGTTCAATGTATTTCTTCTGTGGTGAACAGTAAATATTCCTATTGCAGTTACAATCAGAGAAGCTGCTTTTTTTACTTCCCCTTTCAGAGCTAGCTCCTTGACTGATTTCCATGAAATTCGAAAGATCAAGTCTAAGCTAACCATGGTAAGTGTCTTGCAACTGTAATACAGAGCAGTGAAATTTTGCCGAAGATGGTAGCAGATCAAAAGCATTGTGACCATCCCCTGTACTTTCACTTTTCCCATTGTCAGATCTGCATGAAAACTGGGATTCCTTAGCTGGGCCTAGCAGGCTAGCAGCCTGCCAAATTAAAATGCAGATTTATTAAACAGCATTGACTTTTTTTTAGTTTTTTTCGGGAGTTTTATACAGCAAGAACTTGACCCGAAGGTATCAGAGCGCTTTACGTGAGCACCAGTTGCATTACAGACTGACACATTCATTTTGTTCGGCATGTGGAGTTTAAGTAATTTGCCTAGAATCACAGGATGTTGGGCGTCCTTGCCAAGACTCAAACCCGGTTTTTCAACTTTGAGGTCAACTGCTCTAGCCATTAGGCCACATGAAAACTTCACCCCACCTAGGGTGCTTTACTTCCCCCTCTTGCTTATATCTGCACAAGACTTGTCACACACACAGAACACTAAACATGCTTAATGCCTGCAAACCTTCCTCTGGATTCATCAAATGATGCTCTAGTCATTTGCAACTGAAGCCATTTCTGGTCCCACCTTTTAACTCCTCTGTCCTTGACCAATCCCCTTGAAAGGCACCAAGAGAATGCTAAACATTCTAAGCCTCTACCACACGCCATTCAAATTAATTCAACAATACCTAATGTATGAGCAAATTCCAAAAAGCATTTAAACTGTCAATGTCTCTCTAGGGCCTTTCAAACCCACTAAACACATTTTTCTAATTTCTTGAAAATAACTGAACAGATTTACACCAAAGCAAGTAATGGCAGTTAGTTCTAGTTTATTGCTGTTTGGTTATTTGTTTTCAGATTGGCTTTTTCTCAGTGGCAAGCCAAGATTTCTATGTAACTTAAAATGGAAAACTAAACTTTTTATCCCTCCCCCATCCAAACTGGATAAACCATTGTTTAAATGTTCATGCAGGTCTTGGTAATTCCATTAAAGTTGAGATCAAAACAGAAAAATACAAACTCCGGCATACTAATTACTGCACACTGGCTGTCGAGTGTAGTGTGCGCAAAGTATAATATGCTATTTATTGCACCGTGTAGCCTAAGGACGGCCAATGAATAGGGAGCGGGTCATTATTCCCCCCCCCCCACCCCCGGCTTTCCTACCATAAAATAATAAAACAGCATATTACATTCTGCACATCTACCTGTGTTATGGTTTGTAATATTTTGCATGTGCATTTGACAAAAAAGGTATGTAAATAAAACAAGGATACAAGGGGTTAAATTTGTGATGCAAGGTAAAATCACACTGAAGTGTTCTTGAACTAGTATCAGGGTTGTTTCTTTCTGTAAAGTCACTGTAACATGCTACCAGTGAGGCAGTAAACAGTAGGGCATATTACCAAGCAATAGCGATAATTATCGCTATTGCTTGGTTAGAGACAAAAATTTACCGCTGAGCTGCGGCGATTTTTATCGCAGATAAACCTTGGTATTACCAAGGTTTATCGCAAATGCGATAAAAAAACTGCCGCAGTGCATGAATATCGCTGAAAAGTCAGCGATATTCATGCATTACCGAGCCAATGCTCTTAGCCATGTTAGCCACCTCCCATTGGATAACATGGCTAAGTACTGCTCAGGGGCAGGTGTTAGCTTTTGGAGATATTCGCGCTTAGCGCGAATATCTCCAAAAGTTGGTAATAGGAAATAGCGATGTTAGCGACTGTTTCCAGTCGCTAACATCTTGGCACGCCCACTTTGCATGTCATTAGTGATAAATATCACTGACATGCAAAGTGGGGCCCAAGATGGTCGCTATCTCCTACTAGCTGTCGCTAACTGGTGTTAGCGACAGCTAGGTAATAGGGAGATAAATTTATCTCCGCTTTCTTGGCTTTTAAAGCCAAAAAAGCAGAGATAAACCCCCTTGATAATATGCCCCAGTGTTTTTCTCCAGTCAGTTTTGGTGCACTGTGGAAATAACATGGAATTTAACCATTATCATTATCAGGACCACTAGGATTATGGCATGGCTATATCAATTATGCAACAGGGTTATCTAAGTAATCTGGTAAAAAAAGAGCCAAATTATGTAATACATTCTCTGGCAGAATTGTTTTAAGTAATGTGAGTAAAAACTTTAAAAAAAAAAATCTCCAAATTGTCTGAACAACTTTGTGGCAGATGCAGTAAATCCATAGTTATGTGGTAAAAGCTGCGGGCACAGACACACACACATTCCTGGGCTCTCACAATTGTCCATTGTTTTTTCAACAATTTATTAATGAAAAGTAAACCTAATCATTCTGATTCCAATCACTGCCCAATGTTGGTTTTAATTTGAAGAACACTGCTATTTCAAGCTAACTACACAAAAATCAACATGTAATATAAAGAATCCATAATGAATAACATCTAATATGGCAAAAGAGAAATGCACAGTTTAAATCACACAGCTCCCTGCGGACAATCGACAGCACTGGCCCTGCCTTGTCTTGTCACTCAGTTCAGGATGAGTCCGTTGCTGAAAAAAAAAGTAATAAATAAACTTTATTGCCATTTAATTTTTCTGCTCTGGCCTGTGGGGCAACGCTCCTCCTCTCAAACGGATGAGCTGCCCCTGAAATTCTCTATCCATACCCAGTGCTTAATTTGTAAAATATTAAGTGCCAGGGCTCTGACCAAGAGGCCACTGCAGCTTGCACCCCCCATCGCCCCTGTCATCCCTGCCAAAACAACGACTAACCATCTCTCTTGCATGTAAGTGTGACAGTTCAGATTATTGCAGGTCCCCAAAGCTAACGGAATGGCTGGGGGGCCGGTATTAGCATTTTTAATGTATATTGTATTCCTAATCTACTGTTCTGCTCATCTCTAAATTAGATGAGCAGCGCCACCATGTGGTGAACTGTTTTAAGTATGGTGTTGACAATTAGGTGCTGGTGCTGTGCACCGGAAGCCAATTAAGTGGCGGTGCTTAGCACCGGAAAGCCCCGGCTCAAATTAAGCACTGCCCATACCTAAACTAGCCACAAAGTCAGGAGACAATTTATACACTCTGGGAGCCATGCAAGTCTTTCTTCTCTCTCTACTGCTTGATGGTTATCAACAGCCATGAGGTGTATAATGGCTTCAAAATGTTCGCGAACACTATAGGTAGATTTTCAATTTGTTCAGATTTCTAATGCAAAGGGTGCTCGAATTCCAGAACTCATGAAACGTGATGGACTTTGAGCCCTATTTGAAGTTTGCTATCTATACAGCTGTGTGGGTAGCCCAGCTATTGTTTTATCCTCTCAATATTCAATATGCTTGCCTTGCAAAACCCAAGGAATCAATACAGAAGAATAGGAATGCTGGCTATGAGCCACTAGGCTTAAGGTCAGGCCTGTAAATATTTACTTGCAAAAATTAAATAAAAGACACAAAAAATCACACACTTCTCCAAACCTCCCAGTTTCCAAATGTGGACAGGTCTGTGAGTTAATAGGGGAAACCTTTGAGTTAGCGCGTGCCAGGGGCATGTGACCTGCAGTGCTAAAACTAAGCATTAAATGCTGTTGATGGAAAATACAGAGGGAATTAGCGAAATAAGGGGCGCATTTATCAAAATATCATTCAGTGCAGAAACCCACCTTGCTGCACTGCGCTGCGTAACATGGAAAGGAAAGGAATGTGCCGTATTTAACCCGTTGCGTGCGCTCGTTGGCCAACGTCGGTCACGAACACTACCTCGGTAGTGCTGCACACGTCCATTGGCCGACGCGACCCCGCCCACTCAATAAAACTCCCGCACTGCAGTGGAATTTGCGCCGCGGTTAAAGGGTTCACATAATATAGTGCATTCCTGTCTTTCCCCAGCGCTGGCGTGCAGTGTGCAGCTGAGCACCAATGCACGCACACTGGCACCATGGTGCAAGGGTGCCTGTATTGTAGGTAGGACTGTATTTGTGCAGAATTCAGCAAACATAGATAGAGGAAAAAATGAGGAGAAATACACATATTTCTCTGATTACTTCTCTCTTGGGAAGGCGTAGCATTTTGGCGCATTCCCCGGTCTACAAGTAATGGTAATTCTAGGAATGCGTCAAAATCAGTGGGTGGTGCATGGGAACACCCACGTTCCACCCATGAAACGCTTCCCTGTGGCAGAGTAACACACAGCAGCGATTTGTGCTGTGTTACTCTGGAGATAACAAGCCACTCACGGCCGCGCAAGGTGGCCTTGCGTGGCTGAATAACTCACACTCAAGGGTTGCATCGCGCTTGCACCCAGTTGCGCGGTGCAAAAGCAATGCAACCCTTTGATAAACATGGCCCTATGTATTGACCCCTGGTGACCTTGCTGTAATTGGAGACAGGTGTGTTGATGAGGGGAGGTCAAAGGAAACAGGAGGCCTGGGACCTGGCTTTCTTGTTGATTAAAGCAAATTAAAAAGGAAATAGTGACTGTGTAGATTTAAATATTGCAATCATGGTGTTGGAATGTATAAATTGCTATCTTATCATTAAACTCTGACGTACTAAACATTTTCATTTCACCAGGATCAACCACAATTTTATCATTTCACCAGGACCAACCACAACTTTATCATTTCACCACAGCCACCCACACAGGGGCGGCTCCTCCATTTGGGCTGAGGAGCGTCGCCCCACAAAGAAAAACCCCAGCCCAGAGCAAAAACATAAAATGGTAATAAAGTTTATTTATTCCTATTTTATTTTTCAGCAACCGACTCGTCCTGTACTGAGTGTCAAGTAAGGGCGGGACCATTGCTGGTGAGTGGCAGCAGGGAGCTGTGCGCTTAAGTTTAAAATGCACATGTCTCTTTGGCTGCCCATCTTGCGATGGCAAGCCAGACATGCACATTTTAAACCTCTCTAATCCAGCTGTCTAAGACAGCTGGGTTAGAGAAAGCGTAGGCACCGAGTGCTGTTTGGAGTGCTGAGAGAGGCCACTCCCTCCAATCCTGGTGCTTCTCTCATGCTGGTTACCAGCATGAGAGCAGTTCCAGGATTGGTTAGGGGAGTAGGCTGGGTCCCACATTGAAGCCTACCTCGTAGAGAGAAGACTAATTGAGGAGCATGATGCATCACCCAGGAAGGTAAGTGCTTTTTATTTAATTGGTTTTTTTTCTGTGCCACCAGCCCCACCATCCTCGGTACATGCCAGCCTTCAGTGCTACCACAGGTTATTCATTTGACCATGAAGGATTTTTAAGTCTGGCTAATTTAAGATGGAGACTTTCTAAAACAAGTGTGATGTTAGTAAGTTTTGTAGAGCATTGAATATCACAAGAGCAGTGCCACTGCAGGCAGTTTTCAATTTTTTTGAAGGGACTAGACAGCGAATGATGCCTCAACACGTTGTACACCTAAGAGACATCATTAGACAAAGGGGCAATATAAAACCTTAAGCATTATTGATTGCTGATGGTGTAAGGTTGGGTAAGAGAATGATTTTTTTTGTTTCACTGAATAGCACCTTTAATGTACCATGGATAGCCTTCCAAAATGTAGGGACCAAATCGGAAAATGTCCAATCCTCCAGATTGAGTCTGTCTTCTTTTCAACCTCAAGTGGAACATCTTTTGAATGATCTAAACCTTCCCGGTGCCTAATAATGAGGAGATGCTCAGTAAAGACCTTAAATCATGTATCACAGAACGGTGCATGAGCAGAGATCAAGATTTTGAACTATTCCAGAAGCAGCATTGTGGTATCATCTTCCTCGATGTGGAGTTTGGTTGCTCGGTGTTCTGTACAATTATTTAAAACTTTGGTATTTTAAAAATCCTCTATGTAGGCCATTGTAGTATACTAGGAGTTCCTCTATATAGCCCATTGCAGCAGAATATGTCTTCCTCTATATAGCCCACTGTAGCGGACTATATATTCCTCTATACAGCGCATTGTAGCAGACTATGTCTTCCTCTATATAGCCCATTGTAGCAGACTATCTCTTCCTCTATATAGCCCGCTGTAGTGGACTATGTCTTCCTCTATACAGCGCATTGTAGCAGACTATGTCTCCTCGATATAGCCCATTGTAGCAGACTATATCTTCCTCTATATAGCCCACTGTAGCAGACTATCTCTTCCTCTATATAGCCCACTGTAGCAGACTATGTCTTCCTCTATATAGCCCGCTGTAGTGGACTATGTCTTCCTTTATATAGCCCACTGTAGCAGACTATCTCTTCCTCTATATAGCCCATTGTAGCGGACTATATATTCCTCTATACAGCCCGCTGTAGTGGACTATGTCTTCCTCTATACAGCTCACTGTAGCAGACTATGTCTTCCTCTATATAGCCCATTGTAGCAGACTATGTCTTTCTCTATATAGCCCACTGTTGCGGACTATATGTTCCTCTATATAGCCCACTGTAGCAGACTATGTCTTCCTCTATATAGCCCTCTGTAGCAGACTATGTCTTCCTCTATATAGCCCGCTGTAGTGGACTATGTCTTCCTTTATATAGCCCACTGTAGCGGACTATATCTTCCCCTATATAGCCCACTGTAGCACACTATGTCTTCCTCTATATAGCCCTTTGTAGCAGACTATGCCTTCCTCTATATAGGACGTTGTAGTGGACTATATCTTCCTCTATATAGCCCACTGTAGTGGACTATATCTTCCTCTATATAGCCCACTGTAGTGGACTATATCTTCCTCTATGTACTATATCTTCCTCTATGTAGCCCACTGTTGCAGATTATGTCTTTCTCTATATAGCCCACTGTAGCAGACTATGTCTTCCTCTATATAGCCCACTGTAGCAGACTATATCTTCCTCTATATAGCCCACCGTAGCAGACTATGTCTTCCGCTATATAGCCCACTGTAGCAGACTATGTCTTCCTCTATATAGACCACTGAAGCAGACTATGGGGGAGATTTCCGAAAAATTTGAGCAACGCAGCGCAGCCGTCCGCAAGGCTCCGCTGCGCGACAGGGAGGGAGCAGGAGAGTGCGATATCTTCAAAGATATGGCTATCTCCTCCCCTTTCCCTTGCGCCGTCGCTGATTACAGCTGCTGTGCACCATGCGTACACCTTAGCGCCGCAGTGTTAGGGTGTGTGCATGAGTCCAGCAAAGGTTTTGTACAGGAAGGGTACCTGAAAACAACTAAATTATGATGCTAGAGGTTGAAATAGACATGAAACTGAGGAAGGAAGGCTCACCACATGCAGACATTAGCCAGGAACTGGTAGTCATCACAAG